>NW_027465857.1:1806489-2107571 GCF_049634645.1 Pelodiscus sinensis | reverse complement strand
GTGGTGTGCATCACTATAGTTTGAGTGCTTCACAAATTTTAATTTTCACAACACCTCTGTAAGATGAGGGGTGTTATCCCCATTTTAGAGGTGGGAAACTGAGGCATACACAGGTCAAAAGTTTCTATTAATCATCAGCCCTGGAGACCTGGCTTGTCCAAGGATTTAGAATTAGAGACACTCCACATATTATGTATTCAAAGCACTGCACATCAGTCCTTAAAGTATCAAGTCAGGCACCCAGAAAGCACACAGTGACACCTATGAAAGGTTTGATTTAAATTACTTTACCCAGCATCACATAGAAGTGCTGGGGCAGAGACAGGGACAGTATCCTGTTCTCCAGACTTTAACCATTGGATTGTCCTGTCTTTTTCTGCAATCCTCTGTCTCATTCACGACACAGTTTCCAGCCTGCAGTCAATGAAGTAGGAGGCGTAGGATGCCCTCCTTCACTATGTAACCCCCAAAACAGCCTGGGGTCCTTGGGAAAAACTAGTATGTTATCAGATAAAGCTGTTATAATGCATGTGCACAAGATAGGCAAACTAAGGTTGCCTAAGCAACAAAAAAGCACCCTGAAAAAAGGGAATTCCATCATGTAGTATCAGAGGGTACGTCTACACTACAGCGCTAGTTCGAACTAACTTAGTTCGAATTAGTTAATTCGAACTGAGCTAATTCGAACTAACGCGTCTAGAACTAAAAACTAGTTCGAATTAGCGTTTTGCTAGTTCGAACTAGCGCGTCCACACCGATTGGACGCAGGGGGGCATTTAAGGGCAGCTGAAACCGGTTCTGGCAGGGCATCAGGTCAGTAGTTGCTTTGTGTGGCTGCTGTCTGAGGCTATCTAAGGCTCGTGCTTAAAGGGACCCCCCCGGACAGCCGGTTCTCAGCTTTTCCTGCTTGCTTGCCAACCTCGCCGAGGGACAGCAAAGCGTTGGTCTCTGTGCCCGTCTGCGTCGGTGCTTCCCTTCGGGGGGGGCCGCCGCAGGTGGCAACATGGAGCCACGGCTCGCCCTGCACCTTCTGGTGCACGTTCTGGACTTGCTGCTGCAAGCCTGCCACCAATGGCTCGAGGCTGCCTGGCACCACCTGGGGAACGTCAGCCCCCTGCCTCTCCGCCTGGCCGCCCTGGGGGCCATGGAGGAGCCGCGGCGGCGCCCCGGCACCGGCGTGCCCCGCCGCATCTGGCGTCTGGACACCAGCAGCGACTGGTGGGACCGCATCGTCCTGGAGCGCTGGGAGGACCGACAGTGGACCCAGAACTTCAGGATGAGGAGGGACACCTTCCTGGAGCTCTGCGAGTGGCTCGCCCCTGCCCTGCAAAGAAGGGACACTCGCATGAGACCCGCCATCCCCCTCCAGAAGCGGGTGGCCATCGCCCTCTGGAAGCTCTCCACGCCGGACAGCTACCGATCCGTCGGAAACCAGTTCGGTGTGGGGAGATCCACCGTCGGAGCAGTGCTCATGCAGGTAAGGCACTCGTCGGCCACCAAGCCGGGGGGGAGGGGGGCTGCGAGGAGGGGATGGGCCGCCCCAGGGACAAAGGGGGGGCGGGAGGAGGCGAAAGCGCCCCGCACCGGAGGGGTCGGGCTGTCCCGGCCGTACTACACGCCGCCAGGGGGGTTGCTTCCGGGAGTGGGGCGCGGGGCACTGTCAGGACACGCACGCTCCCAGCCACCCGGGCGCCCCACTGATTGGCGCTTTGCTGTGTCTCTCTCCGCAGGTGGTCAAGGCCATCAACCAGGTGCTGCTCCGCAGGGTGGTCCGCCTCGCCGACCCGGGGCTTCGGCGCCCTCGGCTTCCCCAACTGCGGGGGGGCCATCGACGGGACGCACATCCCCATCCGTGCCCCAGAACACCAGGCGTCCCGGTACGTGAACTGCAAGGGGTACTTCTCCGTGATCCTGCAGGCCGTGTGTGACCACCGGGGACAGTTCACGGACATTAATGTGGGCTGGTCCGGCAAAGCACACGACGCCCGGGTGTACCGCAACTCCTTCGTGTGCCAGCGGCTGCAGGACGGGACCTTCTTCCCCGACCGCCACATCAGGGTCGGGGACGTGGACATGCCCGTGTGCCTGGTGGGGGATGCCGCCTACCCACTGCAGCCGTGGCTGATGAAGCCCTACACGGGGCACCTCAATCCCTCCCGCCAGGCCTTCAATGCCAGGCTGACCAGTGCCCGCATCATGGTGGAGGGGGCCTTCGGGCGACTGAAAGCCCGCTTTAGATGCCTCCTCACCCGTCTGGACCTGGCCGAGCACAACATCCCTCCCGTGGTGGCGGCATGTTGTGTGCTCCACAATTTGTGTGAGCGGAAGGGGGAAGCTTTCCTGCCAGCCTGGATGGCTGAGGCTGACCGCATGGCTGGACACTACGGTCAGACCCGCACCACCGCCGTCCGGGAAGCCCAGCGGGGGGCCGTCCGGATCCGGGAAGCCCTGCGGGAGAGCTTCCTGGTGGAGGAGGAGGACTGACCTCTCCCTTGCATGCCCCACTGGGGCCTTCTTCCACCCTACCCCCCTTCCCCTTTCCCCTCCCTACCTACTGTCAAATAAAGACACCTGTTTTTCAAACAAAAACGTCTTTTTATTTCACAGAACTGGGGTGGGGGGAGGGAGGAATGAAGGTGGGAGAAGGGAGGGGGAAACCTGGGACGAGGGAGCTGGAAGGGAAGGGAAGGGGACGGAAGGGAGGAAGGGAAAGGAAAGCTCAGGGGTGGGAGTCCGGCTGCCTCTCCCGTCTCGCCACACTGCGGGTCCGGGGGCGTCGGTGGGGAATGGTTGTGGAGGGGGGGGGCAGGAGGGACAGGGGGTGTGGAGGAAGCAGGAGCGGAAGCAGGAGCGGGAGCAGGGGGAGCAAGAGGGGGAGCAGGGGGAGCAAGACGGGGAGCAGGGGGAGGAGGAAATGGGAAGCGGTCCAGCAGGCTCTGGAGGTGGCCTCGCAGAACACGGCCCTGCTCCTCCAGGGCCTCCAGACTCCTCCGGCGCAGCCTGAGGTCCTCCTGGACCCAGTGGTCCTGGAGACGGAGCTGTCGATCCAGGAACCGGAGGTGCCGCCTCTGGTAGTCCTCCTGGTTCCTGGCTGTCCTGCTTGCCCGGGCGCGGGCGGCTGCTGCAGGCGGGGTGGTGTGCCCTGCAGTCCCAGGTGCTGCAGCTGTGGTGCAACAAGACCAGCGGTCAATTACCCCAGGGGCCCAGGTGTGTGAAACCCAGCTCCCCTCTGCAAGGCCAGGGCCCCTGCAGGATTCCCAGCTGCTGCTCCGTGGTGGGCAAGGCCCAGGCGCACGGTCCCGGGGCTCCCTCTCGCCCCAGCCCCCCCGTACACATAAGGGGAACACGAGGGTACTCACAGGTGGACGCCTCCCCGGCCTCAGACGACGCAGGCGAGCGGCTCTGTGGGGTGCCTCGGGGGTCCCGGGTCCTGGGCAGGCTGGCGGCAGGCTCCTGGCTCTCAGAGCCCTCTTCCTCCTCCTCCGTGTCCAGGAGCGGTCCCTCTGCCCCGGGGTCAATCACGTCCTGGGGGGCAGGGACGGCATGAACCCCCAGGATGCGGTCCAGGGCGTGGAAGTGGGGGCCGGCCTCCAGGTCGGCCCCTGGCAGGCAGGCCCAGGAGTAGGACTGCCGCAAGTCCTTTATTTTGCAGCGCACCTGCTCCCTGCTGCGCTGGTGGCCCCTGGTGGCCAGGCTGGCAGCCATGCGGCCGTAGACAGTCGCATTCCGGTGGCTAGTGCGGAGATCGTGGACATTGGAGGCTTCCCCCCAAACCTCGATGAGGTCCACGATCTCCGCACTTGACCACACGGGCGCCCGCCTTTTGCGCCCCCGGGCAGGCTCCTGGGAGCTGCCAGGCTGGTCCTGGGGAGCAGTGGAGGGCTGGGAGCCCTCGGATGGCTGGCTCATTGTGTGGCAGGTGTAGGCTGTACAGGCACGGGTGCTTGCAGCCTTGCAACTGGCACAAACTGTGTAGCCAGCCCATGGCCCTTTAAGGGGTCCGGGGCCGGGAGGGGGGCAATAGAGTTTCCCTGGTGTTGGCCAGAGTGGCCACCAGGGAAACCTGGGAAGCCTTAGCCTCCCACTAGTTCAAATTAAGGGTCTACACAGCCCTTAATTCGAACTAGCTAGTTCGAACTAGGCTTAATCCTCGTAGAATGAGGTTTACCTAGTTCGAACTAAGCGCTCCGTTAGTTCGAATTAAGTTCGAACTAACGGAGCGCTAGTGTAGCGCCTAAGAAAGTTAGTTCGAACTAACATCCGTTAGTTCGAACTAACTTTGCAGTGTAGACATACCCATAGATACCTGTGTGGGTTGTGGGCAGGTTTAGTGCCTGTAATAAATAGTACATAAAACAATAATAATATACCTCATATATGCACTGCACAGACCTCTGCTGTTTGAGCTAATGGAGTTACTGTAGGTTGTCAACCTCTTCACGGACCAGCACTGGAAGGGAATGGAACACTGTGCCAGTGGGTTTCACAGAGGCGGCATTGAGAGAGTCAGGCGCCTTGGATTCCTCTCCATAGCCTGGAGTGGAATATTCTGTCCTCGGCACAGACTCTTGCCCTCATTTCTACCAACTGGTCTTTGTCCCAGCTCTTCCCCAGCCCCTGACAGATCATCCCAGTACCCAGATCCTCCCCAAACCAGTCCCAGGCTCTGCTCCTCATGCTTCTCAGCTCAGCCCAGCCTCCTTGCCCAGCCAGTCCTTCAGGCTTGTTGGCCAAGTCCCAAACTCCCCTCCCACTCCCAGTGCTTCCCATCTCTGTCTCACTCTTACCAGTCTCCTTGTCCAAATCTACTCTTTCCCTCCCCGCCCAGCCCTCCTGGTCCCCCATTGCACATCCCGAACATCTAGGAGCAGATGAGACAGACAGGGAAAAATCTAGTTTTGCCCCTGCAGTTCTGGGCTGGTGCCCTCAGTCACCCTGAGGATGCAGTCTGGTCAGCACTAGGAGCTGAGAGAGGTTGGAGCATTCTCAGTAAGGACAGAATCTTTGGCCATTTTAGCTGCTAAAATAAAAGAAGCCTCTACTGAGCATGTGCACTTTCATGGAAATAGCAAAAGGAATCTGACACAAACGCCACCACCTGCTAAATTTCAAGTCACTGCCCCACAGCATCAGGTGACTAACGCCCATTTTCAACACGTGCATTTTTCCTAAGTCTCATTCTTGGAAATGGCCGAATCATTTGGGCAGGAATTTTACAAACAAACAAACAAAAAAAAATCAACCTGAGGCTGATACCAGCAGGAAAAAATTCAGGCAAAAAGCTTAAATTTTGAAGAGTTCTAAGCAACTGACCACAGGGTCATTTAATGGGTGGTGCTACCAGCTCTGCCTGTGATCATTCAAAAAGCAGCAACAACAGGTCTGAGGGCCAGAACTTCCAATCCGAGCTCTGACGCTAACTCTGTTACTTGCCCCGTCTGTCTCAATTTCCCACTTGGTTCCCTGCCCCTTTCTGGGGGAGGGTGATGTTAGGATTTATTTCAGCCCCTTGGAAAGAAGTTCCACACGTGTGTGGCCATTCTTGCATTTCCAATAGCCCTGTCCACAGGATGGCTTGAGAGTCAGGACAGTGAATGGAGCAATTCATACACCAGAGGCAAGTAATCATACCTGCCTCTGGTGTATGAATCTAGTAAGTACTGACTCCACCCTCTGGAGAGCTGTAAAAGTGGGGTCACTAGAACCCTGTGTTATATTTTCCAGGGATTGCTGCTTACAATTGCGTTATATAACGCAAACTCCCCTGCTGTCTCCCTAACCCACCAGCACATGAAATACGCTGCTCCCAAGTAAAGCAAGAGCAGCCTAAAAGAAATTAGGAGTGGAGGACATCCTTTTTCTAATGGGCATGCTCCCTTCCCGCCCCCCTCCTTCAGCTACATCTGGCTGGGGGGCCACCCTCACCCCAGATCACCCACCCTACCCCAGCAACTTGCTTCCTTCCCCACTGCCTGCCCTCTCGGGCTAGTATAGGTTGTTTTCCTCTCCCTCCCCAAAGTCACTTACCCACCACACCTGCTCCCAAGTTTGGTACCAGCCACGCCCCTACCCCAGCTAGCCCAACTGTGTGTGTGCCCCACCCTACCCAGCTGCTGCTTTGCCTCCATCTTATCCCTCCCTCCCAGCAGCCCACCAGCCCTCGAGCACCACCCGGTTTGCCTTGTCCCCCCTGCCCCGAGCACTTGTGCCCCATCCCTCCCCCCATTTTAGTTGGTCCCCCTGTTCACTGCACCTCCCCAACTGCCCCATAGCCCCCCCTTGTATCCCAGTGCAGCCGGAGGAGCCAGCCCCCGCCTAGTACCCGTTACCCTGCCCCCTGTCTGCCCTGCCAGCACCCTCCTCCTCCACTTCCAGCCTTGCGGGGAGTAGGGGTTGTTGGCCCCTCGGTTCCCCTGTTTCTATCCCACCCTTTTTGGTTCCCTCCCTCCCAGCAACTAGTTGGCGGGAGGGAGTGGTTGCCCCCCCTCTTCCCTTTCTCCCCTTCCCTCCCAATTGTACACCCCCTTCCCTCGTGTGTCCCTGCCCCCGCAATAGCGCCCTCCTCCTATGCCACAGCCTCGGCAAGGAGGAGAGGCCGCTAACTCCCCCACTTTCTCAGTTGTCCCTTCCCGAAGCCAGTGCCCTCCCTTTCTCCCGCCCCCTCCCTCACGGACACCCTCCTCCCCTGCCTGCTGTTTGGTGGGGAGGAGCGGTTAACCCTTGTTCCCCCCTCCTGTTATCTGTGTCTCCTTCCTACCCCCTTCCATGATGGAGGAAGTCCCTGCCCCCGTCACTCCCACGGTACCCTCGTTACCACCAGGCCCAACAACTGCTGCGGCTGACCTCCCGACCCCAGGCCTGAGCTCCACTGCTGCCTCAGATTCGGGAGCAACTACCACCGCGGCCGGAAAAAAGGGCAGGGGGAAGAAAAAGGGCAAAGGCCCGGCCCTGAAGACTAAACCCACCACGGTCGAGGCCACCCCGCCCCCTGTGGCCCTATCACCTGCCACAGCCCCTCCTTCCCTTGCCGTTCCCCCCACCGGCTCTGGGGGCGATTCAACCAAGGCCCCCAGAGCGTACGCCCAGGTGGCCGCTGCCGCCCCCTCACCTGCCCTGTCATCAGCCCCGACTGCCGCCTCCAGCTCCATCCCTGGCGGCCGCGGCCCCTTTCCCACCCTGAGCAGGAGGCACGGCGTTCGCTGCCTCCTGGTAGCCGCCTCGCCCCACGTGGAAACGTACGTGCGGGCGTTGGCGAGGGTGGTGGGGGCCTCGGCCGTGGTGGCGGCCTCCAAGATGTACGGCAAGGCGGTCTTCTTCCTTGCCTCGGAGGCTGCCGCCCAGGAGGCGGTGGAGAGGGGCCTGGCGGTGGGGGGCGTGCACGTGCCCCTCGAACCACTGGAGGACCTGGGTGTACGGGTGGTCCTCACCTCCGTCCCGCCCTTCCTCCCTAATGCCGCCCTGCTGCCCTCCCTCTCCACTCTGGGGAAACCCATCTCGACAATCAGCCCTCTCCCGTTGGGCTGCAAGGACCCCGCCCTCCGCCACGTCCTGTCCTTCCGCCGGCAGGTACAGCTGCAGCTGCTGCCGGCAGCGCATGGCGGGGAGGCGCTCGAGGGGTCCTTTATGGTGCCCTACCAGGGGGCCCATTACCGAATCCACTATTCCTCAGGGGAGACCTGGTGCTTCCTCTGCCGGGCGATGGGGCACGTCCGGAGGGACTGTCCCTTGGCCCGGTCGGAGGAGGCGTCCGGGCCCCCCGGGGCCCGTAAGGGCGCCAGCCCCACCACCGCCGGCCCCCCTGGTAGTCCGGGCTCCGCGGCCGCCCCTCCTCCAACCGACGGCCCTGCTCGAGAGCCGGAGGCGTCCCCTCCGGCGTGCCCGAGCGGGCAGGCGGGCCCCGTCTCCATTCGATCAGTCCCTACGGGGCCCGAGGAAGAGAGGGTGGCGCGGTTGCTGCCGGGCGAGGGAGAGGGCCCCCCCCCAGGTGGAGGTATCCCCCCTTCCAACCTTTACCACAACGCCCTCCCCGAATCCCAAAAGTCCCCCCCGGCCCCGACCCTGCTGACCAGCCCTCCACCTCCACCTCGGAGGGCTGGACGCTCGCTCGGGGGAAGCGCGGAGCCTGCAATTCGCAGGCTCCCTCCCCCCCCCCGATACAGAGGGCGGGAAGGCCCCCCGAAAGATCCCGAGGGGGCCAGCGCTGTTGAGACCGCCCCCAGTGAGCGTCAGCGGGAGGTGCCGGCCGAGGAAGCACCAGGTTCCAACTGAGCCCCCCTCCGTCCCCGCTGAGGTAATTGGTGCCCCGGCGGCTGGAGGGGAAGGCTCCGGGGCCGAGGGGATGGAGTTGAGCTCCATATTTGAGGAGATCGAGGCCCTGGGTCTGACCCCGCTCACCCAGAGGGAGGACGACCCTTTGCCAGCGGGCCTCGGTCTGGGCGGCGACTCTATGGCGCCGCCCCCTCCTCTCCCTGATCCCGTGTCCCAGGTGGCTGACCCCGTCCTCACACTCGGGGCGCCCCTGATACTGCCCACTGGCCCGGCCGACTCGAGCGCTGGAACGGATGCCGCCGAGCCCTCCGGGGCGACGGCTGGCGCTGAGCGGCCGGGTCCCGGGGTTGGGGGTGCCCCCTCTCCAGCAACCGAGGCGGGGCAGTCACCCCCCTTTCCCGTTGGGGGCCCAGCAGAAAACGCCATCCAGGCCGACGCCGAGGCATTAACACCTGCCTCTCCACCTGAGCCCGGCGTCGGCGCGGGCCCCCTTCCTGTTCCCGACCCCCAAGTCCCCACTCGGGAGGTGCCGCAGCTCAGTGGGAATGCCACGGGGGACCCCTTCCCAGACCCAGTCCAGGATCCCGATTCCCCCCCACGTCCCGATCCCCCCCTTACTCCCGCTTCCGCCCTTTACGAACCCATCTCCTGCCCCGAGTCCTCCCCAGTTCCCGATCCCTTCCCTACCCCTACCTCTGCCCTATTCCCTGTCCCCGACCCACTGTCCGGCCCTGAACCTACCCCTCTCCCCAGCCCTGCCGTGGAGGTAACCGCTCCCTTGCCGTCCCCCCCTTCTTTTCCCATCCTGGTCCCCGTCATGTTGCCCGATCCGTCCCTACCGCCCCCCCAAACATCCGCCAGTGCCACCCCCGCGAGGGCCGTCTCGTTCCCGCTAGCTGCGGGCGGCCCTTCGGGGGTCGTTTTTGTATCCCCGGGCCCCAACCCGTTGGGGGCTGCCTTGTTCCCTCCGCCGCCTCCTTCCCTGCCGGGGTCGGGGGTGGGCAGCGCGGCGCCAGCAGTAACGGCGCCGCGTCGGGGATCGGATCCCTGTTTGTCCGTCTCCGTGGCCCGTGAGTTTCATCCGGGGGCCCGGACGGAGGAGAATCCTGGTTCCCCCTCGGTGCTGAAGGGCGAGCTGCGCCAATTCCTCGCGGATAACCGCGGGGCGAAGGGAAAGGTGCAGCTCGCCCTCCAGCGCTGGGGGGACTTCCACTCCATCCTCCAGGCCACTAGAGCCTTGTTGCAGGAGGGGAGAGGGACCAGTAGGCAGGACGACGCGGCCTACCGTCAGACCCGCAGGTTTCGGGACGCTCTCCTGACCTTCGGGTCGGGGAGCGGTCTGCTGCGGGGCCTGCGTGAGGCCGCCGATTCACCTGCCCGCGAGGATCTACCCCAGCCCTCACTATGAATTCTACCATCTTTGCAACATTGAATGCCCGGGGCTGTAGGGCGGGTCTCCGCAGGAACCGGGTGCTCTCCTTCCTTCGGGAGGGGGGGTACTCGGTGGTTTTCCTGCAGGAGACCCACACGACTCCAGCCGTCGAGGCTGGCTGGCAGCTGGAGTGGGGGGACGGGGTGTATTTTAGCCACCTCGGCGCCCACTCAGCCGGGGTGGCCACCCTGTTCTCCCCTGCCCTACGGCCCGAGGTGCTGGGGACTGCCGAGGTTGTCCCGGGCCGCCTGCTACACGTCCGGGCCCGCGTGGAGGGGCGGACGTTGAACCTGGTCAACGTCTACGCCCCGAACGCGGGCCCGGACCAGGTCACCTTTTATCGGCAGGCGGCCACCTTCCTCGGCACTCTGGATCCTCGCGAGGGCCTGGTCCTGGGCGGGGACTTCAACACCACCCTCGATGACCGGGACCGTGTAGGACTCGCGAACTGCCAGGCCGCGGCGGACGTCCTCAGGGAGATCGTAGACCATCACTCCCTGGTGGACGTCTGGCGAGACCACCACCCGGACGACAGTACCACCTTCACTTACGTCCGGGTGGGGAAAACACGGTCGAGCCACTCCCGGTTGGATCGCATTTACCTACCACGATTTCATCTGGCACGAGCCCACTCCTCCAGCATCCGGCCGGCCCCCTTCACGGACCACCATTTGGTGTCCGTGAAGGCCTCTCTGACTTCGGAGAGGCTGGGGACGGCCTATTGGCATTTTAACAATAGCTTGCTGGAGGACGTGGGCTTCGTGGCGTCCTTCCGGGAGTTCTCGCAGGCCTGGCGGGGGCAGCGGCCCGCCTTTCCCTCGGCGCGGCGATGGTGGGATGTGGGGAAGGTGCGCGCCCGGCTCTTCTGCCGTGACTACTCCCGGGGCGCCAGCCGGCGGAGGGATGCGGCGATAGAGCAGCTGGAGCGGGAGGTCTTGAAGCTTGAGAGGCGCCTGGCGTCCGCCCCCGAGGATCCACTCCTCCGCGAGGCGTGCCGGGAGAAGCGGGAGGAGCTCCGAGCCCTGGAAGATCACAGGGCCCGGGGCGCTTTTGTCCGATCCCGCATCCACCTCCTTCGGGAGATGGATCGCGGCTCCCGCTTCTTCTAGGCCCTGGAGAAAAGGAGGGGGGCAAAAAAGCACGTCACCTGCCTCTTGGCGGAGGACGGCACCCCCCTCACGGATCCGGTGGAGATGCGTGGAAGGGCCAGGGCCTTCTACGCCAGTTTGTTCTCCCCGGATCCGACCGAAGCCGACGCCTGCAGGGCGCTCTGGACCGAGCTCCCGACGGTCAGCGCGGGCGACCGAGACCGGCTGGAGCTGCCTCTCACTCTGGCCGAGTTCTCGGAAGCCCTCCGTCTCATGCCCAACAACAAAACCCCAGGCATGGACGGGCTGACCGTGGAGTTCTACCGCGTGTTCTGGGACGTCCTCGGCCCGGACCTCGTCACCGTCTGGGCCGAGTCCCTGGAGAGCGGGGTCCTCCCTCTGTCGTGCAGGCGAGCGGTGCTCGCCTTACTGCCAAAGAAGGGGGACCTCCGCGACCTACGGAATTGGCGTCCGGTCTCGCTCCTCAGCACGGACTACAAGATCGTAGCGAAAACCATCTCGCTGCGACTGCGGTCCGTGCTGGCGGACGTAATCCATCCCGACCAGACCTACACCGTCCCGGGCCGTAGTATATTTGACAACTTGTATTTGGTCCGGGATCTCTTAGAGCTCGGGTGTAGGGACGGCTTGTCGTTCGCCCTCCTGTCCCTGGACCAGGAGAAGGCGTTCGACAGGATGGACCACGGGTATCTCCTGGGCACCCTGCAGGCCTTCGGCTTCGGGCCCCGGTTTGTGGGTTTTCTCCGGGTGCTGTACGCCCTCGCGGAGTGTTTGGTCAGGCTCAACTGGACCCTGACCGAGCCGGTCAGCTTCGGGCGGGGGGTACGTCAAGGGTGTCCGCTGTCGGGCCAGCTGTACGCTCTGGCGATCGAGCCCTTCCTCTGTCTCATCCGTAGGAGGTTGACGGGGTTGGTGCTTCGGGAGCCGGAGCTGCGGCTGGTCCTGTCGGCGTACGCCGATGACGTGCTCCTCGTGGTCCAGGACCCGGGCGACCTGGCGCGGGTGGAGGCCTGCCAAGCCGTCTGCTCGGCAGCCTCCTCCGCCCGGGTCAACTGGGTCAAGAGCTCTGGCCTGGTGGTCGGGGACGGGTGGCGGGCCGGCTCCCTCCCACCTGTGCTCCAGGCCATCAGGTGGAGCGCGGGTCCGCTGCTCTATCTGGGCGTTTATTTATCCGCCACGCATCCCTCTCCGCCGGAAAACTGGCAAGGTTTGGAGGCCAGGGTGGGTGAGCGGCTGCGGAGATGGACGGGACTGCTCCGGTGTCTCTCCCTTCGCGGGAGAGCGCTGGTACTCAATCAGCTGGTCCTGTCCATGCTCTGGCACCGGCTCAACACCCTGCGCCCAGCCCCGGAGGTCCTGGCCAAGCTCCAGAGGGCAGCTTTGGGGTTCTTTTGGCCGGGACTACACTGGGTCTCTGCAGGGGTCCTGTCCCTCCCCCTGGAGGAGGGGGGTCAGGGCCTGGTCTGCATACGCAGCCAGGTCCGGACCTTCCGCCTCCAGGCCCTGCAGAGACTCCTCTTCAGTGCAGGTAGTCCCGCATGGGGCACCTTGGCACGCGCTTTCCTCCGCCGCCTCCGAGGGCTCCGATACGACCGGCAGCTCTTTTTTATCCACCCGAGGGGTCTTCCGCGAGACCTCTCAGAGCTGCCGGAATTCTACCAGGACCTCCTCCAGACCTGGAAGCTGTTCTCGGCGACCAGGTCCGTTGTGTCCTCCGAGGGGGCAGACCTCCTCGCGGAGCCCCTGCTCCACAATCCAGCCTTGTGCGTGCAGGTGGCGGAGTCTCCCTCGGTGCGCCGGAGGCTGATCCTGGCAGAAACCACCATGGTCGGAGACCTCCTGGACTACGACAGGGGGGACTGGGTGGATCCCCGAGCGCTCGCTCGGCGCATGGGGCTCTCCACCCCCCGAACTCCCCTGCGCCTACTCCAGGAGGTGAAGGCGGCTTTGCCGCGGCCCGCTCTCGACTTCCTGCAGCGGTCCTTGCGAGAGGGTACACCCCGCCCCTCCCCTCCTGCAAAGCCTCCGTCCCTTATTATTGGGCCCCTGTTCCACGGGCCCCCCCGGCCTCCCCATCCCTGGACCCCCAGCCGGCTGCAAAATTTGCAGCCGGTCTGTTTTCAAACAGCGCCAAGACAACATCTGTACACGCTCGTGCTCCACACCCTGCATTTCCCCACCCTCGTGTCCCGCCCCGATACAAAGTGGCGGGACTATCTAAGACCCGTAGAGGGTGGGGAACCCCGGTGGGCCAGCGTCTATTCCGATCTAATTCCGCGGCCCATCGGGGACATCAGTTGGCGGCTCCTTCACGGAGCCGTGAGCACGGGCGTGTATTTGGCGCGGTTCACCCCAATCCCAGACACCTGCCCCTTCTGCGGCGTGAGGGAGAACCTGTCGCACGCCTACCTTGAATGCGCCAGGTTGCAGCCCCTATTCCGGCTCCTCCAGAACCTCTTATTGAGGTTCTGGCTGCACTTCTCCCCTCACCTTTTCATATACGCACACCCAATCCGTGGCCCCACAAAGTCGCAAGACCTCCTCGTCAACCTCCTCCTGGCCCTAGCTAAGAGCACCATCTACAATACCAGGAGCAAGATGTTGGACAAGGGGGTTCTCTGCGACTGTGGGGCCTATTTCCGTTCCTTCCTAGTTTCACGAATCCGGGCAGAGTTCCTCTGGGCGGCGTCCACTGGCTCCATTGATAGCTTTGAGGAGCAGTGGGCGCTGTCCGGGGTTCTCTGCTCGGTGTCCCCATCTGGTTCCCTAGTTATAAACCTTTAGCCTGCACTCCTTGCCCTTTTTGTTATTATTTGTCCCCAGTAATTAGTTGAGCATGGGTTCACTCGTCCCTCCCGCAAGGCTGGGGTAGGGGCTTTTAGAAAGTGGCTGGGCGAAGCCCGTCCACTCTCCCGTGTCTTCAAATAGACCCCAGCAGCTTGTTACCTTCCCCACTGTCTTCCCTGCCCCTCCCTGCTAGCCCAGCTCGTTTTTCCCTCCCTCCCCAAAGTTACTCACCCACCACACTCGCTCCCAAAGTTTGTTACCTGCCACGCCCCAGCCCAGGTAGCATAGTTGTGCGTCCCGCCCCTCTCAGCTGCTGTTTTGCCTCCTTTTTGCCCCTCCCCCCAGCCGCCCGCTTGCCCTTTGAGCACTACCCTGTTTGCCTTGTGCCCCCCCGAGCGCCTGTGTCCTATCCCCCCCCTTTTTAGTCAGTCCCCCTGTACACTGCACTCCCCCCAGTGATCCCATAGTCCCCTTTTATACCCCAGTGCAGCCGGAGGAGCCGGCCCCTGTCCTCCACCCATTGCTTTGTCCCCTGACCATCCCACCAGCACCCTCCTCCTCTCTTTCCAGCCTTACAGGGAGGAGTGGTTGCTGGCCCCTCCGTTTCCTGGTTCCATCCCACCCTTCCTGGTGCCCTCCCTCCCTGCAATTAGTAAGCAGGAGGGAGTGGTCGCTTTCCCTTTTCCCTCCCTCCCCAATTGTGCCCCCTCCTTCCCCTGTGTCCCTCCCCCTGAAATAGCGCCCTCCTCCTCTGCCACAGTCTTAGCAGGGAGGAGAGGCTGCTAACCTCCCCCTTCCTCAATTTATCCCTTCCTGAAATGTGTACCCTTCCTTTCTCTCCCCCTCCCCTTCACTGACGCCCTCCTACCCTGCCTGCCGTCTGGTGGGGAGGAGTGGTTAATCCCTGCCTCCCCCCTCCCTGCCATCCGTGCCTCCTCCCATCCTCTCCCCATGATGGAGGAGACCCCTGCCCTTGTTGGTCCCATGGTCCCCCCTGCTGCCACCGGGCCTAAAGAAAGCTGCGGCTGACCTTCTGAACCCCGGCCCAAGCTCTGCCACTGCCACGGCCGACGGTCCCCCAAAACTGGGAGCAGCTTCCACCTCGGCCGGAAAAAAAGGGAAGAAAAGGGGCAAAAGCCCGGCCTGGAAGGCTAAACCCTCCGTGGCCGAGGCCGCCCCACCCACTGCGGCCCCACCATCTGCCGCAGCCCCTCCTTCCCCTGCTGTTCCCCCCAGCTGTCGGGGTGATTCAACCACGGCCCCCAGAGCGTACGCCCAGGTGGCCGCTGCTGCCCTGCCACGTGCCGTGTCATAAGCCCCGACTGCCTCCTCCAGCTCCATCCCGGGTGGCCGGGGCCCCTTTCCCACCATGACCAGGAGGCACGGCGTCCACTGCCTCCTAGTCGCCGCCTCGCCCCACGTGGAAACCTACATGCGGGCGTTGGCGAGGGTGGTGGGGGCCTCCAAGATGTACGGCAAGGCGGTGTTCTTCCTTGCCTCGGAGGCCGCCGCCCAGGAGGCGGTGGAGAGGGGCCTGGCGGTGGGGGGCGTGCATGTGCCCCTCGAACCCCTGGAGGACCTGGGCGTACGGGTGGTCCTCACCTCCGTCCCGCCCTTCCTCCCCAATGCCGCCCTGCTGCCTTCCCTCTCCACGCTGGGGAAGCCAATATCTGTCATCATCCCTCTCCCGTTGGGCTGCAAGGACCTCGCCCTCCGCCATGTCCTGTCCTTCCGCCGGCAGGTGCAGCTCCAGATGCTGCTGGCGGCGCGTGGCGGGGAGGCGCTCGAGGGGTCCTTCCAAGTGCCCTACCAGGGGACCCTTTACCGTGTCCACTAGTCTACGGGAGAGGCCCGGTGCTTCATCTGCTGGGCGACGGGGCACGTCCGGAGGGACTGCCCCTTGGCCTGGTTGGGGGAGGCATCCCGGACCCCTGGGGCCTGGGACGGCGCCGGCCCTGCCACCGCCGGCCCCCCTGGTAGTCCGGCCTCCGCGGATGCCCCTCCTCCAACCCACAGCTCTGCTCGGGCGCCAGAGGCGCCCCCTCTGGCACGCCTGAGCAAGCAGGTGGGCCCCCCTTCCACTCCATCCATCTCTGCGGGGCCCGAGGAGGAGAGGGTGACACGGTCGCTGCCGTGCGAGGGAGAGGGCCCCTCCCAGGTGGAGGTTTCCCTGCCCCCCTCTCTCCCTCCCCTGCCTCAGCGCCCTTCTCGATGAACAACTGCGCCCCCCCGGCCTTGCCCCTGCTGACCAGCCCTCCACCTCCACCTCCACCTCCACCTCAGATGGCTGGATGCTCATCGGGGGAAAGCACAATCTCCCCCCTCCGATGGAGAGGGTGGGAAGACCCCCCCTCTGAAAGATCCCGAGGGGGGCCAGCGCTGCAGAGAACGCCCCCGGCGAGTGTCAGCCAAGGAAGCCGTGGCAGTGAGGAGGCCTCGGGTGGAGCTTCCCCGGCCCCTGTATCAACTGCACCCCCTGCTGTCACCGCCAAGGTAATTGTTGCCTCGGCGGCTGGCAGGGAAGGCTCCAGGGCCGAGGGGATGGGACTCGGCTCCATCTTTGAGGAGATCGAGGCCCTGGGTCTGACTCCATTCACCGAGGGGGAGGACGACCCTCCGCCAGCGGGCCTCGGTCTGGGCAGCGACTCTGTTGCATCGCCCCCTCCTCTCCCCACCCGTATGCCCCAGGTGACCAACCCCGTCCTCACACTCGGGGCGCCCCTGGTGTTACCTATTGGCCCGTCGGACTCGGGCACCGGAGCTGAAGCCACTGAGCTCTCCGGGGCGACGGCTGGTGCCGAGCGGCCGGGTCCCGAGCTTGGGGGCGCCCCCTCTCCTGCAAGCGAGGCAGGGCGGTCATGTCGCCGCCCCGTTGGGGGCCCAGCAGAGAACACCATTCAGGCCAACACCGTGCTATCAACTCCTGCCTCTTCATCTGAGCCTGGCGTCGGCGTGGGCCCCCTCCCTGCTCCTGCCCCCCCGGTCCCCATTCGGGAGGAGCCGCAGCCCGGTGGCACAAACCAGGGGGATCTTGCCTCAGACCCTGCCCAAAATTCTGATCCCTTCCCATGTCCCAATCCTCCCCTCACTCCTCAACCCGCACTCTATGAACCCATTTCCAGCCCCGAGTCCTCCCCCGTCCCTGATCCCTCTCCTACCATTACCGTTCCCCCTCTCTCCACCCTTGACCCACCATCCAGCTGTGAGCCCACCCCCCCTTTCCACCCCTACCGTGCTGCCTGTCCCGTCTTCACCATCCTCCCAAAACACTGTTATTGCCACCCCCGCGGGGGCCGTCTCCTTCCCCTTCACTGTGGGCAGCCCCCAGGGGGTGGTTTTCGTGTCCCCAGTCCCTAATCTGTTAGGGGCTGCCATGTTCCTTCACCGCCCTCTCCCATGCCGGGGTTGGGGACGGGCAGCGCGACACCGTCGCTGTTGGTGCCACGCCAGGGGTCGGATCCCTGTATGCCCGTCTCCGTGGCCTGTGAACTACACCTGGGGGCTCGGACGGAAGAGAACCCCAGTACCCCCTCAGTGCTGAGGGTTGAGCTGTGCCAGTTCCTTGTAGACAACTGCGGGGCTAAGGGCAAGGTGCAGCTCGCCCTCCAGAGCTGGGGGGACTTTCATTCTATCCGCTAGACTACAAGAGCCCTTTTGCAGGAGGGGAGAGGGACCAATAGGCAGGACGGCGCGGCCTACCGACGGACCCGCAGATTCCGGGACGCGCTCCTGATCTTGGGGTTGGAGAGCAGTCTGCTGCGGGGCCTGCAGGAGACCGACGACCCCCCTGCCCATGACGATCCACCCCCGCCCTCATTATGAAGTATACCACCATCGCAACATTAAATGCCCAGGGCTGTAGGGCAGGTCCCCGCAGGAGCCGGGTGCTCTCCTTCCTTCGGGAGGGGGGGTACTTGGTGGTTTTCCTGTAGGAGACTCACACGACTCCAGCCATTGAGGCTGGCTGGCTAGCGGCTGGAGTGGGGGGATGGGGTGTATTTTAGCCACCTCGGCTCTCGCTTGGCCGGGGTGGTCACCCTGTTCTCCCCTGCCCTACGGCCCGAGATGCTGGGGACTGCCGAGGTTGTCCCGGGCCGCCTGCTGCACATCTGGGCTCGCATGGAGGGGCTGACGTTGAACTTGGTCAACGTCTATGCCCCGCACGTGGTCCTGGAGCAGGTCAACTTTTATCGGCAGGCAGCCACCTTCCTCGGCACCTTGGATCCTCGCGAGTGTCTGGTCATAGGTGGGGATTTCAACACCACCCTCGATGACCGGGACCGTGCAGGAGTCGAGAACTACCAGGCTGCAGCAGGCATCCTCAGGGAGATCGTGGGCCATCACTCCCTGGTGGACGTCTGGCGAGACCACCACCCGGACGACACCACCACCTTTACTTCTGTCCGGGTGGGGGACCATCGGTTGAGTCACTCCCGGTTGGATCGCATTTATTTATCACGTTTCCATCTGGTGTGAGTCCACTCCTCCAGCGTCCAGCCAGCCCCGTTCATGGACCTCCATTTGGTGGCCGTGAGAGCCTCTCTGAGTTCCAAGAGGCTGGGGCTGGCCTATTGGCATTTCAACCATAGCTTGCTGGACGACGTGGGCTTCGTGGCATCCTTCCAGGAGTTCTGGCAGGCCTGGCAGGGGCAGCGGCCTGCCTTTCCTTTGGCACGGCGATGGTGGGACGTGGGGAAGGTGCGTGACTACTCCCGGGGCGCCAGCCGGCGGAGGGATGCGGCGATAGAGCAGCTGGAATGAGAGGTCTTGAAGCTTGAGGGGCATCTGGCATCCGACCCCGAGGATCCACCCCTCTGCAAGGGGTACCAGGAGAAGCAGGAGGAACTCCGGGCCCTGGAAGATCACAGGGCCCGGGGCGCTTTTGTTCGATCCCACATCCAGCTCCTTCGGGATCCAGATGGATCGCGGCTCCCGCTTCTTCTATGCCCTGGAGAAAAAGAAGGGGGCTAAAAAGCACGTCACCTGCCTTTTGGCGGAGGATGGCACCCCCCTCACGGATCCGGCGGAGATGCGTGGAAGGGCCAGGGCCTTCTACGCCAGTTTGTTCTCCCTGGATCCGACAGAAGCCGACGCCTGCAAGGTGCTCTGGACCGAGCTCCCGACGGTCAGCGAAGGTGACCGGGACCAGCCGGAGATGCCTCTCACTCTGGCCGAGTTCTCGGATGCCCTCCGTCTCATGCCCACTGCTACAGTTTTGCCCCTGACGCCTCCTGGAGCGACTGCCATCCCGTAAGATCCCCCTCAGTAAGGGCTCATGAGCCTCTTAGGACTCGAATAATTTAGGTCTGCCGGGGGGGCGGGGTAGGGAGACCTGGGCCCACCCTCTCTCCAGGTCTCAGCCCAGGACCCAAAGGATAGGAAGCCTACCTTCTTGTCCAGCTGGCAGGAGTGCTGCAACTCATTGGCCCATGGGCTCCGTAACTGCCCTGTCCTGGGCTGCTTCCTACCCCCCGGCAAGGGGCTGTGGAACCACTCAGGGTTCGTCCGCTGTCTGGGACGATCCTTCGCACGGCTCACCCCCTGTGGCCGTGAACTCTCGCTCCTTTCCAAGCCTATACCGCCTCGTGCTCCTCCCTGCCGGTTCCCCTTCTCTCCGCACCATCCCCCCTTTACCTCCTGTCATGGGGTCACCACCCCCTCCCTCTTAGCCCCGCAGAATTGTGGGGTAGGGCGAGCCCGCGTTCAGTTCACGGAGGGGCCCTCCCCTACCCTCTGGCCATTTGCTCTAGGCCTATAGGGCGTAGTAGGGTTCTCTTATACCGGGGAGGCCCCGCTATGACCAGTACCCTCCTACTTAGGCCCTGGGGCCCGCCAAGTTCCCAGTCCCTGTTCTCCCAAAGTCTAGCTCCCGCCAGTCCGCGAGTCCAGCCGTGGTCGGATCGCCTCCTGCCCTGTGGGCGTCATGGAGGGATGTCGGGGACCTCCCGTTCTCCTGGGCGCCTCCACTTCTCCAGGGCCAGAGGGTCACTCCGTCTGGACCCCTCCCTTATAGGCTGTTTCAGCGTCATGGGATCCCGTTTGGCTCCGTGGAGCTAGCTGCCATCACGGCCCGGCACCCTGCTAGGGACGGGGGGCTAGGTACCTCCTCCGTTCGTGGGTTTCCTCCGGACTTCAGGCGGCTTCTGCTGGCTTCCCGTCTAGAATCTCTTGGCTGATCCTCTGCGGTCTGGAGCCTCGCCGGTCCGGGCTCGGGCTCTTCGCCACTGCTTCCCGTTTGTCCCCTGCTGCCTTGGGGACGGAGGGAGACGCTCCTCGGCTCGCCCGCCGTGAGCCCCCCTGCATGGTCTGGCGGCATCCTCTGTGACCTCTCACCCCTCCCCTCCGCATCCTCCGCCATGCTCTCCCTCCTTCGGGTGTGCCCCCCCCCAGGTGTGCCGGTGCCGTGCTTAAAAGCGGCCGCCGGCTTGCCGCGCATACGCGGCAGTACAGCCGGCGTTCACCCTGCTCGCGGCACGAGCCGCCCGCGTGCCTGGACCCGGCGCGGGTGACAGGGCCGGCCGGTCACACCTCCCTTAGCCAGTCTTTTTCTCTTCTCCCTCCCAGACCCAGCCAGCCCGGCGCTACCGTGCAGACGCTTGCGGCCGTGGCTGAACACGCCCGGCACTGCCGGGCACTTGCCAGGACAACCGGGTGGTGCGCTGTGTTAGTGCGTTGTGCAGGACTTTCCCCGTTGGCCCTCGCAACCCCGTCACACCCACAAGTAAAACCCCAGGCATGGACAGCCTGACCGTGGAGTTTTACCGCGTGTTCTGGGATGTCCTCGGCCCAGACCTCGTCACCGTCTGGGCCAAGTCCCTGGACCAGGAGAAGGCGTTCAACAGGATGGACCACGGGTATCTCCTGGGCACTCTGCAGGCCTTCGGCTTTGGGCCCCGGTTTGTGGGTTTTCTCCAGGTGCTGTATGCCCTCGCAGAGTGTTGGGTCATGCTCAACTGGACCCTGACCGAGCCGGTCAGCTTCAGGCGGGGGGTACGTCAAGGGTGTCCGCTGTCGGGCCAGCTGTACGCTCTGGCGATCGAGCCCTTCCTCTGTCTCCTCCGTAGGAGGTTGACGGGGTTGGTGCTTCGGGAGCCGGAGCTGTGGCTGGTCCTGTCGGCGTATGCCGATGACGTGCTCCTCGTGGTCCAGGGCCCGGGTGACCTGAAGCGGGTGGAGGCTTGCCAAGCCGTCTACTCGGCAGCCTCCTCCGCCCGGGTCAACTGGGTCAAGAGCTCTGGCCTGGTGGTCGGGGACGGGTGGCGGGCCGGCTCCCTCCCACCCGCGCTTCAGGCCATCAGGTGGAGCGTGGGTCCGCTGCTCTATCTGGGCGTTTATTTATCCGCCACGGATCCTTCTCTGCTGGAGAACTGGCAGGGTTTGGAGGCCAGGGTGGGTGAGCGGCTACGGAGATGGACAGGACTGTTCCAGTGTGTCTCCCTCTGTGGGAGGATGCTGGTGTTAAATCAGCTGGTCCTGTCCATGCTCTGACACCGGCTCAACACCCTGAGCCTGGCCCCGGAGGTTCTGGCGAAGCCCCAGAGGACAACTCTGGAGTTCTTTTGGCCAGGACTGCACTGGGTCTCTGCAGGGGTTTTGTCTCTCCCCCTGGAGGAGGGGGGCCAGGGCCTGGTCTGCATGCGCAGCCAGGTCCGGACCTTCCGCCTCCAGGCCCTGCAGAGACTCCTCTTTAGTGCAGGTAGTCCGGCATGGAGCACTTTGGCGTGCGCCTTCCTCTGCTGCCTCCGAGGGCTCCGATACGACTGGCAGCTCTTTTTTATTCACCCGAGGGGTCTTCCGCGAGACCTCTCAGAACTGCCGGAATTCTTCCAGCACCTCCTCCAGACCTGGAAACTGTTCTCGGCGACCAGGTCCGTTATGGCCTCCGAGGGAGCAGACCTCCTCGCGGAGCCCCTGCTCCACAATCCAGCCTTGTGCATGCGGGTGGCGGAGTCTCCCTCGGTGCGCCGGAGGCTGATCCTGGCAGAAACCACCAAGGTTAGAGACCTCCTGGACTACGACAGGGAGGACTGGGTGGATCCCTGAGCGCTCGCTCAACGCATGGGGCTCTCCACCCTTCGAACCCCCCTGCGCCTACTCCAGGAGGTGAAGGCAGCTTTGCCGTGGCCCGCTCTCGATTTCCTGCAGAGAGCCCTGCGAGAGGGTACACCCCGCCCCTCCCTTCCTGCAAACCCACCGTCTCTTGTTATCGGGCCCTTGTTCCGCGGGCCCCCCCAGACTCCCCATCCATGGACCCCTAGCCGGCTGCAGGATTTGCAGCCGGTATGTTTTCCGACCACGCCAAGAAAACACCTGTAAACGCTCGTGCTCCACACCCTGCATTTCCCCACCCTCGCGTCCCGCCCTGACACTAAATGGCGGGACTATCTGAGACCTACAGAGGGTGGGGAACCCCCATTGGCAAGCGTATATTCCAACCTAATCCTGCAGCCCATCGGGGACATCAGTTGGTGGCTCCTTCACGGAGCCATGATCACGAGCGTGTACCTGGCGCGGTTCACTCCTATCACGGACGCCTGCCCTTTTTGCGGCGTGAGGGAAAACCTGGCGCATGCTTATCTTGAATGCGCCAGGTTGCAGCCCCTATTCCGGCTCCTCCAGAACCTCTTATTGAGGTTCTGGCTGCACTTTTCCCCAGACCTTCTTATCTATGCACACCCTATCCACGGCCCCACAAAGTCGCGGGACCTCCTCATCAACCTCCTCCTGGTCCTGGCTAAATCCACCACATATAACACCAGGAGGAGGATGCTGAACGAGGGGGTTCCCTGCGATTGTGGGGCCTATTTCCATTCTTCCCTAGTGTCACATATCCGGGCAGAGTTCCTCTGGGCGGCGTCCACTGGCTCCCTTGACAAAGGAGCAGTGGGCGCTGTCCGGGGTTCTCTGCTCAGTGTCCCCATCTGGCTCCTTTGTTATGAACCTGTAACCTGCACCCCCTCCCTTTAGTCATTATCTGTCCCCCGTGATCAGTTGAGCCTGGGTCTAGTTATCCCTCCCGCTGTGCCCACCCACCTCCCCATGGTCTCAAATAGGCCCCCGACTCTAGAGGGAGAGGAGGAGGACCCCACTGCCACCAGCACCCATCGCCTGGGACCCCCCGCCTTGGCTGGCCACCGCTCGCCTGCTGCTTTAGCTGTACCACCTGTGCCCCGTTGGGGGGCAAAGAGAGAAGACCCCAACACCCAGACCTGTGGAGGGGGCCTTTAAAGACTCAGCTTTTTCATCTCTGCTCCTGGGGTGGTGGTAAGTTGAACTGCTGAGAGGGGGCTGGGGGAGGGGCACTGAGCCCTCCGCCCAGTCCAGCTGCCCCCCCTTCCTCCTGCCACCACCCCTAATGCCCCCTCCACTGCCTTTACCACCTGGATTTTCTCTTTGCCCCTCGACAGGGCTGTTGCTCCACCTGGGACTGAGCTGCTGCAGCGGTGGGTGAGGTTGAGCCCCCACAAGCGCTCGTGGGCATGCTCCCTCCCCTCCCTCAGCTACATTTGGCTAGGGGGCTCCCCTCATCCCTGCTTACCCCACCTCACTTCAGCAGCTTGCCCCCTTCCCCACTGTTTGCCCCGCCCTGCTAGCACAGTTTGTTTTTCCCTCCCTCCCTCAGGTTACTCACCCACCACACTCATTCCCAGAGTTTACCTGCCACACCCTTGCCCCAGCTAGCCTGTTGTGTGTGTGTGTGTGCCCCGCCCCTCCCAGCTGCTGCCTTGCCTTCTTTTACCCAACTCCCCCAGTATCTCCCTCTTTCCCCAGCCTCCTGCTAGCCTTTTTGGCACTACCCTGCCAGCTTTGCCCCCCCCCCCCCAGCTCCGAGCGCTTGTGCCCCACTCTTCCCCTTTTAGTTAGTCCCCCTTGTACACTGCACTTCCCTCAATGACCCTATAGTTCCCCTCTGTACCCCAGTGCATCCGGAGGAGCTGGCCCCCGCCCTGCACCCTTAATCGCATTTCCTGCCCCACCCTGCTAGCACCCTCCTCCTTTGATTCCAGCCTTGCAGAGAGGAGTGGTTGCTGGCCCCTCTGTCCCCCATTTGCTTCCTGCCTGTGCTAGCACCCTCCCTCCCTGCAGTCAGCCAGTGGGAGGGAGTGGTTGCTTTTTCCCATCCCCCTTCCTTCCCAATCACGAACCCCCTTTCCCTCGCATCCGTTCTCCTAGCGTGTCCCCCCCCACCAGCACCCTCCTTCTCTGCCACAGCCCTACAGGGAGGAGTGGCTGCTGGCTCCCCTTCCTCTGTTTACCTACCAGTACCCTTGCTCTGTTAGCACCCTCCCTCCCTGCCAACAGCTCAGTGGGAGGGAGTGGTCGCTTTTTCCCATTCCCCTTCTTCCCCATTCGCATACCCCTTTCCCTCGTGTCCCCTTTCCTTCTCCCCCCTGCAATAGCACCCTCCTCCTGTGCCACAGCCTCAGCAGGGAGGAGTGGCTGCTAACCCCCTCCCCTTCCTCGGTTGCCCCTCCCTGGATCCAGTACCCTCCCCCTCTCCACCCCCTTCCCCCTCATTGACGCCCTCCTCCCCTGCCTGCTGCTTGGTGGGGAGGAGTGGTTCAGCTTTGCCCCTTCCCTGTTATCTGTGCCTCCCTCAATCCTCCCCCCATGATGGAGGAAACCCCCGTCCCTGTTGACCCTATGGTCCCCCCCCCATTGTCACCGACCTTGCATACTGCTGTGGCTGAACTCCTGACCCCTGACCCAGGTTCCGCACTTGCCACGGCCGATGCCCCCCTCGGGTGGGCTCTCCACCTCGGCCGACAAAAAGGGCCAGGGGAGGAAGAAGGGAAAGGGCCTGGCCAAAAAGGCCAAACCTCCTGCGGCCGAGGCCGCCCCGCCCGCTGCAGCCCTGCCATCTGTCTCACCCTCTTCTTCCCCTGCAGTTCCCCCCACCGGCTCTGGGGGCAATCCACTCGCAGCCCCCAGTGCGTGCGTGCCCAAGTGGCCGCTGCCGCCCCCCCCATGTGCCACTGTGTCATCAGCCCTGACTGCCACCTCCAGCTCCATCCCTGGTGGCTGAGGCCCCTTTCCCACCCTGAGCAGGAGGCACGGCGTCCGTTACCTCCTGGTCACTGCCTCGCCCCACATTGAGGCATACGTGCAGGCGTTGGTGAGGGTGGTGGGGTCCCCGTTCGTGGTAGCGGCCTCCAAAATGCACTTCCTTGCTTCAGAGGCCGCCGCCCAGGAGGCGGTGGAGAGGGGCCTGCCGGTGGGGGGCCTGCATGTGCCCCTCGAGCCGCTGGAGGACCTGGGTGTACAGGTGGTCCTCACCTACGTCCTGCCCTTCCTTCCCAATGCCGCCCTGTTGCCTACCCTCTCCACCCTGGGGCGGCCCATCTCCACCAGAAGCCCTCTCCCATTAGGCTGTAAGGACCCCGCCCTCTGCCACGTTTTATCATTCCGCCAGCAGGTGCAACTGCAAATGCTGCCGGCTGCACGTGGCGCGGTGGCGCTCAAGGGGTCCTTCATGGTGCCCTACCAGGGGGCCCTTTATAGTGTCCACTATTCCTCGGGGGAGACCGGGTGCTTCCTCTGCCAGGCGACAGGGCATGTTCGGAGGGACTGCCCTTTGGCCTGGTCGGAGGAGGCGTCCAGACTCCCCGGCGCCCGGGAGGGTGCCGGCCCTAACACCGCCGGCCCCCCTGGTAGTCTGGCTTCCGCGGCTACCGCTCTTCTGACTGACGGCTCTGCTCGGGACCCAGAGGCGCTCCCTCCGACATGCCCGGGCAAGCAGGTGGGCCCCGCTTTAGTTCATCTGGTCACCGTGGGGCCCGAGAAGGAGAGGATGGAGCGGTCGCTGCGGGGTGAGAGAGAGGGCTCCCCCCAGGGGGAGGTTTCCCTACCCCCCTCTCTCCCTCCCTTGCCTCAACACGCCCCCCCCCTCCCCCCGAACAGCAACTGCGCCCCCTGGCATCACCCCTGCTGATCAGACCTCCACCTCGGAGGGCTGGATGCTCATCTAGGGGAACCTCTGAGCCCGCGATCTGCGGGCTCAATATTCCCCCTCCAACAGGGAGGGTGGGAAGGCCCCCCCTCCGAAAAATACCGAGGGGGGCCAGTGCTGCTGAGAACGCCCCCGACGAGTGCCAGCAGGAGGCGCCAGCAGTGAGGAGGGACGGTGTCATCCCCCCCTGCAGAGCCCATCCCCGAGGAGGCCTCAGGTGGAGCTCCCCCGGCCCTGGTACCATATGTGCCCACGCCGCCACCGCTGAGGTAATTGTTGCCTCAGCAGCTGGCGAGGAGGGCTCTGGGGATGGAGCTTAGCTCCATCTTTGAGGAGATCGAGGCCTTGGGTCTGACCCCGCTCACCCAGGGGAAGGATGATCCTCTGCCAGCGGGCCTCAGTCTGGGCGGTGACCCTGTTTTGCTGCCCCCTCCTCCCCCTAACCGTATGCCGCAGGTGGCCAACCCCATCCTCCCACTCGGGGTGCCCCTGGTGTTGCCCATCGGCCCGGCCAACTCGGGCGCTGCAACTGAGTCTGCCGAGCCCTCAGGGGCGATGGCTGGCACCGAGCGGCCAGGTCCCGGGCTTGAGGGTGTCCCTGCCTCCATCCTTGAGGCAGGGAGAACATCTTCCCTCCCTGTTGGGGGCCCGACAATGAACATCTCTGTAGCCGAAGCCAAGGCGGCAGATGTGCATTCTGCTTCTCCACCTGAGCCCGGCATTGGCGTGGGCCCCCCCAGTTCCCATTCAGGAGGCGCTGCAGCCTGGTGGCATGGACCTGAGGGGTCTTTCCCCAGACCCTGCCCAAAGTTCTGGTTCCCTTCCCGATCCTCCCTTCACCACTGTTCATACCCTTGGTCCCGATCCCACCCTTTATGAGCCCATTTCCAGCCCTGAGTCCTCCCCTGTTCCCGATCCCTCTCCTGCCATTACCGTTACCCTCCCCTCCACTCCCGACCCACCATCCAGCTCTGAGCCCACCCCTCCTCCCATCCCTACTGCAATACCTGCTCCCCCACTACCACCCCCCCATCCTACCCCCCTCCCGCCCCCACTGCGATGCCTGCCCCCCCACAACCGCCCTCGCATCCCACTGTTATTGCCACCTCTGGGGGTGGTATTTGTGTCCCCAGGCCCATAGGGGCTGCCTTGTTCCCTCCGTCACCCCCTCCCCATCAGGGTTGGGGATGGGCAGCGTGGTGCCGTCACTCTTGGTGCCGTACCGGGGATCGGATCTGTTAGACCCTAGAGAATTGGGCCTAGTGAAGTTATGCTAAGCAGTTATGCTAAGACAGATAAAAAAGGAGGCTAACAAAGGTTTCTGGGTAGTCCCCGAGCAGAACTAGAGACATGGTTCAAGCAAGGGTGCGCCCTACATACTTGCTTAAGTTGCGAAAGTACGATAAGTGAAAAATTGCATTCTTGTACCTGCTGTGAGTGGAACAGCTTGTTTTGAGAACTGATAAAGAAACTCCCTGTTTCTGTTCTCCCTCTGATCTTAACTCCCTGTTCCTGCCCTCTGTCTGTTCCTAACTCCGTGTCTCCTTGTTGCCTGGTACTTGTCTTCCGTGCTGGTAAGAAAGTTGCTAATGCATTATGAATTGCTTAAGGTCACATTGTATAGTTGGCCAAATATGCATAGATATGGGAGGTTTAATTGAAAAAGAGGAGTGGGTTGCTTGGGTGAATATTCTATGACGCGACGGAACTGTCTATATAAACCTACTTGTCACTGAAATCACGGCTGGTTCTCTTTGGAGACGGGCCGCTCTCTATTGTTGTGTGCACTCTTCAATAAAGAGCTTGTGATTGGACCTTGCTGGTGTTGCCTGTCTCTTTGCGGTCAGACAACGAACCGAGCTGTCTGGGTTTGAATCCCTGACAGATCCTTGTTTTCCCATCCCCATGGCACGTGAGGTTTCTCCCAGGGCCCAGACGGAGGAAAAGCCTGCTATCCCCTCAGCGCTGGAGGCTGAGGTCCGCCAATTCCTCGCAGACACCCCCGGGGCTAAGGGAAAGTCGGAGCTGGCCCTTCAGCACTTGGGGGACTTCCACTCCATCCTCAGGGCCACGAACGCCCTCTTGCAGGAGGGGAGAGGGACCAAGAGGCCTACCACCGGACCCGCAAATTCCATGAAGCTCTCCTCGCCTTCGGGTTTGGGAGCGGCCTGTTGTGGGGCGTGCGGGAGGCCGACGATCACCCTGCCCGCGAGGATCCACCCTAGCCCACAGTATAAAGTACACCACCATCATGACATTAAATGCCCGGAGCTGTAGGGTGGGTCCCCGCAGGAGCCAGGTGCTCTCCTTCCTTCGGGAACGGGGGGTACTCGGTGGCTTTCCTGCAGGAGACCCACACGACTCCAGCCATTGAGGCTGGCTGGCGGTTGAAGTGGGGGAACGGGGTGCATTTTAGCTGCCTCAGCGCTCGCGCGGCTGGAGTGGTCACCCTGTTCTCCCCTGCCCTACAGCCCGAGGTGCTGGGGATTGCTGAGGTTGTCCCAGGCCGCCTGCTGCACGTCCAGGCCCGCGTGGAGGGGCTGATGTTGAACTTGGTCAACATCTATGCCCCGAATGCGGGCCTGGACCGGGTCACCTTTTATCAGCGGGCGGCCACCTTCCTCGGCACCCTGGATCCTCGCGAATGCTTGGTACTGGGCGGGGATTTCAATACCACCCTCGAGGACCGGGACCGTGCAGGAGTCGAGAACTGCCAGGCCACAGCAGGCATCCTCAGGGAGAAGGGGGACCTATGCGATCCTCAAAATTTGCGTCCTGTCTCGCTCCTAAGCACGGACTACAAGGTTGTAGCAAAAGCACTGCGGTCTCTGCTGGCAGATGTGATCCACCCCGACCAGACCTATACCGTCCCAGGCCATAGCATCTTCGTTAATCTGTGCTTAGTCCAGGAGGTGGATAGCGGGCTGTGGCAAAGCCACCTTCATTTCCTGCAGCAAGCCCTGCAAGAGGGTACACCCCGCCCCACCTCACTGCAAATCCTCTGTCCCTTATTATCGGGCCCCTGTTCCGCGAACCCCCCTGGCCTCCCCATCCCTGGACTCCCAGCCAGCTGCCAGATTTGCAGCCGGTCTGTTTCCGAAGTGCGCCAAGACAACACCTGCACACGCTCATGCTCCACACGTAACATTTCCTCACCCTCGGGTCTTGCCCCGACACTAAGTGGCAGGACCACTTAAGACCTGTTGAGAGTGGGGAACCCCGATGGGATAGTGTGTACTCCACCCTAATTCCACGGCCCATCGGGGACATCAGTTAGCGGCTCCTTCACAGAGCCGTGAGCACGGGCGTGTACCTGGTGCGGTTCACCCCCATCCCGGACACCTGCCCCTTTTGCGACGTGAGGGAAAACCTGGCGAACACATATCTTGAATGTGCCAGGTTGCAGCCCCTATTCCAGCTCCTCTGGACCCTCTTATTGAGGTTCTGGCTGCACTTTTCCCCTCACCTTTTTATTTGTGCACATGCCATCTGTGGCCCCACAAAATCGCAAGACCTCCTCGTCAACCTCCTCCTGGCCCTGGTGAAAGCTCCGATATACAATACCAGGAGGAGGATGCTGGACGAGGGGGTTCTCTGCGACTGTGGGGCCTATTTCCGTTCTTCCCTAGTTTCACGTATCCGGGCAGAGTTCCTCTGGTGTCCACTGGCTCCATCGACAGCTTCGAGGAGCAGTGGGCGCTGTCCGGGGTTCGCTGCTCAGTGTCCCCATCCGGTTCCCTCGTTTTAAACCTGTGACCCCCCACCCCCGACCGTGTTTTTCATTTTTTGTCCCCTGGAATTATTTGATCCCTAGGTCCAGTCATCCCTCCTGCAAGGCTGGGGGAGGGCCTTTTAGAAGTGGGCGGGCTGATGCCCCGCCCCTCCCCCCAGCGTTCAAATAGATTACATCAAACCAACCTTTAAAATAGATTTCCCACAAAACTTTATCTGTTTCTTTGCAGGTGTAGTGGTGCACTGTCAGGAACAGAAACTATTTCTTCCTGTGGAAATAATTATTTTTGTGGTGAGAGTCTGCAAAGGAGTGTATTGGAGAAGAAGAAAACTTCTGTACAGGCTACATCTTGGCCAGTCAGAGCATAGGAGTCCTTTGTGCGCCTTGTGACCTTGCAGGAGTCACGAGCGGCCACACCATAGATGGAGATGAGGTCGGAGAGGTAATATCTTTTACTGGACCAGGTTCTGTTAGTGAGGGTATGTCTACACAGCAAACTTATTTTGAAATAAAAGCCGTTATTTCTAAATAACTTTCCTAGCGTCTACACAGCCAACCCGCTATTTCAAAATTCATTTGAAATAGCGGCGTGCTTATTTTGAATTTGGTAAACCTCATTCCACGAGGAATAACGCCAAATTCGAAATAGCTAAATCGAAATAATTGCTGTGTAGATGCTTATTTCGAAACTAGCCAATTAGCCCGTTTCAGGTCTCTCCTCCACATCGGTCTTCTCTCCTGAGCCTCCGGTCTCTCACTCCATGTCTCTCCTCTCTCCTCCTCCTACTGCCCCCCCCCCTCAGCTCTCTTCCGCCTCCTGCCTCTCTCCATCTCTATCTTTCTCTTCTCCCCCTCCTGACTCTCACTCTCTCTCTGCTCTCCTCTGTCTCCATTGGGGATGCACGCTCGTCCAGGCCCTGCCCCCTGGGAGTGTACGTCACCTCCCCGCCCCCCCTTCGCCTCCCATCGTGGCGCTCAGCTGACTTCTACGCCGCTCAGCCGGGCCGCCGCATGGGAGCAAGTGGCGCAAACGGCCTCTCTCTCTTCTCCTACTGCCTCGCCCTCTCTCTCTCTCAGCTCTCGTCTGCCTCCTGCCTCTCTCTCCACCTCTCTCTCTTTCTCTTCTCCCCCTCCCGCCTCTCACTCTGTTTCTCTTCTCCTCCTCCTGCTACGTCTCTCTCACTCTCTCTCTCGCTGTCCTCCACCTTCTCTGTTCTCCTCTCTGTCTCCTCCGCGTCCTCTGTGTCTGCTCCGCTTTCCTCCTTTTGAATCCGGCACCCTTTCCTGACATCAGAGATGCACACTCGTCCAGGCCCCGCCCCCTGGCTGTTCCCTCTGGGCGGCGCTGTTGCCTCCCGCCGTGGCACTCGGCTGACTTCTGCGCCGCTCAGCCGGGCCGCCGCGTGGGAGCAAGTAGCGCAAGTGGCCATTTGGGCCCCGCGCTCCCCATGCAGCACCCCTTTGGGAGGAGGACTCCAATGTCCACGATCTCTGCACTAGATGCAGGAACGTGGCCGTCTACAGGCGGATGGCTGACAGCCTGGCCACCAAAGGTCACATGCACACCCAGGGAGCAGGTGCACATGAAAATAAAAGAGCTGCGGCAGGCCTATGCCAGGGCCTCGGGGGGCAGCTTCCAGCCAGGGGCTGACCCAGACCCCTGCCCCTATCATGATGCCCTGGACCTCATCCTGGGGGGTCACACAATCCATGCCCCCCAGGTGGTCATTGACCCTGGGGCAGAGGGCCCTGCCCATGACACTGAGGAGGAGGAGGAGGAGGAGAAGGATGGCCAGGATCCTGGAGGGAGCATACCCCGCACTCAGGACCCCCGAGCCGTCCCAGCAAGACTGTCGCCGGTGTCATCTGAGGCTGGGGAGGCCTTGACATGTGAGTGCCATCACTGTCCCCTTATGCAGGGCCGGGGGGGCAGGGGGAGAGAGAAGGAGACCAGGGACCGCGCATGTGGGCCTTGCTGACCACGGAGCACGCAGCAACCTATGCATGTGCCGTGCCACGCTGGGCATGTGGGCCCAGCTGGCTGCCAAACAGGGGCCCTGGCCTGTTACCCACACGCGTGTCTGTATGAAGGCACATGACGTGCTCCTGACCCCGGGGAGGGACACTGCATGATGCCCTCCCTCCACACGCCCCCTCTATGCAGAGGCAGGGCACATCTCCCCTCCACCCCCATCCCCACACTAGATACAGCATAGGGGCATAGGTGCAGTCCCGGGCCAGCTCACGCTCCCAGGGATAGCAGGACATGCCAAACATGGCCTGTGTGCAAGCACATCGCCTCCGATGGTGCAGAGACCTGCTGTCCTCGTTGTGCAGAGGGGGGCTGGGCTTCACCCACTGTGTCCCCAGGGAGAACTGACCACTTCTCTTGTTTCTTCACAGCCACAGCAGCTGCGAGTGCAGAGCGCACCACCCTGCCCAGGACAGCCTCCCGCACCCGGGTCAGCGGGCTGACCCGTAACCAGGAGGACTACCAGCGGCAGCACCGGGGGATCCTGCGAGGCCAACACCGCACCCTCGACCACTGGGTGCATGAAGACCTGCAGCTGCAGCGGGAGAGCTGGCGGGAGCTGCTTGCCCAGAGCTGTGCCATCTCCGACCACCTGCAGGCCCTGGTGCAGAGATTTCTGCCTCCTGCCGCTCCAGCCCCAGCTGCTGTCCCAGCTACCGCTCCTCTTACCACTCCTGATCCCCCTCCCGCTTCTTCCTCCCCCCCTCTACCCGCCCCACCCTCCATACCCGCTCCCCCCCCCGCCGGGAGCGCCGAGGCCCCTGCACCCACAGTGCTGGGAGACAGGTGGGCCAGCAAAACCCCCAACCATGAGCTTCTCCTCCCCGTTCCTCCCCTGGCCTCCCCCTTCCAGCTCCCCCCTCCCAGGTTTCCCCCTCCCCTCTCCCACCCTCATTCCCTCCCACCCCAGTTATGTTCAATAAACAGCATTTGTTTTTGTCAACACGTGTCTTTATTTAATGGGAAGGGGGATTAGGGAGGGGTCAGTGAAAGGATGTGAGGGTGAAATGAGGCACAAGCCCCCAGTGGGGCACACCAGGGAGACTTTAGTCCTCCTCGGGGTGGAAGCTCTCCCGCAGGGCCTCCCGGATACAGACAGCCCCCCGATGGGCCTCTCGGCTGGCAGCCGTGCGGGGCTGAGCGTACAGGCCAGCCAAGTAGTCGGCCTCTGCCATCCATCCCGGCAGGAAAGCCTCCCCCTTCCTTTCGCACAAATTATGCAGCACACAACACGCTGCCACCACGTGCAAAATATTCCGCTCAGATAGGTCCAGGCGGGTGAGGAGGCATGTAAAACAGGCCTTCAACTAGCCAAACACCCCCTCCACCACGATGTGGGCCCTGCCGAGCTTGGCATTAAAGGCCTGTCAGGAGGGGTTGAGGTGTCCCGTGTAGGGCTTCATCAGCCAGGGTTGTAGGGGATAGACCGCATCCCCCACCAGACACACAGGCATGTCCACGTCCCCGACCCTGATGTGGCAGTCGGGGAAGAAAGTCCCGGCGTCCAGCCTTTGGCACACGGAGGAGTTGCGGTAAACCCGCATGTTGTGTGCTTTGCCGGACCAGCTACGTTAATGTCCACAAACTGGCCCCGGTGGTCAGACACAGTCTGCAGGATGACCGAGAAGTATTCCTTCTGGTTGATGTACAGTGAGGCCTGGTGGTCCGGGACACGGATGGGGATGTGCATCCCGTCGATTGCCCCCCCGCAGTTGGGGAAGCCCAGGGCGCCAAACCCCTCGATCACTGAGGGGTCCACATCAGTGAGGCGGATGACTCTGCGGAGAAACACTGTTGATGACCTTGACCACCTGCAGAGGGACACACAAAACCACCGAGAGTCACTGGGGTGCCAGGGTGGCTGAGAGTGCTCCTTCCCTGCCACTGCCCTGCACCCCCACTCCCAGGAGCAACCCCCCCTGCAATCCTGGTCACCGAGGGCAGTCCATAGTGCGGCTGGGACAGAACAAACCCTCCCGTGGAGGGGACTTGCACCCCCTCCCCCTTTTCCCTAGGGCAGCCCATCCCCTCCTTGCACCACCCCATCCTGGCACAGTGGTTGGAGACTGCCATACCTGCATGAGCACTGCTCCGACGGTGGATCTCCCCACGCCAAATTGGTTCGCCACGGATTGGTAGCTATCCGACGTGGAGAGCTTCCAGAAGGTGATGGCCACATGCTTGTGGAGGGGAATGGCGGGCCTCATGTGCGTATCCTGTCGCTGCAGAGCAGGGGCGAGCCACCCACAGAGCTTGAGGAAGGTGTCCGTCTTCATCCTGAAGTTCTGGGTCCATTATTGGTCTCCCCAGCGCTCCAGGACAATGTCGTCCCACCAGTTGCTGCTGGTGTCCAGACGCCAGATGCAGTGGGGAACGCTGGCATCTGGAAGCTGCAGCTGCTCCTCCCCATCCCCCAGGACGGTCCGGAGGACAGCGTGGGGGTCGGGCTGTAGCAGATGCTGTGAGGCAGCCTGCAGAAAGCACAGCCAGGCTTGCAGCAACACGTCCAAAAGAAGCACCAGAGTGCTGTGGTGTCCCGAGTCAGGGCAACCAGAGCATGCAGAGAGAAAATGCTTTGCTGTCCCTCAGCGAGGTAGGCAAGCAAGCAGGGAAAGCTGAGAACCGGCTGTCCAGGGGGGTCCTTTTAAGCACAAGCCTCAGATAGCCTCAGGCAGCAGCCACACAAAGTAACTCCTGACCTGAAGCCCTGCTGGAACCGGTTTCAGCTGGCCTTAAATGCGATTCAGCGTCCAATCAGTGTGGACGCGCTATTTTGAAATAGCAGAACACTATTTTGAAGTGCATTTTGTGTGTAGATGCGTTATTTCAAAATATCTTATTTCGAATTAACTACTTCGAAATAAGATATTTTGAAATAACACTGTAGTGTAGATATACCCTGAGAGAGACAAGTGTTTGCATACATTTCCCAGACCTGAAGCAGAGCTCTGTATGGCTCAGAGTGCCACAGCTAAATACAAACTGGAACAGATAGCTTAGCATAATTAATTAACACTTAGTTCCCCTGATATTGCAAGGGATCATTCAAGTTGAAGTAGACAGTTGATAACAACCTCTCTGGGCTCCTGGGCAAGGTAGGGTGGGGGCTGGCTCTGCACACCTGGATGGGGTGGTGCCTTGGGTGGAAGGGGCAAAGCTGTGGGAGGCAAGCCCTTAGTGCTGACCGGACTGCGCTGCGCTGCGCCCCCCCCCCCCCCCCCCAGTGCTAACTGGAGCGTGCCACACAGACCTCCAGTGTCAATTTAAAGGGCCAATTTTCTGGGAGCCCCATGCCCTTTTGAATCACTGGGCCCTGGGACAGTTGCCCCCTTAACACCTGTCCTTATGGGGGGAAGAGGAAGTAATAGAAGCTGGGCAGTGTCAATATTAACCAGGCCCACTGATGGGGGTGTAAAGTGGGTCAGTGCTCAGCTTCATTCCCCCCAGGGACCCAGCCAAGAAAAACAACATTCATTCTTCCTGCTCCCATTTTAATTATTTTTCTTCTTTATCCTCTTCCTATATTATAAGTAATAAGTACATGAAAATTAAGTGAGGTATCTTGATTGTTTTTATAGTCTGACTTTTTTTTCACAGACCACTTGACAATTGCTGAGGGTCTCAGTGGACCACTTAATGATCTTTCTAAACATTGTTTGTACCATGAGCTCACTATTGTAAAGTGCTTTGGATAAGAGCACTTTATTTTAAAAAAAACATAATAAATTTTCCTCAGTCTACCTGAATGGAGTTCTCTGTGCACAGTTTGAGAACTTCTGGTCTAGATGAAAGCTTGTATTTGCATTAAGCTAACGTGAAAAATGTGTAAACATAACTTTTATTTTTCCATTCATGCATCATCTATACATTTTAACTTCTTCTGAAGAAACTTATTCAGTTTGAAATAAAAATATTTATTCAGATCACTTTATTTCTACACTTATTACTTACAATGACTTAACTGACGATTTTGTAAAGAAAATTTTGTGACGAGGCACTTTCAATTGTCAGTATTGCTGAACTTGTCAAATGTTCCCGACTCATCGTATTTCATAAATCATTTTTAACTCATTTCAATACAGGGAAAAAAAAGTTCACTAGAAGCATTTGTGACGGATATTGTTAAAAATATTTTCAGAATGGTTTCTACATTTGGAAAGGTTGCCTGCAAACCGTCATGTACAAGTCTATACAAAACAGCTGGTGATCTCCAAGTGCAGACCTCATCATTTTTTATAAAATGAATGAAATAGACACAAATATTTTTGAAGATGAAGTGAAACATGTCCTCTCGGTAGAATTCACTTAATTACCTACTGCAGTGGCTTTTAGCATCTTCATCCATACTTCTGTCAAAAAACATGCAAAATAAATCAGCAGTTTTTAGTGATTCACTTCTACTCTGAAATTGCACTATTATCGTGTCACAAATAACATTGATGATCTCAAGGAAGATCTTCTTTCCCTTTAAATTATTTTTTGATGAAACTAGAGACAATGAAATCAATTTCCTGGGTTTTTTACACTTCATCAGATATATCAGAGGAACCTATATTTTCTGTTAATGTTAGTGCCTCAGTTACAAGTTTTGTCATGGAAGTTCGAAATGACTGGAAACAGTATTCGATAAATTTGTATCCCATCCCTCCTCCATCCCCCCACAGAGCCGACTGCCCATCCCCCTCCATCCCCCCCCCCACAGAGCCAATTTTTTGCAGATATTCACTGACAGCATTAATTATTTGAAGTAAACGGCTCCACAAAATAGTAAAAACAGCAATATCATACTTTTCAAGCTTTTCTGCTAAGGATTTTGCTTCAGTTTTCACACGTGGTTTTTCAGAATGTGATGTTATAAAGAGAACCTTATTAGACATAGCCACATCATAGCTCATTTTCAAAGCCAAAACAGCATCTGCATGAGCAGACCACCTGGTGTCACAGAAAACAGTTGACAGTCAAAAGAATTTATTTGCCTGGTCCAAGCGTGAGTGAACGGTTTCCACACATTGGTGGAGTATGCTACAAACACGTATGCTTGTTTTTCAAAGTAAAAAAATGTGTAGCTCCCTCACAAGATGCGGCTGCCACATTGCAGATTTAATGTAAGGAATGGCGGGAACATGGTATGAATAAGGCAGAGGGATTTGTATTGTTCAGTCTTGCCTGTAGACGTGAATATTTTCCTGCCATATTTGTGGCGTTATCAAAGCTCTGCCCACAACAATTTTTGATGTCCAAACCTAAATTTGCAATGATTTCCAAAAGCGTTGTCTCTAGACATTCAGAAGTGTGGGATTTTAGTGGGACAAAACAAAGAAATCGATCTACAACTTCACCATTGCTAGTCACATATCTTAAAATTCATGTTAATTGGTCTACATGAGCCACATCTGGTGTTGAATTGACTATTATGGAATAGTACTTAGAAACCAATTCACTGATGAAGTAAAGGATGCCGAGCTGCTCTGCCATTATAGTAAGATTGTAGGTTTGGAGCTGTGACAGCATGCACCAACCCTACACTGAGCCAGTAAGGGTTAACCAGGCCTGCATTTCTGAGAGAGCCCCTCCCCCACAGCCCTGCTGGGCATGCTCCAACTGGAGGACCAGCATAAAGGCCAGTGGAGCAGCTCAGTCAGGGCTGACCACCGCAGAGGAAGAAGCGGTGCAAGAGGGCCTATCTCTGAGCGGGAGCGTCAGAGTATTTGCGCAAGAAGCACTGATTTTGTACAGTACAAAGTCAGTGTTTTTGCGCAAATACTCACGACCAGTGCAGACAGACGGCAAGTTTTTGCGCAAAAGTGGCCGCTTTTGTGCAAAATCTTGCCAGTCTAGATGCACCCCCTTAATTAAAACAACACAAAACAACACAAAAACAACATTATGTCATGACAGATAGAGAACCATGGTTGTTTTTACCTGGTACCAGAGCTTTTTGATGTTCTGAAAGACAAAGAAAATATTTCTACCCTCGTGGGGTGACACATATTTTAGACTACTTTACAGATGTCTTTGCTAATTTTGATTAGCTTGCTGTTACTCAATGGTATGCTTCTTTTTTGCACAGCAGTTTTAGAGGGTTTGAGTAGATTACTTTATTGTTCAATTATTAAGTTAAAGGTGGCATGTTTTAGTTTCCCTCTTGTACTTCTGATTAGGATTTTTAATGAGTGAAGCGTCAAATTATTCACGGCTAGTGATGAGAGAATTTACTGCCACAAACTCTTTTTTTTTTTTTTGGACAAGGCCTTTGCTAGTTACTATTCCAGCAATCAAAAAGTTTTTATTTTTTCTGGAAAAGAATCATATACAATGTAACAAGCTTACTTATGGGGGACTGCGAGCCCCACATTTTTCTGAAATAAACAGGCAGGTTGTTATTCATACAACCTTGGATCTGAAAGCAAGCCAAAAGTGTATGATTTGTTTTCTTAGAGAGCAAATTTAACCTTTAAGGGTGCAGCTTTTATAAATTTACAATGTATAAATTCCATTCTCTTATGCAGTTAACCAGTTAAGTGTTAATTCCTTATCTCCTTTTTTTTAGTAGATGTAACAAAGTGTCTGTAGAAAAATGTTTAAATTTGATTTTTTTTCTTTTGTTTTTTGGCAAGTCTTTTATACTCCTAGTTTGAGATTCAGTTTTCCTTTTGGACGCCTCCTCATACCAATTGAAAAAAGGCATCCCATTGAACCTGGGGTAGCTTAGATCCTCTGGATTCCAAGGCACCCTTCAAGTGCACTATTTTACCTGTATTAAAAGTACCTTTCACCAGAAACTGTCTAGACAAATTATTTTATGTGTACACATCCCATTTATCCAGAAACTTGCAAGTTTTAGGAGAGCAATGCACATACATATAGTATGCTGGAGTCCCCTTAAGGGGGAACGGGGATCTCCTTTAACTGTCCAGTACCTATTACCTCATCCACACAGGGAAACACAGGTACACTAGTGGGGAAGTCTGCACCATCCAGGCATCATCCCGCGACTTCTGTCGCCGAGGTGATCCTGACCCCCCGGTAACAGGATGTAGCCAGAGACAGGGAGGGGTAAATGGGGTTAGTCACCACTGAGAACTCATACCATCCGAGACTTTAACTGCTAGAGCTGGTTGCTCCTTCGCAGCGGGCAGCCAGGGTGGCTAATGGATGCCCCAGGAGTCTGTCCCAGGGAGGCGAGAAGACTCAACGCTCAGTTCTCAGGAATCATGCACTCAGTCAGATACATTCACACACACAACAAATGTATAATTTAACAACCGGACTTATATACCAGACTCTCCCACCAGAACGTTCTTATTTCCAAATTCCTGACAGAACTGTTTCTTAGCCGGCACACTGGTTTTGAACTGACCTGAGTTTAAAGGTTCAGATCCAGCAATTCCACCAAGCGCCCGAAGCCAACAGGAAGCCCTCTACTGATTCTCCAAGTAGGGATTTAAAAGGCCCCTCACCTTGTTTGTGGCGCCTGGAGTTCGGTAGGGAGCGGCCTGTGGCTTTTCCAAGCGAAAAGCGGGATGTGTGGATCCGAGTCACGGCACCAGAATTGTCGTGGAATAAACACACGCTAGCTGTAGGGTTCAAGTTAGACAAAACCACTTTAATATCCCAGCTGGGGGGTGGGGGGTTGTCGCAGACGGCAGGGAGTCAGCCCTTACCGATACAAGGCCCCCACCCTTTACATTCAACAGTCTGATATATTTATACTTTTTGACAAGGGCACAGTGGAAATTTACAGGGAAAAAGAGGAAGTAAGGCACTTTACCCTTAAATGGTAACATCTGCTTGACCTTTTAACCTATTTCAAGCAGTGCAGTTTTTTTACTTAATGGCATTGTGGTTAATTGCTCAACTTGCTTAAAAGCTCGCTTCTGACGTAGGACACACTGTGTACAATATCAGACTTTGGTCAAGCTATTGAGGCCTACCCCCACAGTACCACTCATGGAGTGGAGCAGATATTGAGGGGCCGCCTCAGAGGGGGCTGTGCATACCTGCCCTGTGACAACTGGTGGAGAATGTGGGCACTTACTGCCATCTCTCCACACTTCCCCTTATATTGGGGGCAGGGGGAAATCGCACTGAGAGTCCCCAAAAGACTAGAGGGAAAAAGGAGTTTTCTGTTGTTAGCGATATCTTTTAGATGAGATGGATCCCAGCAAGTTTTTTGAGTGGTTGCTGGACAGCCATCAGAAGCAGGCCACCCAACAGCAGCAGCAGGACACTCAACTGCTCCAATATATGGTGACCCATCAACAACTGCAGGTGACCCAACAACAGGAGAAGCAGCAGCAGCTACTGAGGGAACTAGCCGCCCAACAGCAGGCCCAACAGGATCAGTGGCTCCAGCAGATGACGGTGCTGTGGTGGGCTGTACCACCTCCCCTCCCTAGCTCATCTGAAGAGTAGGCCAAGGGTGGTCTGTCAGGGTTGCCCATACACCTCATGAAGATGGGACCCCATGATGATCCTGAAGCCTACCTGGTGATATTCGATCGGGTTGCTGCTGTCGCAGGATGGCCACCAGAACACTGGACCACTTTACTAGCACCTTATCTTACCTGGCAGGTAAGGTGGCAGGTACCACCTTATATAGCAGAGAAAAAGGAAGGACAAGGAAGAACTGGGAGGCAAGATCAAATCAGTATCTTCGTGAATTTGTATATAGGCATCTAAATATGGGTAATAAGCAGGAAGAACTGGAAATGCTAATAAACAAACACAACTATGACATTGTTGGTATCACAGAGACTTGGTGGGATAATACACATGATTGGAATATGGCAGTCTAGGCGCGGATCTGTCGAAAATAAACCCTTTGTCGACAGATCCTGTAAACCTCATTTTCTAGACTGTAGGTTTTTTTTGAAAAAGCTCCGTTTCAAAAAAAAGCGGTGGCCATGTTTATGCTAATGAAGCACAGGATATTTAAATCCCTGCTTCATTAGCAATTTCAACGTGCCTAATCTACATCTCTCTGTCGACAGAGGTGTAGTCTAGACGTACCCTGGGATAGGGGTCTACTACAGACCACTTACCCAGGCGGAAGTGGTGGATGATGCTTTTTTAAAAAACTAACAAAAAAAGTGCAGGATTTGATGGTGATGGGGGACTTCAACATATGTCTGGATAGTTGGGAAACTAACACAGTGGGGCACAGACTATCCAATAAGTTATTGGACTGCACTGGAGATAATTTTTTATTTCAGAAGGTTGTTAAAATCAAATCTAGAACAGCTTCCCCCCAGTAGCTTTTTCAAACAGGGAGGAACTGGTTGAGAATTTGAAAGTGGAAGGCAGCTTGGGTGAAAGTGATCATGAAATCAGAGTTTGTGATTCTAAGGTATGGTAGAAGGGAGAACAGCAAATTAGAGACAATGGATTTCAGGAAGGCAGATTTTGGTAAGCTCAGTCTTGCTTCCCATGGGACCTTACCTACCAGATCTCTAATAGGAAAAACAATTGAAGAGAGTTGGCAGTTTTTCAAAGGAACATTATTAAGGGCCCAAAAGCAAGCTATTCCGCTGAGTAAGAAAGATAGGAAGTATGGCAAAAAACTGCCTTGGCTTAACCAGGAGATCTTGCATGATCTAAAAATCAAAAAAGAGTCCTATAAAAAGTGGAAACTAGGACAAATTACAAAGGATGAATATAGGCAAACAGCACAGGAATGCAGGGGCAAGATTAGAAAGGCAAAGGCAGAGAATGAGCTCAAACTAGCTACGGGAATAAAGGGAAACAAGAAGACTTTCTATAAATACATTAGAAGCAAGAGGAAGACGAAGGACAGGGTAGGCCCACTGGTCAGTGAGGAGGGAGAAACAATAACAGGAAACTTGGCAATGGCAGAGGTGCTTAATGATTTCTTGGTGAAGACCGAAACAAAGAAGTCTGATGATGAAGGAATGCCTAACATAGTGAATGTTAGTGGGAAGGGGGTAGGTTTAGAAGATAAAATAAAAAAAGTTAAAGTCACTTAGAAAAGTTAGATGTCTGCAAGTCACCAGGGCCTGATAAAATGCATCCTAGAATACTCAAGGAGCTGATAGCTAAAGGCTCAGATACCTCCTCTATCATCTTTGGAAAATCATGGAAGTCGGGGGAGATTCCAGAAGACCAGAAAAGGGCCAACATAGTGCCCATCTATAAAAAGGGAAATAAGAACAACCCAGGAAACTACAGTTTACTTGCTCCATTATCTTTCCTGGCACAGAAGTTAATTAAGAAATTCATCTGCAAACACCTGGAAGATAATAAGGTGATTGGTTTGACATGATCTGTTCTTTACAAATCCATGCTGGCTGTTACCTATCTGATAGCTTTCTTTGATAGGATAACAAGTCTGGTGGATAAGGGAGAAGTGGTAGACATGGTATACCTAGACTTTAGTAAGGCACTTGATACGGTCTCACATGATATTCTTATCAATGAACTAGGCAAATACAACTTAGATGGGGCTACTATAAGGTGGGTGGATAACTGGCTGGATTACCGTTCTCAGAGAGTAGTTATTAATGGTTCACAATCCTGCTGGAAGGGCATAAAAAGTGGGGTTCCACCGTGGTCTGTTTTGGGACTGGTTCTGTTCAATATCTTCATCAACGATTTAGATATTGGCATAGAGAGTATGCTTACTAAGTTTGCAGATTATACCAAGCTGGGAGGGGTTGCAACTGCTTTGGAGAATAGGGTCATTGTCCAGATCATTTTGAATTAACTGGGGAAATGGATTGTTCCTTCCTACGTGATGTACTTTAATAAGGACAAATTTAAACTTCATCCTGTTTACCTCAGACCATTTCACACACACAGAATGGGAAGCAACTGTCTATGAAGGAGTACTGCAGAAAGGGATCTAGGGGTCATAGTGGACCACAATTTAAACATGAGTCAACAGTGTGACGCTGTTGCAAAAAAAGCAAACATGTGTCTTGCTCACAACACACCTGTTAATGCATCCCAGAACCAAGAAGTCATTCTTCTGCTCTAATCTACGCTGATTAGGCCTCAGTTGGAGTATTGTGTCCAGTTCTGGGCACCACATTTCAAGAAAGATGTGGAGAAATTGGAGAAGGTCCAGAGAAGAGCAACAAGAAAGATTAAAGGTCTAGAGAACATGAGCTATGAAGGAAGACTGAAAGAATTGGGCTTGTTTAGTTTAGAAAGGAGATGACTGAGAAGGGACATGATAGCAGTTTTCAGGTATCTAAAAGGATGTTACAAGGAGGAGGGAGAAAAAATTGTTCTCCTTGGCCTCTGAGGATAGAACAAGAAGCAATGGGCTTAAACTGCAGCAAGGGAGGTTTAGGTTGGACATTAGGAAAAAGTTCCTAACAGTCAGGGTGGTTAAACACTGGAATAAGTTGCCTAGGAAGATATGACCTCTCGAAATCCTTTCCAGTTCTAGTGTTCTATGATTCTATCTGAAAGGCGCAGCCCAGATGGCCTACAGGAATCTGGACCCCCGTGAGGCACTGGAGTACCCCTGGGTTAAGGCGGCCATATTAGATCAAGCCGGAGTCAGCCCCGAGATGTACCGCCAGCGGCTGCGAAAGAAACGATACCCACCAGGAGCCAACCCCAGAGCGGTGGCCCAACGGATCCAGGACAACTGCTGATGGTGGCTGAAACCGAATCAACAGACAGCGGCACAAGTAGCAGAACTGGTAGGACTTGCACAGACTGCTCCAGTGCTGTCTAAGGGCGTGAATGGGTGGTGCCATTGTACCTGCTCTAAGGCCCTCGCCAAGGCCGTCTCCTTGACGGAGGACTATATGGCTGCCAAAGAGCCTGCAAAGCTAGACCAGAAACCAGGGAGCCTGAGAGTACAGCGTAAGTGGCAAATCAGGGGGCTTGGGAAAGTAAATGGGGGTGCGCTGCCCTCCCAAGAGAAAGCATCGCAACAACCCAGGGCAACTCAGATGAAGGAATTCCCTAGGCCACCTCAGCAACCCAGGGCAACCCAGTTAAGGGAGCCCATGGGGAACACCCCTACCTGAGGGGAGGAAGGCCCTCCAATGGAGTGGGAAGCTCCCCCACAGGAAACACTACCTATGGGGCTGAACAAAAGCTGCTGTTACCAGTGTGGCCAGGAGGGACATGTCTGGAGGGAGTGTCCCCTCATGGATTACACTTATAGGCAGGTGCTGGTGGTGGGATCATGGGCTAGAAAATGAGACCCCGCTAAGATAGGCATCCCATTCACCCTGATGGGGATCACTACTATGGTGTTGGTGGACTCGGGGTTCAGCCAAATGATTATCCAGGAGGGATTGAGCCCATTGCCAGACAAAGGGAGGAAAACGGTGTAGCTACAATGCATCCATGAGGACGTGAAAGCTTACCCCATAACTGGGGTGACTCTGGAGATCAGGACACGGGAAGAAGTTTGCCAAGTGGTGGTTGCCGCCAAGAAGTTAACCAATCTTCTCAGGGCCAATCCTAACCAACTGGCGGCCCCAGCTCGCCCGTAGGGTTGTCAGATGGTTTCAAAAAAAACACCAGAAAAAAATGTGTCAAGCAAAAAAAAAGGGAGCGGGGGGGGGGGGGGTGTCAGGGAGTAAACAGGGAAACCTGGGAGGAGGATTCAGGAGAGAGGGACGAGCCGTGACCGCGTTTTGGCCCGAAAACTGGCTCTGTTGGTGGCCCCTTCAAAATGGCGGCCCCAGGCAACTGCTCAGCTCGCCCACCCCTAAGACCAGCTCTGAATCTTCGGGTATGTCTACACTAGCCCCCTAGTTCGAACTAGGGAGGCTAATGTAGGCATTCGAAGTTGCAAATAAAGCCCGGGATTTAAATATCCCGCGCTTGATTTGCATCTTCCCAGCCGGTCTCCATTTTTTGAAATCTACAAGTCCAGACTAACTGCCCGCGTCTACACGCGGCAAGGACCCGGTAGTTCGAATTAAAGCCCTAGTTCAAACTACCTGTTAAACCTCATTCCAGGAGGAATAACAGGTAGTTCGATTTAGGGCTTTAATTCGAACTACCGGGTCCCTGCCACGTGTAGACACGGGTAGTTAGTCCGGACTTGTAAATTTCAAAAATGGCGACCAGCCGGGAAGATGCAAATCAAGCGCGGGATATTTAAATTTGATTTGCAACTTCAAATGCTGCTCCTGGGCTACTTCCTGCCTCTCTGGGTCTCTGCTCACAGGTGTGTCTCGGTTTCACTTCGTCCCTTGGTGTTCCGGGTACTGCTCCTTCCTCCCGGGTCCAATGAGGTCTCCAGAGGCATCCAGTCTGAGTGGTAGCGTTTTGGCCTCTAGGTAGGTGCTGGGGCTTGCAGAGAGCTGGCTCGGCACGTCCTCTCCCTCCAGCTGCCAGCCCTGACTGAGCTGAGCTTCTCTCTTTTATAGTAGAGCAACCCGAGCATGCCCAGTAAGCTAAAAGGGGTGTGGCCTCCTCCTCTGCTCTCAGGGCTGAGTCAACCCCCTCCTGACCAGTACGGGGTGGGTACGTCCCATCACAGTGACCCATTATGAGCACATAGGCTTAGACCTGGTGGGACCTCTAGAGAGGAGCACTAGTAGACACAAATACATCCTGGTTATAGTGGACTATGCAGGGAGACCATGCCAAGGACATTAGGAGAGACCTTGTACTGGTACTTCTATTTCTGATAAGCAAAAATTCAAGATACTCAGGATGTTGCAAAACTATGTGTGTGGTTAATAGTTTCATGGCTGTATCAGGATGTACCCGAAATAGGGGCATTGGTCATTCTAATAATATTTACCAGTTGGGCATTTTAGGTATCTTACACAATACGTGATCAAGTCTCACTTTGCTATAAAATGGGCTTAGTAAGAAGAATCTATGGGAAGTAGTGAGCAGGATTGACCCACAGGTCCTGCTCACTGTAACTAGAAGTAAATACTGTAAACCCTTCACACCAGCTACAGCAGTGCATGGCATCCCGAGGTGTGGGAGTAAAAGGGACCACGATCTCCTGCCTGGCACACTTCACCCATATGCCACCTACAGTAAGCGAACTTGGCTTAATTATTGTAATATAATCTTCTATTAATTACTTTTGCATTGCTTTGTGCTGTACTAATTGCTGTAGAATGTATAGTATTTAAGCTTTAAATTGTATAGTAATTGTTTTTAAGGCTTGTAAAACTTAAACAACTGTATTAACCACTTTCTTATTTATTGCAAGCTTTAAGCAGTTAAGTCTCTCAGGAGTGTCCTGGTTTCCCTTGGATCTAAAATAAATCGAACCACACGACACAAGGTTTGATGCCTACCCCATGCCCCGGATAGATGAGTTGTTGAACTCCGCATGTCCCAATCGTTCCATCTCCATGCTAGACCTCACAAATGGGTATTGGCAAATCCTGCTAACCCCTTCGGAGAAGCAGAAGACAGCGTTCCCTACCCACTTCAGTCTGTACCAGTTCACCATGATGCCATCTGGGTTGCATGGAGCCGCAGCCACCCTCCAGTGGCTCATGAAACAGATGTTGAGTCTGCTTAATGAGTATGCAGTGGCATACATAGACAACACATTATAGCGCCAGCTGGACTGAACACATGCAAACTCTAGCCCAGGTACTATGGGCCCTGGATGGAGGTGGGCCTCACCGTGAATCCGACCAAATGCCACTTGGGCCAGCAGGAGGTAACATATTTGGGGTACACCATAGGTAAAGGGAAGCTATGGCCTTTAGTGGATTAGGTACAGGCTCTAGGAGAATACCCCACCCCTACAACAAAGAGGCAAATACGTCAGTTCCTGGGACTGGTGGGGTATTACTGCCGGTTTGTTCCCAATTTCGCCACAATAGCCGCTCCCCTGACAGACTTGACAAAGAACCAGCAGCCCCAGAAAGTCGAGTGGACTGCAGCGTGCAGGCCACTTTTCGGACACTACGAGACCTGTTGACACAAGAACCAGTGCTCACCCAAACTGATTTTACATAGCCATTCATCCTCCAAACGGATGACTCAGAGGTGGGACTAGGGGCAGAACACACCATTTTATACTTAAGCTGCAAGTTGTTCCCAAGAGAGACCTGTTATTCCACCATGGAGCGGGAGGCACTTGCAGTGAAATGGGCCATCGAAGCCCTCCTAGGTAGCCCCTTTACACTGGTTACAGACCATGTCCCTCTAAAATTGCTTCATAGCATGAAAGACACAATGTGCGGATCATGCGCTGGTATCTATCCCTCCAGCCCTACTCTTTTCAGGTGGCACACCGGCCAGGGAAAGCCCACGCTAATGCTGATTTTTTTCCTGGGTTAGCATCAACGATGGAGAAGAGGCATCTCCCCAGGGACCCCTCTTAAGCGGGAGGGTGTATAACGGGGTGTACCAACCCCGCACTGGGCCAGTAAAGTTTAACCAGGCCTGCCTGTCTGAGAGAGCCCCTCTGGACATGCTCCAACTAGGGGACCAGCATAAAGGCCAGTGGAGCAGCTCAGTCAGGGCTGACCACTGCAGAGGAAGGAGCTGCTGCCAGAGCTCAGAAGGAGGAGATGCAGCAGGAGACCAGCTGGGGAAGCACCCAGCCTGGAGGACACAAGTGGGGAAGACGCCAACAATTGTGAACCGGGTAGGAAGAAGCCCAGGGCAGGGAGCTAGAGCCCCGAGAGCTCAGTGTGTTGTGGGCAGATTCTCTGCTGAACTGATGGTGGGATGCACCCACCACCGATAGGGCCCTGGGCTGGGACCCGGTGGAGAGGGAGGACCCAGTGGAGAGGGAGGGCCCGGGTCCCCCTACCCCACCCTCCTTATACCCAAAGGGGATGTTACCACTGGGACTAGTGACTTTGGGCTGCCAGCCTGATTGCCCCTTAATCAGGGGCTGTTATAGACTCAAGCCGCTGGGCCCTATTGCCCATACATAGGGGCTTGTTATTGACTCAGTCCCAGTTCACCTGTCAATAGGGCCCACTGGCCTAACTATTGACTTGGGCCGCCAGGCCCTGCTATTGACTTTGGCCGTTAGGCTGGACTCTTGCATGGGGGTACCTGGGGTTGTTACCACTCACGGGGTGGAGCACATATTGAGGGGCCTGATAGTCTCCATGCCCTGCCTCAGAGGGAGCTGTGAGTAACCACCCCATGACAGGTGCGTTAAAAGGTTGGTCTTCCCTGAGCCACAATACTGTAATTTTCCAAATGTTCATTAAGAAAATTGTGAAATTCACTACGATATTCAAGGCAGGTTAAAAAATGACCTTTTCAATTTGACACTGATGACTCATCATGTTCTCTTAGTGGTAACCCCAAAGAAGACAGCAGTTTCACCGTGGCAACAACACATCTCAGTTTGAGGAGGCGTGTTCTTATTGGAGGAAAGTGCTGAGCTGATAACGCAGAATCAATTCTTCCAGTTAATTTACATCTTTGAACAAACTTGCAACATTTCTCCAAAGCTCATACTAATGCCATGTGTAAGAGATATTGTTGAACATGAAACTTCCAATTAGAGTGCCTATCGACAAATGTTTGTTTTCCTTTACTGTGGGCGGGGAATAAGTAGTCTACTGTTATGTTTGCAAACTTGGTGGTTTCCAAAAAAATCAACCAATTTCTCATTTCTGTGCTCCCATTTTTCTTCATCCTCAAGTAATATGGAAAATTTGAGAAAAGAGTATGAGGTTTTAAGACAAAAGCAATTTAACGGTCTTCCCGAGTCCTATTTGCTATGGGTTTTTTTTGGTTTATTTACTAAGAAATATTCTATTAGATTTTGGCCATAATAACAATTTCATTGGATATAAGTGAGCATCTATACGTCAAGCCTGTTATTTCAAAATAATTTTGAAATAACCGGCGTCTTATTCCGAATTCTGTAACCCTCATTCTACGAGGAATAACACCTATTCTGAAATTGTTTACACACATCTTATTTCAAAATAACTGAGCAGATGGAGTTATTTCAAAATAACTGGCCTCCAGGGCTTCCCACAGGTGCCCTGGTGACCACTTTGTCCACACTTATCAGAACTCTATAGTTCCCCTTTCCCCTGTGGCTGCGGCTTTAAGGGCTGCAGGGGAAGGGCTTGTGGCACAACGCAGGCCCTGCCAGCCCTGTACCGCACAGCAGCAGGGAAGGCACTGATAGCTGCTGCTGTGCCAGATCCCAGCATGCCTCCTGAGCCCTCCACATCTGCCAGCATTGCTGCAGGCAGCTCCCAAGCCCCTACCCAGGGGCAGAAGAGGCAGGCACCATCCTGGTCTGGTGCAGAGATCCTGGATCTCACTGAGATCTGGGGAGAGGAGGCAAACCTCCAGGATCTCTGCACCAAATGTAGGAATGCCGAGATCTATGACTGGATGGCTGTCAGCCTGGGCCAGAGGAGCCACATCCGCACCCAGGAGCAGGTGCACATGAAGGTCAAGGACCTCCAGCAGGCCTACACAAAGGTCAGAGGGCACAGCTCCCGCTCAGGGACGGCACCCCAGACCTGCCCCTACTTTGACTAGCTCCACCACATCCTGGGAGGGGGGAATCAATCCCTTCCCCCCCTCTTTTTATGGACTCTGGGCTGGAGACGCCCATCGTCACCCTACAGGAGGGCAGACCTACAGCCCAAGGAGGAGGAGGACCAGGCCACTGACACCACCATGCCCTCCAGCCAGGAGCTCAGCCAGTCTCTGGAGCTGGTACTACCCTCCCAGGATATTGCCCAGAGATCAGACGAAGCTGGGGAAGGCCATTCAGGTGAGCTCCATGACTTTCCCTAGACACACGTGGGGGAGGCGGCAGGCAGCTGGGAGCTCCTTGCTCAGCCTTCTCGGCCTGGGCATCGCGCAGCAGCCTGTGCATGTGGGTGTACGTGGAGTGCCAGTCTGGAGCACATAGCCCCTATGAGGATGCCTCTGAGGACCCTTGTGCTCCTGCTCACAGGGTTCCTGCACAGGCCTGCCTTACTCCTGACTTCGAGGTGGGACACCCTCCCACCACAAGCCACCACTATGGAGGATGGGGTCAGGGACACACACACACACACACACACACACACACACACACACACACACACAGCAGTGCCGGGCATGGCACATGGGCATGCCCGCTCTCTCAGGGCAGCATCTGCTCCCAGGGAAGCACGGCAAGGAAGAGGACACCAAGCCCCTGCTAGGGGAGCCTGCTGGGAGGGGAAGGAAATGGAGGGGACCCCAGTAGCACACTCCCCGGCAAGCAGTGTCTGGCGCTCACACACAGCTCCCCCAACACCCTCCCCCGCTCTATCTGCCAGCAGGCAGGGATGGATTTCCCCACAGGACACCGCCACTGCCACGCACACACCGGGACTGGCAAAGAGGGAAGCCAAGCTTCCCCGTTGCCCCGCTCCTACCCGCAGGCTCATGGCCTGGCTGGGACCTTCCCATGCCTGATTGTCCCTGCAGGAAGGGGCTCGCTGTGTAGGCTACATATGGCCTTGCTCCAAGTACATCACTTTCGTGGGACCCAATACCGCTCAGTATCTGCTCAGAGATGAGGGATAGGTTTCAGGCACAGTGTCTCTTGGGATGACTGCCCTTCTCTTTGTTCTTCACAGCTGGACCACCTGCAAGTGAGGCACCCGCAAAACCTCCCGCGCCAGCCTCCCGACTCCGTGGGAGCCACCACCGCAGACGAGCCCGTGAGGACCTTGAGCGGAAACACATGGCCTACTTACATGGCCTCCAGTGCTCTCTGGGCCAGCAGCACCAGCAGTGAGAAGCAGACCAGGAGCTGCACCGCAACACCTGGTGGGAGCTAGCCCAAGAGGCCCACAGCATGTGCGTGGCATACACAGATGCCATGGACCTCATGGTCGCTGCCATTGAGCACCCCCCCCCAGCTCCCTCTCCTACTCCACTAGCTTCTCGTCCTACTTCTCCCCCTAGCACCACCACCCCCGTGGTAGCCGAGGGCTCCGCAAAAGAGGCAGTGGGACCACCTGAGGCAGGCACCACTCCCAGCCCCATCCCTGAGCCTCTCCTTCCCTCTCCTCCCCCTTCCACCTCCCTCCTTCCCCTTCCCAGGTTCTTTCCCCAATCCCTCCCCAGTTAAATGTACCCAAATAAAATAAAGACCTCCCCCCCCCCAAAGAATAAACTGTTTTTTAATCAGAGGGGGAGGGATAAGGGAGGGTAGGGGAAAGGAGGGGTGAAGGAGTAAAGGCACACTGGGGCAATACAGATACCCCTTGTGAGGAGTCTCACATGGGTCCTTGTCTGAAACTCTTCCTCAGGGCCTCCTGGATGCACACAGCCCCCTGAGGGTATGTCTACACTACGGACGTTAGTTCGAACTAACATTCATAGGCGCTACACTAGCGCTCCGTTAGTTCGAATTTAAATCGAACTAGCGGAGCGCTTAGTTCGAACTAGGAAAACCTCATTTTACGAGGATTAAGCCTAGTTCGAACTTACTAGTTCGAATTAAGGGGTGTGTAGCCCCTTAATTCGAACTAGTGGGAGGCTAGCCCTCCCCAGGTTTCCCTGGTGGCCACTCTGGCCAACACCAGGGAAACTCTATGCCCCCCTCCCGGCCCTGGACCCCTTAAAGGGGCACGGGCTGGCTACGGTGCCCGTGCCAGGTGCAAGCCTGCCAGCACCCAGCCAGCAGACCCTGCACCTGGCACGGCACAGAGCCACCCACCCGATGTCCCCCAGCCCACACCCTCTTCCCGGGACCAGGCTGGCAGCTCCCGGGAGCTTGCCCGGGACCGCAAGAGGCGGGCACCTTCCTGGGCTAGTGCAGACATCGTGGACCTCGTCCACGATCTCCGCACTAGGCACAGGAAAGTGGCCATCTAGGGCAGGAGAGCTGCCATCCTGGCCACCCAGGAGCAGGTGTGCATGAAAATCAAGGGGGTCCACTGAGACCCCCGACCCTGAGCCCTGAGCTTACAATGGCCGTCCTGGGTCAGACCAAAGGTCCATCTAGCCCAGTAGCCTGTCTGCCGACAGCGGCCAACCCTAGGGACCCTGGAGGGGATGGACCAAAGACAGTGACCAAGCCATTTGTCTCGTGCCATCCCTCTCCAGCCTTCCACAAACTTTGGGCAGGGACACCACTCCTACCCCCTGGCTAAGACTACTCCATGGACCCAACCTCCATGACTTGATCTCACTTCCCTTTAAACTCTGTTCTAGTTCTAGCCTTCACAGCCTCCTGCAGCAAGGAGTTCCACAGGTTGACTCTTTGCTTTGTGAAGAACAACTTTCTCTTACTAGTTTGAAGCTTGCTACCCATTCCTTTCCTTTGGTGTCCTCTAGTCCTTCTTTATGGGAACTCATGAAGAACTTTTCTGTATGCACCGTCTCCACCCAACCCTCTATCCTGTCCCCGCTCCATCTCCTCTTTTCTAAGCTGAACAGTCCCAGTCTCTGTAGCCTCTCTTCATCTGGGACCTGTTCCCAACCCCTGATCATGTTAGTTGCCCTCCCCTCTTCCAGCCTTTCTCTTCCCCTCTCCCACCTCCTTTTCCCAGTCTCCCCCAGTTTTGTTCAATAAAGACAGAGTCAATGTTGGAAGAAACGTTATCTTTATTTTGTACATCAGGAAGGGGGGCTAGGGAAGGGTAAGTGGAAGGAGGTGAGGGAGGAATGGGGTACGAGCCCCCGATGGGGAGGACTGGGCTGGCTCTGCGGGCTTCTGGGGGTGGAAGCTCTCCTGCAGCCCCCCAATTGTCCCCTCTCCCCAGATGGCAGCCTGCAGCAAGTGCAGCCGGGCTGATGGCCGAGTGCTGTGATGTGCCCAGTGTGGGCACTCCGGGCACTCCAAGCCAGGACTGCTTTGCAAGCGGGGCACCCCTTAGAACTGTCTGTCCGGGGTGGGGGTCGGGTCCCTTTAAGCGCAGCCCTCGGGTAGCCTGAGACAGCATCTCCACGCTCTAAGTCCTCCTCTGATGCCCTGCCGGCACTGCTTCCGGCCATCCTTAAGCCCTGTTCAGGGTCCACTCAATGTGGACTTGCTAGTTCGAATTAGCAAAACGCTAATTCGAACTAGTTTTTAGTTCTAGACACGTTAGTTCGAATTAGCTTAGTTCGAATTAACTAATTCGAACTAAGTTAGTTCGAACTAACTCTGTAGTGTAGACATACCCTGATTGAGCAGCCGTGCACAGCTGCCATCCGGCAGGCCCAAGGTCCTGGCCAACTGCTCAGCCTCATTCCTGCCAGGGTGGGGGGCAATCTCCCTCTTATTTTCACATATATTGTGCAGGACACAGCACGCCAAAACCACTTGGGGGACATTCCACTTGCCAAGGTCCAGCCAGGTGAGGAGGCAGCAGAACCTCCCTTTGAGATGCCCGAAGGTGCCTTCCACCACCACGGAGGCCCCGCTAAGCCTGGCGTTAAACTGTTCCTTTGTGGGGTCCAGGTGTCCAGTGTAGGGCTTCATAATTCATGGGAGCAGAGGGTAGGCAGCGTCCCCCACTAGGCACATGGGCATGTCCACATCCATGTCCCCGACCCTGATGGTGCAGTCGAGGAAAAAAGTGCCAGCATGCATCTTCTGGAACAGGCTGGAGTTCCTAAAGGTGTGGGCATTGTGCACCTTCCCCGACCACTCAACATTAATGTCCATGAAGTGGCCCTGGTGGTCCACGATGGCCTTCAGGACCATAGAAATTACCCCTTGAGGTTAATGTAGTTGGATGCCCGGTGGTCGGGGACCTGGATGGGGATGTGGGCAGGGTTCCCTGTAAGGTGCGCACCTCTGTGGGCGCGCACCAAGAATTTCATTCCCGTCCACCCCCTCAGCAAAGCTGCACAGCTACGGCCTCAGCTGCTCTTGGGGGCAGGGCCATGTGGCAGGTGACTGCCCACCCCAGGAGCAGCTGGGCAGCTACCATGTGGCCTGCGTGGTGGCTGCCGGAGCTGGAGCTTGGGCCTTGGTACTAAAAATAGCACTGTGGCCCGGCTTGAGTCCCAGCAAAAAGGACATGTTGCCCCCAGTGTTGGAACTGGAGCTGGACCACGGTGCGGCTACTCCTGGGCCGTGGCTGCAGTATTAAAAATAGCAGAGCAGAGCAGCCACCCGCCATGCTGCCCCATCTGGGAGGTGCAGGTGTCAGGATGGCAAAAGGTAAGAGAAGGGGCAAGGGGATAACTAAGGGGAAGGTGGGTGAGGAGAGGAAGGGGCTTGTGCTGAGGGGAGAGGAGGCGGCCAGGGCAGGAGAAGAAAGGGGAAGGCACCAAGGGCAGGGTGGAGGAGAGACAAATGCCAGGGGGCCAAGAGGAGACAATGAGGGGAAAAGGGCAGGAGTAGCGGGGGAGAGGGAAGGTGTCAGTGGGAGTGAGAGAGGAGAGGGAACAGGGTGATGCTGGGAAAAGAGAGGGGAGGGGAAATGGGGACAAGAGGAAGGAAGCAGAGAGGGGAGGAGTGGGTGCCTGGAGAAGAGGGGTTGAAAGGAGGGACAGGCATGAGGAAGGCAGGGGATGGAGCAAGTCATGTGTGACGGTGTAGAGGGGCGTGAGGAGAACCGGGGCAGGGGGTGGTGAGGGGGTGGGCACCAGGGAGGAAGAGGAAAAGGGGGGCAGGTGTTGGGAGGGCAGGGGCAGTGAGGGAAGGGAGAGGCACCAGGAGAGTGCAGGGGGTAAGGGAAGGTGCAGGTGCCAGGGGGATTGTGGGTGTGAAGCAGAAGGGCAGACGAGGGGAGGGGAGGGACGGGCACCAGAGGGCAGAGGAGACAGGCAGGGCAGGTGGGTAGAGGGAGGTGTTAGGAGAGGGGAGGGGAGCTAGAAGAAGGGTGGGCACATAGAATCATAGAATCATAGAATAATAGGACTGGAAGGGACCTCGAGAGGTCATCGAGTCCAGCCCCCCGCCCTCAAGGCAGGATCAAGCTCCGTCTACACCATCCCTGACAGATGTCTATCTAACCTGTTCTTAAATATCTCCAGAGAGGGAGATTCCACCACCTCCCTTGGCAATTTATTCCAATATTTGACCACCCTGACAGTTAGGAATTTTTTCCTAATGTCCAATCTAAACCTCCCCTGCTGCACTTTAAGCCCATTACTCCTTGTCCTGTCCTCAGAAACCAAGAGGAACAAATTTTCGCCTTCCTCCTTGTGACACCCTTTTAGATATTTGAAAACCGCTATCATGTCCCCCCTTAATCTTCTTTTTTCCAAACTAAACAAGCCCAGTTCATGAAGCCTGGCTTCATAGGTCATGTTCTCTAAACCTTTAATCATTCTTGTCGCTCTTCTCTGTACCCTTTCCAATTTCTCCACATCTTTCTTGAAATGTGGCGCCCAGAACTGGACACAGTACTCCAGCTGAGGCCTAACTAGTGCAGAATAGAGCGGCAGAATGACTTCACGAGTTTTGCTTACAACACACCTGTTGATACAACCTAGAATCATATTTGCTTTTTTTGCAACAGCATCACACTGTTGACTCATATTCAACTTGTGGTCCACTATGACCCCTAGATCCCTTTCCGCCATGCTCCTTCCTAGACAGTCGCTTCCCATCTTGTATGTATGGAACTGATTGTTCCTTCCTAAGTGGAGCACTCTGCATTTCTCCTTATTAAACCTCATCCTGTTTACCTCTGACCATTTCTCTAACTTGCTAAGGTCATTTTGAATTATGTCCCTATCCTCCAAAGAAGTTGCAACCCCACCCAGTTTGGTATCATCTGCAAACTTAATAAGAGTACTCTCTATCCCAATATCTACATCATTGATGAAGATATTGAATAGTACGGGTCCCAAAACAGACCCTTGAGGAACTCCACTTGTTATCCCTTTCCAGCAGGATTTAGAACCGTTAACAACAACTCTCTGACTACGGTTATCCAGCCAATTATGCACCCACCTTATCGTGGCCCTATCTAAGTTATATTTGCCTAGTTTATCAATAAGAATATCATGCGAGACCGTATCAAATGCCTTACTAAAGTCTAGGTATATGACATCCACCGCTTCTCCCTTATCCACAAGGCTCGTTATCTTTTCAAAGAAAGCTATCAGATTAGTTTGGCATGACTTGTTCTTCACAAACCCATGCTGGCTATTCCCTATCACTTTATTACTTTCCAAGTGTTTGCATACGATTTCCTTAATTACCTGCTCCATTATCTTCCCTGGGACAGACGTTAAACTGACCGGTCTATAATTTCCTGGGTTGTTCTTATTCCCCTTTTTATAGATGGGCACAATATTTGCCCTTTTCCAGTCTTCTGGAATCTCCCCTGTCTGCCATGATTTTTCAAAGATCATAGCTAAAGGCTCAGATACCTCCTCTATCAGCTCCTTGAGTATCCTGGGATGCATTTCATCAGGACCTGGTGACTTGCTGACATCTAACTTTCCTAAGTGATTTTTAACTTGTTCTTTGTGTATCCTATCTTCTAAACTTACCCTCTCTCTGCTTGTATTCACTACGTTAGGCACACCTCCAGACTTCTCGGTGAAGACCGAAACAAAGAAGTCATTGAGCATCTCCGCCATTTCCAAGTTCCCTGTTACTGCTTCTCCCTCCTCGCTAAGCAGTGGGCCTACCCTGTCCTTGGTCTTCCTCTTGCTTTTAATGTATTTATAAAAGGTCTTCTTGTTTCCCTTTATGCCTGTAGCTAGTTTGATCTCATTTTGTGCCTTTGCCTTTCTAATCTTGCCCCTGCATTCCCGTGTTGCTTGCCTATATTCATCCTTTGTTAGTTGTCCTAGTTTCCATTTTTTATATGACTCCTTTTTTATTTTGAGATCATGCAAGATCTCCTTGTTAAGCCAAGCTGGTCGTTTGCCATATTTTCTATCTTTCCTACACAGCGGAATTGTTTGCTTTTGGGCCCTTAACAACGTCCCTTTGAAATACTTCCAACTCTCCTCAGTTGTTTTTCCCTTCAGTCTTGCTTCCCATGGGACCTTACCTACAAGTTCTCTGAGCTTATCAAAATCTGCCTTCCTGAAATCCATAACCTCAATTGTGGTGGTCTCCCTTCTACCTTTCCTTAAGATCATGAACTCTATTATTTCGTGATCACTGTCCCCTATACTGTCTTCCACTTTCAAGTTCTCAACTAGTTCCTCCCTATTTGTTAAAACCAAATCCAGAACAGCTTCTCCTCTGGTAGCTTTTTCAACCTTCTGAAACAGAAAGTTGTCTCCAATGCAGTCCAGAAACTTATTGGATAGCCTGTGCCTCGCTGTATTAGTTTCCCAACATATGTCTGGATAGTTGAAGTCCCCCATCACCACCAAATCTTGGGCTTTGGATAGTTTTGTTAATTGTTTAAAAAAGGCCTCATCCACCTCTTCCACCTGGCTAGGTGGCCTGTAGTAGACTCCTAGCATGATATCACCCTCGTTTTTTACCCCTTTTAGCTTAACCCAGAGACTCTCTACACAGCTATCTCCTACGTTCATCTCCACTTCAGTCCAAGTGGGGGGGAAGGGCAAGTGCAGGGGTCAGAGGGGATGGGGAAGGGGGCAGGTCCCCAAAGGGCTGACGGGAGTGAGACAGGCATGAGCCAGTACAGTAGAGGAGGGTGAGGGGTGGGGAGCAGCAGGCACCAGGGGAGCAGATGGGGCAAGGGTGGGAGACATGGCAGCAGAGGGGAAAAGGGAGAGTCTTATAGCTTGGGTGCTACATTGGCACACATCTGAACTGTTGTGTAAAGCCTCTGCCCGAGCTATTACCCTGTAAATTGGAGCTACTTGATTACAGTTTAATGCATTTCCAGAAAATGTATGTGTATAAGTCTTGCCAACACATGATGAAGAGAATGACAAAACAGAAGACAACTGCCCACCCCCCAAAAGTGTTCACAGCAATGCAGTCAGTAGCTATTTCACTTAATCATCTACAAATCACCAGTAATTGAGAACAATTCCCATCTTTATTTCTTAGTAACTTTCAGCTTCTTTGCAAAGATGCCTTCCAAAGCACAGCAATTGACAAAGTTCAACAATCGGGGAGCTTACCATAAGTTACCGAACTTACAAAGATTACAAAATTGCTTTGTAACTTTCAGCTGCTTTGCTTTTTAAATTCTGTAACTTACTTTTTTATCACAGGGTGGACTGCAGCTTAGAGCGTGTGTGAATGGAGACTGGAGCGTGTTTGGAGTGAGGAAAACAGCAAGGCTAAACACGTGGAGCCAGGAGATGACTAATTAGAGCAGCGGTGTCTCCGTGATTACTTTAAGCAAACAAAGGACCCAGACTGAGGGAGGTCTAGGCATGCTCCTCAGTGACGGACGCGGAGGAAGGACCCTGCGTGTGTGACAGGAGCCACCAAGTTCCAATAAAAAGGAGAGAGAGCACATGGCAGAAGCCCTCTTTTTGATCAGCTCACTTGCCGGGATCCCTGACTGCAGGCAGACACTCATATGGTGTGTGATAGCTGTTTCCCTTGAGTTTGAGCTGTCACTGAATGCCACTATAGGGTTAAACCCTGTAGTGGATTGTTAACTTCTCATTTAATAAATCCAGAGTGCTCTGTCTACACTGCAGGCTTCTTGCGCAAGAACTGGCGGGACGCTCTTGCGCAAAGACCCCCCCCCCCCCCCGGGAGCCACTTCAGACAGGGCAAAAGGCAGGGGCGGGAGCCCCTCTGAGACACATGCTTAAAAGGATCTCCCTGGACAGCCGTTTCTCTGCTGCTGCGTGCTTTGGGACCTCTGGTAAGGACTGAAAGCTGTAGCAGTGCCTGTTGTGGTTGCCCTGGGCCTCTTTGGACACCACAGCTTGTGTCCTACTGCCTTTGGGAACTTGTCACTTCTCCTTCCTGTGCCATGGAGACGGGGATGGCCCTGTGCCTGCTCTGGCCCCACACAGCCATTTTGGAGTGTCTGCAGCTGCTGCTCCATGCTGCCTCGCTACTCCTGCACAAGCTCGACGCTGAGCTCAATCTGGAGTCCCTCTCCCTGGATGCAACGGTTTCACTGTGGCATCCCTACCCCACTGTGGACAGGAGATACTGGAGACTGGACACCAGTTCCGACTGGTGGAACCGGCTGGTCCTGGAGCAATGGGACGACCAGCAGTGGCTCCAGAACTTTCGGATGAGGAAGCAGATGTTTCTGGAGCTGTGCGGTTGGCTCACCCCTGCGCTCCTCAGACAAGACACCCAGCTGCGGCCCGCCATCCCCGTCAACAAGAGGGTCGCCATCGCCCTGTAGAAGCTGGTCACCCTGGACAGCTACCGCTCGGTGACACACCAGTTCGGGGTGGGCAGGTCCACAGCGGGTGCCATCTTGATGCAGGTAAGGCCATCGGGGGGGCTGCAGTCCCTGTCCGGGGGAAGAGAAGATTCCAGGCTGGGGGGGGGGAAGCCCTGTCACCCAGGGGCTGGTGCAGTCCCTCTCTCACATAGCCCTGATGGTGGGGGGGCGTGCACGCTCTGGGGCAAAGGGGCCCTTGCGTGTTTGAGGGGAGAGGGCATCAGAGGGGGGCAGGCACCCCCCAAGGGCTCATGCACCCACCCTGCCTCATTCTGTGTGTTCCCTGTGTTTCTGTGTGCCCTTCTGCAGGTTGTCCAAGCCATCAACGACATCCTGCTCAAGAGAGTCATCCGCCTGTGGGACATGGACACAACAGTGGCTGGCTTCGCTGCCCTGGGGTTCCCCAACTGCGGGGGAGACGTGGATGGGACCCACATCCCCATCTGGGCACCGGAGCATCGAGTGGCCCACTTCACAAATTGGAAGGGGTACTTTTCGATGGTGCTCCAGGCCCTTGTGGACCACCGTGACCGCTTCACGGACATATATGTGGGGTGGTCGGGCAGCGCACATGACGCCCGCATCCTTGGAAACTACATCCTGTTTCGCAGGCTGGAGACGGGCACTTTCTTCCCCCAGTGGCAATAGATGGTTGGGGACGTCCGCATGCCAATGTGCATCGTGGGGGACACGGCCTACCTCCTGATGCCGCGGCTAATGCGGCCGTACACCAGACGCATGGACCCCGGGTGGGAAACATTCAACCAGCACCTGAACCGGGCCTGCAACCAAGTGGAGTGTGCCTTCGGATAGCTGAAGGTGAGATTCCGTTGTCTGCTCACCTGTCTTGACATTGGCGAGCAGAACATCGCGGAGGTTGTCGCAGCATGTTGTGTGCTGCACAACATAGTGGAGTGGAAGGGGGAGGCCTTCCTCCCGGGGTGGATGGCAGGCGAGGGCCAGGCATTCGAGCAGCCCCGCACAGCCGCCATCCGGCAGGCGCACCATGATGGGGTGCGCATCCAAGAGGCCCTCAAGGAGACGTTCTCCCAGGCCCCACACTAGGGTCGCTTCTTTCTGGCGTCTGCATCTCCCTCCCATCCCCATCCCTTCCCTCCCCCCGTTCCCTCACCTCCCAATAAACACAACTGTTTTGTTTAACCAACAATAAACTGTATTATTTACATAGGGACAAAGGGTGGGCAGTGGGAGGGGGCTCTGAACTGGGAGTGGAAGGAGGAAGGGGCTCTCAACTGGGAGGGGGAGCTATTGCTGGGAGGGGCGGCTCCTCCCAGCGCATCCGCAGGTGCGCAGGCCTCAGCACCCTTCAGCCTGGGTTGGGGCAGGCAGCACGGGGAGGTGGGCAGGACGGGGTGCAGTGGGGGGACAGGCATGGGCACGGCAGGAGGGGCAGCAGGAGGCACCATGGCCATGGCAGGGAAGGCAGCAGGGTCGGCCAAGGCCATGACATAGTGCATGGCATGGCCAATGTGCGACGTCAGCACAGTGATGCTGTCGCACATGCAGTTGCAGCGGTGGAGGAACTGGCCCCACGCCTGCTGCCGCCACTCCAGGTCGGCCCGGGTCTTGCTGCTGATCGCATCCTCCATCCGCTCCATGGCCTGCACGTGCTGCCGGAAGAGCTGGTCCTGTTGCCTGGCCTGCCGGACTGGTGCCTGGGTGGTCGGTGCCGCTGCTACAGGGCTGGAGGGTCCCTCGCTCCCAGCTGGTCCCGCTGCAGAGAACACAGGGACACTGTGGGCAGAGCTGACCGTTTTCTGAGCCCTGTGCCCTTCTCCCTGAGCCTCATGTGACACCACACAACTGTGGCTTGGGCCCAATCGGTCCCCTGTGTGTGTGTGTTCACATAAAGGACTAGCTCAAAATCCTGGGAGTGAAGTGATCCTCCATGGATTGTAACCCTTGGGAGACATCACTGTGAATGAAGACCCGCCCCCCGTCTGTATCGTAGCCACTTGGCATGTTGTGTCTGTTTGCATATGTAAGGGGACTGTTAGCCCCTTGCTAAAACTCTGTGGGGCTGTCCCGGAAAAGGGATGCTAATGTAGACTTCGGAATTGTAAATTCCGCGGGGGATTTAAATATCCCCCGCGGCATTTGCATTTACATGGCTGCCGCTTTTTTCCGGCTTGGGGATAAGCCAGAGAAAAGCGCCAGTCTAGATGTGATTCTCTGGAAAATAAGCCCTTTTCCGGAGGATCTCTTATTCCATCCAGTAGCACCATCCAGGCCTGGTCGAGAGCTCTACCATGGCTGGAATTGAAGAACTACAAACCCAGGTTGCTGAACTTCAGTGCAGATTATCAGACCAAAGTGATGCATTACAGCAAGCTAGAACTGAGCAGAGAGAAGCCTTATCACTGGTCAAGGCAGTTATAGACCAACAGGCAGGAGAAGCTAAGAAACCCCCTACTATTTATGTCCCACGGGAGCGGAAGGTTGCAGAGTTTGGTGGCTTCCCAACTAGGCCAGGAGACATTACGGTAGAGGAGTGGGTGAAGTCTGTGAAGGCAGCTCTGCATGTGCTAAGAATACCTGAAGAAGATCATGTGGATTTCATAGAGGAGCACCTCAAGGGCCAGGCCAAGGCCACAGTAAAGTTTATGGCAATGGCAGACAAGAAAGATGTGAAAAAGGTATTTGAACTCCTCCTAGAAGTGTATGGAGACAAGGTACCTATTGGAACCCGGCTAAAGGAGTTCTTTGAGCGAAAGCAGGAGCCTGGTGAAACTATCCGGGCATATGCCTATGAACTCCAGGAGAGAATGAGCAAAGTGGAGCGGCGAGACCCTCAACGAGTTTCAGACGCAGATATGGCGCTGAAAGAACAGATGGTGTTTGGGCTCCGGGATGACTCCCTCCGCCGTGAAATGAAGAGAAGGTTGAAGGAAGAGCCTGGGAAGAAGTTCCCTGAACTCATGCAGGCTGCTATTATGTGGTCAGAAGAAGAGGAGGCTCCTTTGGAAGAGACCGCCAAGTCTAACTCCCGAACACGGAGTGGGGGCCTAGTCAGTGCAACTACTGGGGAAAAGGCCCTGCCCCAAACACAGTTAACATTGGAAAGTTTAAGTGAAGCTATCCAAAAACTGGCAGTCCAGCAGGGGGAGATGCTGAAAGTAATGACTGAGGTGGTGAAAGAAAAATCCACCTCCTCCACTACTAGGCCAAAATACCCCAGGACCCCAGGGTCCTGAAGACCCCCACTAAAGGATGAGCTGGGAAGGTACATTTGTTACACTTGTGAAAGGCCAGGGCATACTAGCCGAGATTGTCCCCTGATGAGGGGACTGGAATCCCGAGCGTCTGAAATCCAAGAGACACCAAGATCAAGTAGCACATCAGGGGAAGGCCAAGCGGGGACAGTCTTTAATCAGTTGATGTTTAATAAATTGTATTTGCTTTGAACCTTATGAAGTAATCACTGGGCCAAGAAGGCCTGCAGTGTAAAGAGAGCACCTCGGAGTGGGGACACCCTAACTCCTGCCCCTAGTGACTACAAGGTTGGGGATTAAGCCCCAGGAAACCTGGGCCCAGCCTTGTTGGGGTTTCGAGGACTCTGCTACTCAGGAGAGTGGAGGGGGAGCCCTCAGGATCAGGGAGCCGTGGGGTAAAGGAAGTGGGAGCGGGGACTCAGATCCTTTCGCTGGTACATTTCACCGGGGTGGTATAGAAGCCAGGAAAGTTCCCCACAATAGCGGGACCGTTCCCCCACTTACACATAGCACTGTGTACACTCCCTCCCCACAGTAGAGCACATGGCTTCTACTCTTGTCACTGTCTGTGAGCATACACCCTGATGCTGCAGTCATGCTTTGAGTACACATCCACATTGCATGGGAGCACGTGTGGCAGACGAGGTCTGGGTTCTCAGACTACTGTCATTGATTTCCTTGGAGACAGAGCCAGGGCTACTGGGGATGTACCATCCCTGCAGCAAGACTCATTGTGCCAGAGGCCCGGGCTGGCCGCTTCCCTGCTCCCCCTCCCTCCAGCACTTGGACAAGTAGCCCAGGGAATTGTGTGGCCGCAGTGAGGGGCTGCACTCGGGGGCATCAGAGGGGTTGGGAGCAGCCTGGGGGCTCTGTGGGGGCCACACTCATAGGGGTGGCTCGCTGCACTTTTCCCAGGAGCAGCTGCTGTGTCACACAGGCAGGCATGGCTGCGTGCTGCCTGTGTGCAGCACCCTTCTGGATGTGTGGGGTGTGGCCTGCGCCCTTGGGGCTTGGCTGCTTTCAGCCACCATCCCCCCTCCCTCCCCTGGGCAGGACGTGTGTGAGCAGCAGGGTCCCAGGTGTGGCCTCGAGCTGCCTGCCGCGTCCACATGCCACACAGTCAGGCTGCACGAGGTTGCACGTGCTGTGTACTGCTGCACAGTGTGCAGCTCGAACTGCCTGTCATAAATTGAATTACTTGACATACTAGAAGGACCTAATGTAAATAATATGGGTTAACATGCCAAAGGCATGATAAGGACTTAACATAAATTGTAACTTAGTCTACGTCTACATTGCAGACCTCTTGCGCAAAAGCCTAAAGCATATTGCCACGCTTTATTTGCATCATTAATTAGGGGCCGTTTTTGCACCCCCACAAGCCCAGCCCCCCTTACACCAGGACCAACCCCACACTTGTCCTGTCCCCTGGCAGGGCTTTGTGAAGGCTGGACTGAAAAATCTTCCAGGGAGGGAGCTTCCACCAACAATAACCCGCACCCTGGGAATCTCATTCCAGCAGTTCACCTCCCTCCCAATAACATAGTAAGAGTACCAAACCTGCATGACCACGGCCCCAATGGTTGATCTCCCCACACCAAACTGGTTCCTGATTGAGCGGTATCTGTCTGGCATGGTGAGCTTACACCGTGTGATGGCAACACGCTTCTGGTGGGGATGGCGGGTTGCATGTGGGTGTCCCGTCACCGGAGGGCAGGGGCGAGCCACTTGCACAACTCCAGGAAGGTGTCCTTCTGCATGCGGAAATTCTGGAGCCACTGCTGGCTGTCCTACCACTTCATGACGATGCAGTCCCACCAGTCAGAACTGGTGTCCCGGCACCAGAAGCAGCAGTGCATGGTGCACAGGGGAGTGCGGGAAGGACTGTGCTGCATGAGCAGCATGTGGAGAGAGGAGAGGAGGTGCCCCGCAGGGAGCTGTGGGTCCAGATTCTGCAGTGCCATGAGAGCAGCCTGAAAAAACTGTACCAGGAGGTGCATCATGAGATCCAGGAGCTGGCAAGTGCTTTCCAGCAGGTCTGGCTCCATGGCAGAAGTGCTGTGGTGTCCGCAAGGGCAACCAGAGCAGGCAGTGGAAGTCGGCAAAGGAGAGGAACCTGAGACACGACTGTACAGGGGGGTCCCTTTAAGCACGAGCCCCAGCTAGCCTCAGGCGGCAGCTACAGGTAGTGACTGCTGCCCTCATGCCCTGCCCGGAGTGCTTCCAGGGGGCTTTAAATGCGATTCAGGCTCCAATGCATGTGGATGCACTATCTCGCAATAAGCTATTTTGGAGTTTATCTTCTGAAATAGCTTACTCCGAAATAAGAGTGCAGTGTAGACGTACCCTCAGAGTTCACTTGTTCAACTTTTGCGGTCGTTGTGGTATCTCCACAACTTGGCAAGTGATCAGATAAATGTTTCCTTGCATGTACTTTTTGATGAACATCATCTTATTCTTAAAATCTTGACCAGAGGACAAACTGTCTTCTTGCTTAGCTTTGTCTTTTTGCCTCACTTTTATGTTTGTGTGGTTTTCACTGCCAGACTCACAGCATCGCTTCATGATTGCTAAAAAAAACTGACCCTGATTTTTAGGCAGATTAAACATGTGTGAAGGGGCAAGGTTGCAGCTACAGATGGGCCTGGGTGGGCCGTGGTCTGGACCACCCATTCCCCAATTAGGTTGAACACAAGTGGCACTGGAACGTTTGTAGTAGTGGGGTGCTGAAAGCCAGCCCCTGTCTCCCCTAGGCGCAGGTCCAGACCTGGGTGTGGGCCACAGGCACGGGAATTAAGGCTTCAGGCAGGGCTGCAGACAGAATAGCCAGGCCCCTGGGCAAGGTGTGTGCATGGGGGGGGCAGGTCTGAGCCCCCAGAAGGATGGGGCCTTGGATGGAAGGGGCAGAGCTGGGGGCCCAGTGCAGGAGCAGAACCACCATGGTGGGGCTAGAGAAGACTGACAGAGGAGATACGAAGATCTCCATGGCCGCGGAGGACAGCTACAGGCACCCCAGTGGCCCTGCACTGGCTGGCCCAGAGAAGTGGGCAGAGACCCACATGTGCTCCACCTGCCCGTGGGCAGCAGCCACTCACCAGGTGGCAGCCAACAGCAGCACAACATTACTGGGGCTGGGGGCTTCAGGAGGAAGGGGCAACGCAGCCACACAGCCAGCTGCTGGAGAGAAGCGGGGCTTTCCAGCTTCCAAGTGTGGCTTTTTCCTGCCAGTTGTGCAGCTTGAGGGTTCTCCATCCCCCAGCCACCACTCACCAGCTGGTAGCCAGCCCCATGAACACGGGCTGGAAGGCTTCAGAGGGGCACTGGGAACCCACACAGCTGGTGGCTGGAAAGAAGCTGTGCTTTCCCGCTTTTCTCCATCCAGCTGTGTGGCTGCCCCATGCTCCTCTGAAGCCTTCCAGCCCGTGTTCGCACTGCTCACCACCTCCTGCCGGCTCTCCTGAGGCTGCAGCCTGAACATGACCCTCCCTGCTCTCCTGCCCCCCACACAGCCCTCTCTGCAGAGGGACTACCCCTCCCCCGAGTGGCTGCCCACTGCGCTGGGGGGGCAGTGCTGGACCCAGTGCTGGACTGCCCTGCCCTGGGGGCTCCTTGTCTTTGGGGGGGGGGGGGTGTCCCGTGCCAAGGCACAGTATGTTTAATTGTAAATCCACCCCTGAAGTGGGTTATCGTTTGTTGTAATAGTTTCTGTGCAGTCCAGGATTTTTAGTATCGGGTGGTCAGCACCTGGCTCTAGCATTTCAGTTGACTGAGCCTGGACTAATCAGCCACACTCCAGAGCCTTACCCAAGTTAGGGTGTCCTCCCTGGTGCTGCGCTCTGCATGTGTGTCACTAGGACTTTCTGGGGCATAAGGGATTGGTCAGCAAAGGGTTCCCCAGCCGACCGATCCACGTCTAAACTACCGCGCTGTGCCGGATCAGCTGATCGTTGGCACAGCGTGGCGGTCATGTTTATTTTAATGAAGCGAGGATTATTTAAATCCCCGCTTCTTTGCCTATGCCGGGTAAACTATTTTACATGGCTCCGTCGGCGGAGCCATGTAGTCTAGACATACCCATGGACTGTGTCTACACTGGCAAGTTTTTCCACAAAATCATCTACTTTTGCAGAAAAACTTGCCAGCTGTCTACACTGGCCGCTTGAATTTCCGCAAAAGCACTGATGATCTCATGTAAGATTGTCAGTGCTTTTGTGGAAATACTATGCTGCTCCCGTTCGGGCAAAAGTCTTTTTCCGAAAAACTTTTGTGCAAAAGGGCCAGTGTAGACAGCAGAGATTTGTTTTCCACAAAAAAGCCCCGATGGCGAAAATGGCAATCAGGGCTTTTTTGCGGAAAAGCGCATCTAGATTGGCCACGGACGCTTTTCCGCAAAAAGTGCTTTTGCGGAAAAGCATCCTGCCAATCTAGACGCTCTTTTACGAAAATGCTTTTAACAGAAAACTTTTCCGTTAAAAGCATTTCCGGAAAATCATGCCAGTGTAGACGTAGCCATAGAGTTTAAGAGTAGATGGGACCACTAGATCAGGGGTTCTTAACCAGTGAGGTGCACCTCCCCAGAGGAGGTATGAGGTGCCTCCCAGAAAATGTATCGCAATTGCCTTCTCACTGGATAAAATTCTAAAGTTTAGATTTCTTCATCATTAATATTATGAATTAAAATGATAAACATTAATTTCTTATTAACTTCTAGAGATCGGCACACTACAATAGCAGTGCAAATCAATCAGACCTATGTGACGACACACTACAATAGCAGTACGTGAGCATTGCCAACTTTCATCTTCAAATATTACGTAAATTTGTTAGGAAAAGGTTCAAAGTAAAAAGCTCATATTATTCATTTAGGCATCGCAACGGGGTTCACTCACCCCACAGCACCACCAGCCGTCGGACTTGGGAATTAGCTGGGACGGCTGCGTCCAGCTGGTTCGCCAGGTCCCAGGGTTCAGGCAGGCCTCGGGGTTCGAGCCGGGCCTTCAGCTCAGGCCAGACCGCCGAATCGCCAGGCACCAGTAGAGCCTTGGGTTCCTCTGGGTCAGAGGGTAGCCCTGCTGGCCGGCTTGGCCAGGCCTCGGTGGCCCAGGCAGGGAAGCCTTTGCTGGCCTGAGGGAAGGCAGCTGTGGAAGGCCCGGGCAAGGTCTCAGCCTTGTCATCCAGGAGCTCTGGGCAGGCCTCTGAGCTCCCTGGCAGAGTTCTTATAGTCCTAGCCACGCCCTTTAGTTTCCTGTCAGGTGAGGCGGCTGGGCTAGGCTGTGCACAAAATGGCTCCCAGGGGGGTGTGAACATGAAGTTCACTTTCAGGGGAGATGTGAAGGTAAAAAGGGTAAGAACCCCTGCACTAGATCATGGCAAAAGACCGCCTTGGCTTAACCACGAGATCTTGCATGATCTCAAAATAAAAAAGGAGTCATATAAAAAACGGAAAGTAGGACAAATTACAAAGGATGAATATAGGCAAACAGCACAGGAATGCAGGGGCAAGATTAGAAAGGCAAAGGCACAAAATGAGCTCAAACTAGCTACGGGAATAAAGGGAAACAAGAAGACTTTTTATAAATACATTAGAAGCAAGAGGAAGACCAAGGACTGGGTAGGCCCACTGGTCAGTGAGGAGGGAGAAACAGTAACAGGAAACTTGGGAAGGGCAGAGATGCTTAATGACTTCTTTGTTTCGGTCTTCACCAAGAAGTCTGAAGCAATGCCTAGCATAGTGTATGCTAGTGGGAAGGGGGGAGGTTTAGAAGATAAAATAAAAAAAGAACAAGTTAAAAATCACCTAGAAAAGTTAGATGCCTGCAAGTCACCAGGGCCTGATGAAATGCATCCTAGAATACTCAAGGAGCTGATAGAGGAGGTATCTGAGCCTCTAGCTATCATCTTTGGAAAATCATGGGAGACAGGAGAGATTCCAGAAGACTGGAAAAGGGCAAATCTAGTGCCCATCTATAAAAAGGGAAATAAGAACAACCCAGGAAACTACAGACCAGTTAGTTTAACTTCTGTGCCAGGGAAGATAATGGAGCAAGTAATTAAGGAAATTATCTGTAAACACTGGAAGGTAGCAAGGTGATAGGGAACAGCCAGCATGGATTTGTAAAGAACAAATCATGTCAAACCAATCTGATAGCTTCCTTTGATAGGATAACGAGTCTTGTGGATAAGGGAGAAGCGGTGGATGTGGTATACCTAGACTTTAGTAAGGCATTTGACACGGTCTCGCATGATATTCTTATCAATAAACTAGGCAAATACAACTTAGATGAGGCTACTATAAGGTGGGTGCATAACTGGCTGGATAACCGTACTCAGAGAGTAGTTATTAATGGTTCACAATCCTGCTGGAAAGGTATAACAAGTGGGGTTCCACAGGGGTCTGTTTTGGGACCGGCTCTGTTCAATATCTTCATCAACCATTTAGATATTGGCATAGAAAGTACGCTTATTAAGTTTGCAGATGATACCAAGCTGGGAGGGGTTGCGACTGCTCTGGAGGATAGGGTCATAATTCAAAATGATCTGGACAAACTGGAGAAATGGTCTGAGGTAAACAGGATGAAGTTTAATAAAGACAAATACAAAGTTCTCCACTTAGGAAGGAACAATCAGTTTCACACCTACAGAATGGGAAGTGACTGTCTGGGAAGGAGTACGGCAGAAAGGGATCTAGGGGTCATAGTGGACCACAAGTTGAATATGAGTCAGCAGTGTGATGCTGTGGCAAAAAAAGCAAACATGATTCTGGGATGCATTAACAGGAGAGACCAGTCCCTCTCCCTGTTCTCTCTCTAGTTCCTAGTTGTGGCCTCTTGATTATGGCCACCAAAGGGGGGTGGGAGGAGATAGGGGGATCCGGGCCCACCCTCTCTCCCGGATCCCAGCCCAGGGCCCTAAGGACAGGTACACGGAGACCTGCCCTGCTGGTGGGGCGCCTGCCCGAAACTCACCAGCACGCCGGGTTTACCCGGCCCTGGGCTACTTCCTATCTCCCCGCCTCTGACTCCCCAGTGATTCCCACCTTCCACGTATTGGCCTCAGCCCTCTGTGTGTCCCTCGCTTCTCCCTGCTCCACTCGTATCGCGCCCTCCTCCCGCTCCGTTCCTGCCTCCTCCTCTCGTCTCGCTCCTCTGTTCTCTCCCAGCTCCGTCCCTCCTGCCTCCTCCCCGTCTCCAGCCCAACGGGGGTTTTAAAGATTCCGCGTCGGCGTCCCGACGCGATGACGTTGGTCGCCGCACAGGTTGGCTCCGCCCCTCCCCCCAGTCCCCGCCCCTCTGCCGGCCATGTTTCTTGTGTGCCGCTCGTCATCTGGGCGGCGGCGGTAGAGCAAGCGCGGCACTTCGCTCCCACTCCTCGGACCGTTCCCAGGAGTGTCAGGGTGACTGCGGGTTTGGTGCGGGGGGGGGAGGTCCGCGTCCACGGGGTGGAGGCGGCCCGCTCCGTCACATACCTCCCCGCTCAAGTCTCGTTCCCTCCCACCTTGAGTTTCCTGCACTTCACTGGAAATCCTGGAAAAAAAGTCCGCGTTCCCATGGTCTCTCCCTGCTCGGTGGCTCACTTCAAAACGATAAGGCTGCAGAGCCAGGTACCACCTCTGGATGCGAGGGTTGGTATCCTTCATGGCCAGGAGCCACCAAAGCGGGGCGTGGTCGGTCACCACCTTGAACGAACTGCCTAGGAGATAATATCGTAACACATCAATGGCCCACTTAACCGCTAAGGCTTCCTTCTCTATTGTCAAGTATTTCTGTTCCTGCGGGAGCAGCTTACGGCTCACATATACAATTGGGTGTTCCTCCCCTCCTTCCCCCTGAGACAATACAACGCCGAGCCCCCGTTTGGAGGCATCAGTTTGCAAAACAAAGGGGCGGGAAAAATCGGGTTGAGCAAGTACTGGGGCCTGGGTCAGCCGCCGCTTCAGCGTTTGGAAGGCCTCCTCGCACTCGGGGTCCCATCGCACCCTCTTGGGGGCCGCGTTCCGGGTTAGGTCTGTCAATGGGGCCGCCAAGTTCGCTAAGTTCGGCACGAAACGCAAAAACTGCTGGACTTGGCGCTTTGTGGTCGGGGCCGGGTAATCCCGTAGAGCCTCGATTTTCCCTATTTGGGGTTGTATTCGCCCCCCCCCTACCGTGTACCCTAAGTACGAGACTTCTCGCTGGCCGAAATGACATTTGGCTGGGTTGGCAGTGAGCCCAGCCTCTCGCAACGAGGATAATACCGCCTTTATCTGCTGCAGGTGTTCGGCCCATGTCGGACTAAAAATGATTATGTCATCTATATAGGCTGCCGCAAATGTCTCGTGGGGCCGGAGTACTCGGTCCATCAGTCTCTGGAAAGTGGCGGCGGCTCCATGGAGTCCGAAGGGCATCTGCTTGAACTGGTACAAGCCAAATGGTGTGGAGAATGCTGTCTTCTCGCAGGCCTCTTCCTTCAGTGGGATCTGCCAGTACCCTTTTGATAGATCAATTGTGGATAAGTATCGGGCAGCTCCCAACCTCTCCACTAGCTCGTCTATCCGAGGCATCGGGTAGGCATCAAACATAGATACAGCGTTGACCGGATGGTGCCGGGCACTACAGAACCGGATGGTGCCATCGCTCTTGGGGACCAGCATGATGGGGCTCTGCCATGCGCTGTGAGATTCTTCTATCACTCCCCATCGCAGCATTTTATCTAACTCGTCTCGCACCGTCCCCCATAGCTTCCGAGGCAGCGGCCTGACGGGATCTCTCACTGGGTGGCTGGGTTCGGTCACGATGGGGTGTTGGATTAAGTTGGTGAGTCCCGGCGTCTCTGTTAGGACCGTACAGGAGTTCGAATGGTGAGAAGCCCGTAGAGGCTTGAGGTACTTCCCTTACTGCGAACATTAATGCTGGCAGAGCTTGGTCCCATTCTTTGGATTCTTCCTCTACGAACTTCTTGAGCATCCCCTTGAGTGTTCGATTAAATCTCTCGACGAGGCCGTTGGTTTGGGGATGGGAGACCGACGTTTGCAGGGTCCTTACTCGCAGCAGGCTGCATAGTTCCTTCATTAGTGTCGAAGTGAAGTTCGTCCCTTGATCCGTGAGGATTTCCTTGGGTGAGCCTACTTGTGAAAAGATCTTAATCAACTCGTTCGCGAGAGTGGGGGCGGGTGTGTTCCAGAGCGGCACCACCTCGGGATAACGGGTCGCATAGTCCACTACCACGAGTATATATTGGTACTGGTTCTTCGTCCGTTCTAGTGGGCTGACCAGGTCCACGGCTATCCTTTGGAACGGGACATCTACTACTGGCATTGGGACTAGCGATGCTTTGGCTACCTGCCCCGGCCCCATTTTCTGACACTCTGGACAGGATTCACAAAAGTTCTTTGCTGCCCGATAAATGCCAGGCCAGTAGAACCTCTGTAACAGGCGTTGCACAGTTTTCTCATACCCCAGGTGCCCGGCCCAGGGGTTACTGTGGGCCAGCTCCATCAGCCGCCGGTGGTACCTACCGGGCACTACCAGCTGGGTAACTACCTCCCCCTTTTCCCGCCCTTCGTTGACTCTGTAGAGGCGGTCGTCTTGAACCTCAAAGTGTGGGTAGACCCCTTCTATGTCTGTCTCCCCGGCCACGTTTTCCCAGGCTCGTTGCAAGAGGGGGGTCTTCCCTCTGCTCGCGTATAAAGTCGGGGGGCCATTCTTCCTCTGTCCAGACTGTATCCTCTCCTCGTGTCCCCTTTGCTCCCCCCGCGGGGGTCCCACGGGGTCCGTGGCCAGGGCTGCCTTACCCCCATGCCATTCACGGAGGGCCTGTTCAAACCCGTTCCAGTCTTGGCCGAGGAGCACGGGGTACACTAACCCCGGGACAAAGGGCTACGTAGACCCACCCCTCCGAATCTCTATCCCTTAGATGTACCCACGCCGTGGGATATAGCTCTACTCGCCCGTGTACGCATTGGACGAGTACGGGGGTTCCCCGGGGCCCCCCTGCGGTCACCAAGTCTGCCCGTACCAAGGTCTAGCCGCACCCCAAATCTACGAGGGCGGTGACTACCTGACCTTCTATTTCTACCTCCCTCAGTATCCTCCCGGCTGGCGGTGACCTGGCCTCACTTCGTCCCGTCATTACCTGGCTGAAGGAGCAGTCCATAAACGGGCAGTCGCGTTTAAAATGCCCCTCTTGGCCGCATTGGTAGCATGCTCCGCCGGGGTTTCGCGATGGGGGTGGGTTAGCCTTCCGCTCCTCCGGGGTCACCGGGCGTAGCGTGGGGTCTTCTCTCGTGGGTCTACTCCATACTGGGGCTAAGCGCCTCGCCCCAGCTTTCCCTGGGCTGGAAGGGGCGGCTAGGTTCCGGGTCTCCCCCTGGCGTGGATTGGGTCGAGCCTCTCTTCCTAGTCCCACGGGGTGTTCCTTTCGGGACCCACTCCCCTCCCCGCCTCCTTCAGCTGTCAGGTAGTCTTCCATTAGGGTTACTGCGTCCCCTAGCGATGCGGGGCGATGTCGCCTCACCCATTGCTGCCCTTCCCCGGGTAGGATGTGGATGAACTGTTCAAGTACCACCTTCTCTGCTACCTGGGGCCCCGACTGTTGCTCTGGCTCCAGCCATCGCCAGCCTGCCTCCCTCAGCCACTGGGCTACCAATCGCGGGCGTGCCCCGGGGGGGTATTTTTCCTGCCGGAACCGCTGTCGGCATGTCTCCGGTGTGACCCCTAACTGATCTAAGATCGCTTCTTTTACTTTAAAGTAATGTAGGGTGTCTCGCGGATCTAGGCTCCAGTAAGCCAGCTGAGCTGGGCCCGTGAGGTACGGAGCTAGCAGCGTGGCCCAATGTTGCTCTGGCCACCGGGCGGCGGTGGCTACCCTCTCGAAAGTCACCAAAAAGGCCTCTGGGTCATCGGTGGGGCCCATTTTGGTCAACCTCACGGGGAGTTGGGCCAGGGCCCCGCCATCCGCCCCGCCATCCGCCCCTTCGCCCCCGGGTGTTAGGGCCAAGCCCCTCCCCATGTTCTCCCATTGTCTCACCCAGCGGTCCTGTTGTGCCTGGAATTGTTCCGTCACGTCCCACAGAAGTTGGGCCTGCTGGTCTCGTTGCTGGGTGGCCAGTTGTTGGAGAAGGGCCGTCTGTTGTTGTTGCTGCTGGTGTTGGTTGTCCGACAGCCATTTGAATATGTCGGCGGCGTCCATCGCTCCGGGGTTCTGTCCCTTCCGTTTATCCAGCGATTTAGCGTGATCTGACCCGTCCTCCTATTGCCGCTTCCTTTTCACCTGTGCCAGTGTTGTTTTTTTTTTGGGGGGGGGGGGGGGTATCTGTGTCGGTAGTTGGGGTTCAAAGTGCTGCCCACATTCTCCACCATGTGTAACAGGAGAGACCAGTCCCTCTCCCTGTTCTCTCTCTAGTTCCTAGTTGTGGCCTCTTGATTAAGGCCACCAAGGGGGGGGTGGGAGGAGATAGGGGGATCCGGGCCCACCCTCTCTCCCGGATCCCAGCCCAGGGCCCTAAGGACAGGTACACGGAGACCTGCCCTGCTGGTGGGGCGCCTGCCCGTAACTCACCAGCACGCCGGGTTTACCCGGCCCTGGGCTACTTCCTATCTCCCCGCCTCTGACTCCCCAGTGATTCCCACCTTCCACGTATTGGCCTCAGCCCTCTGTGTGTCCCTCGCTTCTCCCTGCTCCACTCGTATCGAGCCCTCCTCCCGCTCCGTTCCTGCCTCCTCCTCTCGTCTCGCTCCTCTGTTCTCTCCCAGCTCCGTCCCTCCTGCCTCCTCCCCGTCTCCAGCCCAACGGGGGTTTTAAAGATTCCGCGTCGGCGTCCCGACGCGATGATGTCGGTCGCCGCGCAGGTTGGCTCCGCCCCTCCCCCCAGTCCCCGCCCCTCTGCCGGCCATGTTTCTTGCGCGCCGCTCGTCATCTGGGCGGTGGCGGCAGAGCAAGCGCGGCACTTCGCTCCCTCTCCTCGGACCGTTCCCAGGAGTGTCAGGGCGAACGCGGGTTTGGTGCGGGGGGGTCCGCGTCCACGGGGTGGAGGCGGCCCGCTCCGTCACAGATGCAGTAACAGGTGTGTTGTGAGCAAGACACGAGAAGTCATTCTTCCACTCTACTCTGCGCTAGTTAGGCCTCAGTTGGAGTATTGTGTCCAGTTCTGGGCACCACATTTCAAGAAAGATGCGGAGAAATTGGAGAGGGTCCAGAGAAGAGCAACAAGAATGATTAAAGGTCTAGAGAACATGACCTACGAGGGAAGGCTGAAAGAATTGGGTTTGTTTAGTTTAGAAAAGAGAAGATTGAGCGGGGACATGATAGCTGTTTTCAGGTATCTAAAAGGGTGTCATAAGGAGGTGGGAGAAAACTTGTTCATCTTGGCCTCTGAGGATAGAACAAGAAGCAATTGGCTTAAACTGCAGCAAGGGAGGTTTAGGCTGGACATTAGGAAAAAGTTCCTAACTGTCAAGGTGGTCAAACACTGGAATAAATTGCCCAGGGAGGTTGTGGAATCTCCATCTCTGGAGATATTTAAGAGTAGGTTAGATAAATGTCTATCAGGGATGGTCTAGACAGTATTTGGTCCTGCCATGAGGGCAGGGGACTGGACTCGATGACCCCTCGAGGTCCCTTCCAGTCCTAGTATTCTATGATTCTATGATCATCTTGTCTAACGTCAGTATATCACACACCACAACTGCCCCCATTCACCCTTGCTCCAAAGGCCACAACCAGATTTAGCCAATGGTATTACCACTGTGACGGGGTGAGGCAACCCCGTCACTCCTTCATGCTGGGGGACGCGGGCGCCGACAACGGGGTGGAGGACGCCAGCCGGACGGTGCCGGGGTGTAAGGCCAGCCGAGAGGCCGACCGTCATCCGGGTGCAACCGGGCTACCCGCTGACATCAGCAACGCGACGTCGGGGGGGGGGCGGGGCACCTGGAAGTGCGCAGGCATCGGAGGAGGCAGCGGGGGATACAAAGGGTGGGGAAGCGGCGCAGAAGGTGGGGGGGAACAGCACAGAGGGAGGGGGATGCTGAGGAGGCACAAGGGGTCCCGGTAAGAAGGTGGAGGTGGGACGTGGGCTAGACCCGCTGGCGGGGTTGGCAGCGACCCAGGGCGGGTCGTGAAACCCGAGAGCAGGCGAGTTTAGGGGCAAGCCCCCACCTGCTGCCATCAGGAGCATCAAGTTCCTGGTGTTAGGGCCCTGGGTCAGGGTCCGGAGAGAGGGTGGTCCCGGACCCCCCACCCCGCCACCAGGGCGAGCGATATTTCGGCTGGTGTGAGCCATTAACCCGGGTACATTGGGGAAGGGGGACCCCCGAAAGGGGGGTGACCTGTGACATGTGGTGGAGAATGTGGGTACTGATCGGGGTCCTGCAATAAGGGCCGGAAACAGGGGGACGAACGTATTTGTTGTTTAAAGGGACGGGCGCGATGGAGGCGGATAAGGTCGTGGAATGGCTGGTGGAGAGCCAGCACCAGCTGCAGAAGCAGCAAATGGAGGCCTTGCAGCAGCTGACCTCAGAATTCTGGGAGCAGCAGCGACAACTGGTCCGCGAGCTGAGGGACGGAGGGGCCGTGCCGGGACCCGCGGGCGGAGAGGATGAGGAGACGATAAGTACCCGCCTTCCGATTAGGCTAACCAAATTGGGGCCCGAGGATGACGCGGAAGCATTCTTGATAACATTTGAACGCGTGGCCGCGGCGGCCCGGTGGCCCCAGGAACAGTGGGCCACTATTCTAGCCCCTTATATCTCGGGGCCGGCTCAGTTGGCATACCGGGGCATGTCAGATCGAGAAGCCCTGTGTTATTACAAGGTAAAAGAGGCAATATTGGATCAATTGGGTATTTCACCCGAGACCTATAGACAGAAGTTCCGGAACGCTAAGTACGGGGCGGGGGAACGGCCCAGGGCGGCGGCCCAAAGGGTTAAGGAAGCCGGCCTGCGTTGGTTGGAACCTTCCACCAAGACGGCAGCGCAGGTGGCAGACCTGGTAATTTTAGAACAGTACCTCCAAATACTACCTCCGGAGGGTCAACGATGGGTACGCCGCCACCTCCCTGGGACCTTAGAGGAGGCGGTCACCCTAATGGAGCATTTTATGGCCGCCGAGGATATGGAAGAAAAGGGGAAGGCTGGGCCGGGAGCGGGGGCCCTAGCGAAGGGCGGCACTACCTCCCGGGCGAAGGATCTCCGAAATGACCGGGGCCTAAGTTCCCGCCGGCCCGGGGCATGGGAGGAAGATTAGCGCCAGTGTGGCGCAGCCCGGAAAAAGGGGAAGGCGAAGAGAGACGGAGCGGCGAGGAGAGGAGACTGGACGCCAGACCCCCACCGGCTCCAAAACAGACGTGTTTCCAATGCGGACAAGAGGGCCATTTTAAAAGGGACTGCCCAATGATGGATTGTACGTACGGGCAACCCTCCCCCCGACGAACCACACAGCCTGAGGTAAGCCCCGCTCGGATAACACGGAAGATCCGTTTAAACGGGAGGTGGGTCGAGGCTATACTGGACTCTGGATGTGGCCAGACTTTGGTCCTAACTGACGCAGTGGGGGCGGGGGTGTCCGAAGGGTGCCGGGTATGGATCCGGTGCGTTCATGGGGATGCGCGGTCCTATCCGACCACCCGGGCCAACCTATACGATGGGCAACGAGGGGGAGTTATGAGGGTGGCGGTCGCCAGCCGGCTACCCTATCCCGTGTTGCTAGGGCGAGAGTGGCCCGGATTCCACCAGCTCTTGCAGGGAGGGATCGATTCCGCGGGAAGAGACGCCTGGACCGCACAACGGGAGGGGCGTGGGCACTCACCCCAATGCAAGACCAGAGAGACGGGCCTGCGGAGAGACCCCACGGCACTAGAAGCAGATACTGGAGATTTCATGATCATGCAGAGGGAAGACCCCACGCTACAACACGTGTGGGAGAACGCGCGGGTAAGGACAGAGGAAGAGGGAGAAGGGAGTGAGATCGTCCCACAAGGCCCACGCTTTGAGGTTCAAGGCGAGAGGCTGTACCGGATTCATAAAGGGGACGGGCCGCAAGGGGAAGAGGCCCAATTAGTGGTGCCCCGCGCCTATAGATGGAGAGTAATGGAACTGGCGCATGACAACCCATGGGCGGGCCACCTGGGAGGGGAAAAGACCCATCAGCGGGTGCTCCAACGGTTTTATTGGCCAGGTATATATCAAAATATTAAGAACTTCTGCGCCTCATGCCCTCAATGTCAGCTAACAGCTAAAGCAAAGGTCCCCCGGGCCGCCCTAGTCCCAATGCCCCTGGTAGAAGAGCTGTTCGAACGGGTGGGATTAGACCTTGTGGGCCCCCTGGAGCGAACCCGGAGGGGCCATCAATACATTCTGGTGGTAGTGGATTATGCCACCCGCTACCCTGAGGCAGTACCCCTCCGTAAAACCACCGCCCCGGTGATAGCAGACGAACTAATGAAAATGTTTTCCCGAGTTGGCCTGCCAAAGGAGATTCTGACCGATCAAGGTCCAAATTTGGTGTCGCGACTGATGATGGAATTATGCAAGTGGCTATGGGTCAAAAAAATTCGGACGTCAGTATACCACCCACAGACGGACGGCCTTGTGGAGAGATTCAACCAAACGTTAAAGGCCATGATGCGGAGATTGGCGCAAGATGACCCCCGCGAATGGGATAAACTACTCCCTCCCCTGCTCTTCGCCATACGAGAGGTACCACAGGCTTCGGTAGGGTATTCCCCCTTCGAGCTGTTATACGGGCGACGCCCCCGCGGGATTCTGGACCTAGTGCGGGAGGGCTGGGAGGAACAAACCTCGACGGCACTAGGGGCCGCCCAATACGTGATTAAGTTAAGAGAGAGGATGCGGACGATCGGACGGTGGGCTCGGGACAACTTGAGAAGGGCGCAGGAGACACAGGCCCACCATTACAACAGGGACACTCGAGCCAGAGAGTTTAGGCCTGGAGACCCAGTGTTAATCCTGCTACCAGTAGGCGACTCCAAATTAGTAGCACGGTGGCAGGGGCCGTTTAGAGTGTTGCGAAAAGTGGGGGAGGTGGATTACGAGGTACAAGTGGAGGGTAGGAGACGTCGAAAACAAATTTACCATGTGAACCTATTGAAATGTTGGGTACCCCGAGATAACCCACAGGCAGAAGCCCTAAATGCGGAAATAGAGGTCGGGCCGTGGGGAGAAGAGGAGGTGCCCTGGACCGTCAGCCCGTTAGGAGAAGACCTGAACCCCGGTGCAGCGAAGACAACTCTGAGAGCTGCTAGGACGATCCGCTGCCGGGCTAACAAGCAAGCCAGGGAGGACGACCCTCGCGCGCCATTCCATAGACACGGACCCTGGGCAAAAGGTACGAGACCCCATACGCCCCGTGCCCTGTAAACTGCGGGAGACCGTCCATCAGGAACTCCGTGACATGATTCAATGGGGTATCATAGAAGAGTCCCGGAGTGAGTGGTGTAGCCCAATCGTGTTGGTCCCGAAGAAAGACGGTTCAGTGAGGTTCTGTATCGACTTTTGTAAGGTCAATGCAATATCAAAGTTCGATGCATACCCAATGCCGCGGATCGACGGGCTTTTGGAGCGCCTTGGGCAAGCGAGATATTTATCCACCATTGATTTAACGAAGGGTTATTGGCAAATCCCGTTATCCCCAGAGACGAAGGAAAAAATGGCATTCGCGACCCCATTTGGCTTATACCAGTTCGTCACAATGCCCTTCGGTCTCCACGGGGTGGCGGCCACGTTCCAGCGACTAATGGACCAGGTCCTCAGTACATACAAAGACTATGCAGTCACATACATTGACGACGTCATCATTTTCAGCGAATCTTGGGGAGACCACCTGCAACATTTGGACAAAGTCTTACAGATGCTCCGGCAAGCAGGACTAACCGCCAATCCTAGAAAATGTCAGTTCGGCAAGCAGGAAGTATCATATTTGGGTTACACAGTGGGGAACGGACAGCTACGTCCATTACTAGACAAGGTAAGGACAATCAGAGACTATCCACGACCCAATACTAAAAGACAGGTACGGCAATTTTTGGGTCTTGCTGGCTACTACCGGCGGTTCATAGAACACTTCGCCTCGGTGGCCGCCCCCCTGACAGACATGACTAAAAACAGTAAACTGCAACGGGTGGTGTGGGGGCCTCGAGAAGCGCAAGCTTTCGAGACGCTACGCAGAGCCTTGATAACTGAGCCAGTGCTGTGACAACCGGACTTTGAAAGGCCATTTGTGGTGCAGACTGATGCATCAGAGGCGGGGCTTGGGGCGGTACTAGCGCAGGAAGAAAAAGGGGTCGAACACCCCGTGGCCTACCTAAGCAGAAAGCTATTGCCCTGGGAAAAACACTACGCCACCATAGAAAAGGAGGCACTGGCGATTAAGTGGGCTGTCGACTCTCTACGTTATTTCCTTCTAGGCAACCACTTCACGTTGGTGACCGACCACGCACCCCTGAAGTGGATCCAGAATATGAAAGACACCAACGCACGAATATTACGCTGGTACCTAAGCCTACAACCCTACTCTTTTGAAATAAGGCACAAGCCAGGTAGAGATAACCAGAATGCAGATTGCTTATCCCGAGTGCCGGAGACAGAGCAGGAAAGGTCGGCAAGTATAGGAGACAGTGACGGGGGTGAAGAAGGGGGAGGGGTGGAGCAACCCTTCCACCAACAACCACCCGAGGGAACAACCGTGAGGGGAAGCGGTGGGGGCGAAGGGAAAGTCATACAAAGGGGGGAGGCGTGTGATGGGGTGAGGCAACCCCGTCACTCCTTCATGCCGGGGGACGCGGGCGCCGACAACGGGGCGGAGGACGCCAGCCGGACGTCGCCGGGGTGTAAGGCCAGCCGAGAGGCCGACCGTCATCCGGGTGCGACCGGGCTACCCGCTGACATCAGCAACGCGACGTCGGGGGGGGGCGGGGCACCCGGAAGTGCGCAGGCGTCGGAGGAGGCAGCGGGGGATACAAAGGGTGGGGAAGTGGCGCAGAAGGGGGGAGGACAGCACAGAGGGAGGGGGACGCCGAGGAGGCACAAGGGGTCCCGGTAAGAAGGTGGAGGTGGGACGTGGGCTAGACCCGCTGGTGGGGTTGGCAGCGACCCAGGGCGGGTCGTGAAACCCGAGAGCAGGCGAGTTTAGGGGCAAGCCCCTACCTGCTGCCATCAGGAGCATCGAGTTCCTGGTGTTAGGGCCCTGGGTCAGGGTCTGGAGAGAAGGTGGTCCCGGATTCCCCACCCCGCCACCAGGGCGAGCGATATTTCGGCCGGTGCGAGCCGTTAACCCGGGTACATTGGGGAAGGGGGACCCCCGAAAGGGGGGTGACCTGTGACAACCGCCCTCAGGAGACTAAACTATGGCACTGGACAGGCAGAGAACTAGAGGGCCCATGGTCAGGGCCGGCCTTAGGAGAATCGGGCCCCGCGCCTAAGGGGGCCCCGCGCCCCTGAACCCAGAAGTGCCGGCATTACAGTTCAAAGCTGGGGGCCCTGCTCCACCAATATGTGGAGCTGGGTCTCTCCCCCAGCTCTGCCTGGAGCTCGCTCCAGACCCCCCCTGCCGGCCCCCCCGCGCATTCTCCCACCCCGTCCCCAGAGCGTCCCCCTCGGCCCCGGACCGTCCCTGCTGTGCGCGGCTCCCCTCAGAGCCTGCTGCTGCCATGTGCAGCATTGCAGGTGTGCGGGGCCCGGGTGTGACGTCATGTCACGCCCGGGATTTTAAAACTCCTCGGAGGCACATTGCGTGGCTGCCTCTGGGTTCGGACTTCGGGGCCTGAACGCAGACTCCGGCCCCGCAACATGGAAGGCAGAAGGTAGGGAAGGGGCTTGTGCCACACGGGAGGGGAAGGGGAAGGGGCATGGGGGGAGGGGGAGGGGAAGGGGCTTCTGGGGAGGGGGAGGGGGAGGGGGAGGGGAAGGGGCTTATGCGGAGTGGAAGGGGAAGAAAGGGGAAGGCACCAAGAGACAAATGGCAGGGGCCAAGTGCAGACAATGAGGGAAAGGGCAAGAGGGGAGGCGTCAGTGGGAGGGGGGACAGGGTGATGCTGGGAGAGGAGAGGAGAGGAGAGGGGAAGGGCATTGGGGGCTAGAGGGGGAGGGGGAGGTGCTGGGAGAAGGCTTGAAAGAAGGGGTGGGCATGAGAAAGGCGGCGATGGATCAAGTCGTTTGAAGGCACAGAGGGGCAGGAGGGGAACGGGGGCAGAGGGTGGTGAGGGGGTGGGCATCAGTGAAAAAGAGGGAAAAGGGGGCAGGGGCAGTAAGGGAAGGAGGAGGCACCAGGAGGGTGCAGGGCTAAGGGAAGGTGCAGGTGCCAGGGGGTTCTGAGGTGAAGCAGAAGGGCAGACACCTGCAGGGGAGGGACCAGCACCAGAGGAGAGAGACAGGGCAGGTGTGTAGAGGGAGGTGTTAGAAGAGGGGTAGCTCACACGATCAGAGTGGGGCTACTGGAGAAGTGGGCACAGGGGGGAGAGAAGGGCTGGTGGAGGGGGGCAGGTCGCAGGAGGGCTGAGGGCAGTGAGAAGGGCAGGAGTCAGGACAGCAGAGGAGGGTGAGGGGTTGGAGGGCAGCAGGCACCAGGGGAGATGATGGAGCAAGGAGAGGAGACCTGGCAGCAGAGAGAAAAGGGAAAGGTTTACAAATATTTATTAATAACTTGATATGCTGCCCACGGCCAGTTTGTTTGCGCCCCGCGGTGCAGTTTGGGTTTCTGTGGGGATCAACACATGGCCGGCGAGTGGGAGCCAAAACAAAAAAGTAGTCAGTGGAATGATCTTCTGTTGATGTGTTTTAGTAGTTAAATTCTTGGACTGTCATTGCTCATGAAAAGTGCTGTCACATGGGTAGAAATCGGGGAAATGTTGCATTTTATTAATATCTGCAGAACTGACGTAAATGGGGCCTGTGTGTTGTGTAGTCCTGCCTTAATCTTTGTATTCATGCCTGTCAGTGTGAGAGAAGCTATTTGTATAGATTTGCTTGCATATGCAACCACACTTAAGTTGAGGCCTCAGCATGTTCTGTAAGTATCAGCGTGGCCCCTGGGGCTTCCAAAGTTGAGTTGCCCTCGCTCATCCCTGACAGGTGTCTGTCTAACCTGGTCTTAAATATCTGCAATTTAAGCCCATTGCTTCTCATCCTAATCTCAGAGGCTAAGAACAACAATTTTTCTTCCTCCTCCTTATGATACTCTTTTAGATACTTGAAAGCTGCTCTCATGTCCCTTTTCGGTCTTCTCTTTTCCAAGGTAAACAAGGCCAATTCCTTCAGCCTTGCCTCATACCTCATGTTCTCTAGACCTTTCATCATTTGTGTTGAACTTCTCTGGACTTTCTCCAGTTTCTCCACGTTTCCTGAAATGTGGCACCCAGAACTGGACATGATACTCCAGCTGGGGCCTAATGTAGATGGCTCATTCCCTGCCTAGGGGACGTGAGACTGGGCGGGTTAATTTCCAATCCTCCTGTTTATTCTTTTCCTAAGCCAGGAGGGCACGGTAGTTCTGATCGGGGCTCTGCAGGAAGGCAGCCTGCACTGCCCCCTGCCGAAACCTTGTGCAGGTGTTAAACAGCTGTCCAGCCCACCCTAGAGGTGACTGCATTTCACCGTGCCTGAAGCAACACTGCACCAGCAATGGACAGGAGAATGGCTCCCGGGCAAGGCTTGCTCATGACTGCTTCAGTCCCATTGGATGGGCCTCAGCCTCTTTCCTTCCCCTCCCCCGCTTTGCAATGGGGCTGTAGACTCTGGGGGAGAGGGATGTAGGCAGGCAGAGGTGTCTCCCTGCGGCAGATATAGACACGTCTCTGTATTAATCATTCTCTCAGTGAAGTTTTTAGCTTTGTAGTGAGTCCTTTTACATGGAAACTTTGTATTACGTCTTGGTAGAATAGTCCCTGGGACAAGTGAGGCAGAGACTGTCCCTGTGGGGTGAATGAGGTGGGAATGGATAAGGCAGAAGGTGACACCTCTGGGCAGTTGCAAAGGTTGGAGAGGGGATGGAAGCCAGATCCAAGATCAATGAGCCCTGGGAAGTGGGCCCATTGAAAGGAGACTGGATCTGTGGATGCCTTGGGGGTCTGCAGCAAGGGCCTGCTTTGGGAAGCCCCCTCTTTGGAGGTGAATGTGGAGCATTGAGACACCACCCAGAAGCAGGCGCCACAGACACTAACTGCAGGTTCATGCGATGGCTCTCACAGCTCTTGCACATGCATAAGATGATAGATCTGCAGGAGGGGGGGCAGTGCTGTAGTGAGGGGGCCGGAGGGGGCTGGAGAAAAATAATATAAAATGTAGTTAAAAATAGATGTCACGCGTTTTTAAAAGGAAACCCATATCTCCTGCCTTTTGTCTATTTTTGTCTCTTTAGGCCCCCAGTTAAAATTTTCAAAAGCACTTGAGTGACTAAAGTCACTTTTGAAAATTGGACTTGGAAATATAAGCTCAGATTTTCAAAGGTAATTAAGCTCCTAAAGAGACAGTTGCTAACTCGGATCTTCAACATTATCTATCTGATCTTTACACACCTTTGAAAATCTGGTCATGTGTCCTAGTCAGTTCTGAACATGAGATGTAGGAGCCCAGTCCTAATTCCTTCAGTCTTTTTTTTTTTAATTTGAACATTTATCTACACTAATTCCCCTCCTTTCTCTTTCACTATCCAATAAATGCATGGATCAAAATTATAGGCGCTTTGTGAATATGCTGACTTGAGAGTGGAAAGATTTCATATTGTCATGTATGATTCCTGGTAACCCATCTCAAATATGAAAAACTAGGTTGATACCTGTTCATATCAGGAGCTGTTGAATTCAGTTCACCATTTGCAGTATCTCATTAGGATGTTTAGTGGAGAAGATATTGGGTTTTTTTATTTATACTGTGGGCAAAGCATGGGCTCACAAGAATTCCTCCATTGTTTTACCATGAGTCTCAAAACATTTGGCGTTTTTCTAAAGGCCTGGAGTCAATTGATTATGTAGGAATCTCAGCTTTCATTTAAAAAAAGTTCTCTATACTTCTGGGCCTTACAGCTAAGGAGGAAAGCTTTAAAACATGAACCCTAAATACTCAAGAAACAAAAGGCCAATACAAATCTAACGTTTTATTTTTAAAAAATCTTATGATTTGTAGAGCATTCTCATAACTTTGTGTAGGCATTCCTTGTGATTTTTGGGTTGGCAATACTGCTCTTTGATTGGTGAATGTAGAGAGGTTTCTCCCTTCAGTTTCCCTTTCCACCCTTCTTTTTTGTCACAGGTCATCAGAGAATCATAGAGACAATGGAGAGCAGGGTGAGTCCATGACTCTGGTTAATGACTGGTCAGGGTGACTAACTATTATCAGCCAGTGGTCTGAACGAGCTATCTACTGCCATCTGTTAATCAACTGTAGGAAAAGGCCTCACGAGCAGACCTTATTTATATAGAGATACCTACTTTACCACAGAGATCAGTAGACACACTTGCTGTGTCAAGGTGATCAATTTTGGCTCTTTTGGGTTGAAATTCACTTAAGACTTGGAGCTGGGAGAATGAAATGTTGTTATCCATATTGTATGATTAAAAGACCTGAACTTAATATGACCTGGCTTAGGGTCTACCATAACTTGAACACTAAGCAGAGGATAGCGAGTCACATCTAACTGGAAGTCACAGAAGATGGAAACAGGTTTTATTTCTGGTGGTGTAGAGTCTATTTGGGAGTCCTCAATTATATGTGACACTTTACATCCAGGCTATGTCTACATTGGCACCAAAACTTGCTGCCTGTCTACACTGGCGGGGAGTTCTTGCGCGAGAACACTGACGTTCTAATGTATGAAATCAGGGCTTCTTTCGCAAGAACTATGATGCTCCCGCTCAGGAATAAGCCCTCTTGCGTAACTGTTCTTGCGCAAGAGGCCAGTGTAGACAGGCAACATAAATTCCTTGCACAAGAAAGTCCTATGGTTAAAATGGCCATCAGAGCTTTCTTGCGCAAGAGAGCGTCTACACTGCCATAGATGCTCTTGCGCAAAGGCACATACCAGTGTAGACGCTCTCTTCTGGAAGAGTTTTTGCACAAGAACTCTTCCGCAAAAGAGTTCTTGTGCAAAATCATGCCAGTGTAGACGTAGCCCCAGTGTTTAAAGGCAGAGCTGACTAGAATCAATTGAGAGTCCTTGTCTTGTCTCAGTGATCGCTTGAGCAAAAATCATTGATAAAATCTTGTGTAGACTGACCTTGGACTCAACATGCAGGCAGTGTGTTGAAGGGCAGTGCAAGGAGGCAATGGTGGGGAGGTACCATATTACCTAGTGAAATCATTGGTGCTGAAATCACTAAGGACTGGAATTTGACCACAGAACTGACACTTTCTTAACAAAGACTCCATTTTTGCTATTTAAAAAGTAAATCAATGTAACAGAAAACTGTGACGCTCTCTGGTAACTTTTTAAAAATCAAACTTTAAATGTTATTGAAAAGATTGGCTAGTTTGCAATTGAAAATATTTGACCTACACTTAAGGCAACTGATTTAATTTTGTGTAAAATTTTGCATAATAACGGATGGCATTTTTTTTTTAAATGTTCAACTATATTGATATATATTTTGATCAGATCTACTTCTGATGTGATATTTGTGTGTGGTTGTGGGGGCATGGGGGTGGTTTTTTTGCTAAACAAAAAATCCTGGGTGGTGGGGCCCCGCAAAAACTGTTTGAATGGGGCCCCGCACTTCCTAAAGCCAGCCCTGCCCATGGTTTACTAATGCCTGAGGCCTTGGGGGCAGGAATAACCTGTCAATAACTGATCTACATGCCACTGCCAGATGAGATCCTCTGCAGTCCAGACAGTATAGGAAACAGGTCCCATTTGAGCAGTAATAGTGGCAGGGACCCATTTAGCTCCAGGAGCATAGTTCCGAGCCAAAACCGGCTGTCCAGGACTAAAGGTTCGGTCTTTTGCTTTGGATGCACGCCTGATGACTTGACCTTGCTGCTGATGTTGCACAATTTGTCACGGTTCTGAAGGTTTCAGCAAATCAAAGCACATGTGCAGCTAACGTCCCATCATTAGAAAAACCGGGGACACTTTGGTTGTAGCATGAGGAGTGTTTCTGTAGGGGTATGTCTACACTACCACCCTAGTTCGAACTAGGAGGGTAATGTAGTCAACCGGAGTTGCAAATGAAGCCCGGGATTTGAATTTCCCGGGCTTCATTTGCATGTTGCCGGGCGCCGCCATTTTTAAATGTCCGCTAGTTCGGACTCCGTGCCCCGCGGCTACACGCGGCACGAACTAGGTAGTTTGGACTAGGCTTCCTATTCCGAACTACCGTTACTCCTCATGGAACGTGGAACAAGGAGTAACGGTAGTTCGGAATAGGAAGCCTAGTCCAAACTACCTAGTCCGTGCCGCGTGTAGCCGCGGGGCACGGAGTCCGAACTAGTGGACATTTAAAAATGGCGGCGCCCGGCAACATGCAAATGAAGCCCGGGAAATTTAAATCCCGGGCTTCATTTGCAACTCCGGTTGACTACATTACCACCCTAGTTCAAACTAGGGTGGTAGTGTAGACATACTCTGGGATAGTAAGACGGTGTCCAGACTCTTTTGTACGAGTGATTGTCCTCTAACCAATTTCAAAGCTTGTTTCATTGTCTGGACAAAACTTTCAGCCAATCCATTGGTGGCTGGGTGATACGGTGCTGAAGTGATGTGATGGATCCCGTTTGCTTTCATAAAATTTCCAAACTCCTGAGAGACAAACTGTGGACCGTTGTCACTCACAAGTTGTTCAGGAAGACCAAAATGACAAAAGATTCCCCGTAGTTTTTGGATAGTACTCTCAGCAGTAGTGGAAGGCATTATACAGACTTCTGGCCATTTGGAACGAGCATCTACCACCACCAATAACATGCTACCTTCAAATGGGCCAGCAAAATCAACATGAATATGTTGCCATGGTTTTTCAGGCCAGTCCCATGGGTGTAGAGGTGCTAACTGAGGTACATTCCTCACACCTTGGCAAGAAATACAAGCTCTTGCCTTCTCTTCAATGTCACTGTCCAAGCCAGGCCACCAAAAATAGCTTCGTGCAATTTCTTTCATGCGCACCATTCCACAGTGACCTGAATGCAGCTGCTCTACCATCTGTTGTCTCAGTATGTTTGGAATAATGACACGTATTCCCCACAACAAGCACCCCGAATGGGTTGATAACTCCGTTCTCCTGGACATGTAGGGGAAAAGGTCAGGTGAGACCTGAGAGTTCCGTAGAGATGTTCCATGCCTCACTAGTTCCATTACTTGGGACAGTACTGGGTCAACACGAGTTGCTCTCTTAACTCATGCAGCAGTGATGGGCGTGTTCTCTACCTGTTCAAAGTAGATTTCCTTCTGGCCACTATCTTGATGTTTGACTGGCAAAGGCAGCCTAGAGAGACCATCTGCATTGCCATGCAGAGTGGATTTCCGATATCTGATCTCATATGTGCGTCCTGAAAGCCACAATGCCCATCGTTGCATACGACTAGCAAACAATAGGGGAATGCCTGTGTGTGGACCAAAAATTGCCATCAGAGGTCGATGGTCAGTGAGAAGTGTAAACTTCCATCCAAACAGGTACTGGTGAAATTTCCGAATCCCAAAAATGATTCCCAATGCTTCACGCTTGATTTGTGCATAGTTAGTCTCAGCCTTGCTTAAGATGCGTGAAGCAAAAGCAATTGGTTTCTCCTCTCCTGAAGGCATAACGTGTGACAAGACCGCTCCTACACCATATGGGGAGGCATCACAGGCCAACTGTAAAGGTAAGGATGGATCAAAATGCATCAGGACCTCCGCGTTTAGCAGTGCACATTTAGCCTTGTTAAATGCAAAATCACAGGCATCAGTCCACTTCCAGACCTTGTTCCGGACAAGGATCTCATGAAGTGGTTTTAATAGTGTGGCTAGCTGTGAAATAAACCTTCCATAATAGTTCAATAGTCCTAGAAATGAGCGAAGTTGACTAAAATTTTGAGTGGGTGGAGCCTCCACAATAGCCTTAACGTTTGAAGGGGACTTATGAAGGCCAGTAGCATCAATGATGTGTCCCAAATATTTAACAGAGGGCTGAAAGAATGCACGCTTATCTTTACGAACTCGTAGGCCATACTCTTCCAGTCTTTGTAGGGTAGCCTCTAAGTTCTTAAGGTGATATTCCTCGTTCCCGTCTGTGACCAGGATGTCGTCAAGATAGCACTGGACTCCTGGCAAGCCACACAAGATCTGGTCCATAGCTCTCTGGAACAAAGCTGGAGCAGAATTTATTCCAAAGGGTAAGCGACAGTAACGATAAAGCCCTTTATGCGTCACAATAGTCAACAGCTCTTGGGATTCCTCATCAACTTGCATCTCTAAATATGCCTGTGTGACGAGGCGGGCTGCCTCCACCCCGCGGAAGCGGACCCGCCCCGCACTGAACCCGCGGTCGCCCTCACGCTCCTGGGGGCGGCCCGGGACGCACGAACAGCGTGCGGTCCGTGCACCGCCGCCGCCGCACAGCTGAGCGGTGGGGGCGGGGCTGGAGCGAGACGTCAGCCAGCATGTCAGAGCCGGGTGGGGGGAACGGAAGGCATGACGTGAGCCGTGGCTGACGTCATGCGTCAGGGACCCCGGCGCAGGACATTTAAGCCCGGAGCAGGGCCGGAAAGGGGGAGGAGAGACAGTGGAGGCTTGGGAGGAGAGACTGTGGAAGCTGAAAAGAGTGGCAGCAGGGGCTGGGAGAGAGCACGCTCGGGAAAACGGAGTTGGGGACAGGGTTCATGGGACGACCGGGGTCCAGTGGGAAGGTAAGGGGGTAGGAAGTAGCCCAGGGCGGGGCATGGAGCCGGTGAGCCGGTGACTTTTGGGCATTGGCCCCACCGGTTGGACAGGTCCCCACGAACCTGTCCTTAGGGCCCTGGGCTGGGGTCCGGGAGAGAGGGCGGGCCCGGACCCCCCTATCCCCCCGCAAACCAGAGTCTCAGGTGCATCTCGTGTCTGGTAATGGGAGGGTGATAGCGAGAACTGTTAAGGACCTACGCCGATCGAGGGGGATACTACGGGGGGGGGGGGTGGACCCCCTCCCCTACACATGGTGGAGAACGTGGGTATGACCCAAGACCCCCTAGACATTAGAACAAGGGGGAGGGGTATATCTTTAAAAAAAAACTGGAAAAGAGGGAAAAAAGAGACTGGCAGAGGGCGAGCCGGAACGAGGCGACACAGCCGCAGGGTGTGAGGTGCAAGTACACCGGAGGATGGAGGCGGCGGATGTGTTTAAGTGGCTGACAGAGAATCAGCGGCAGCAACAGCAGCAGCAGACAGCCCTCTTACAACAACTGGCCGCCCAGCAGCAGGACCAGCAGAGGCAGCTCCTGAAGGACGTGGCGGAACAATACCAGGCGCAACAGGAACGGTGGGTGAGACAATGGGGGAGCCTGGGACGGGGGCATCCCCTGATGCAAGGTGGGAAAATGGTGGAGGGGGGGCCCTGGCTCAATTGCCGGTGAGGCTAGCCAAGATGGGGACCTCAGACGATGCTGAGGCGTTTCTAATCACCTTTGAAAGGGTGGCCACCGCCGCCAGGTGGGCAGAGCAACACTGGGCCATGCTTCTGGCTCCATATCTTACGGGTCCAGCTCAGCTGGCCTATCGGAGCTTAGATCCGCGGGACGCCCTACATTACTTCAAAGTAAAGGAGGCCATATTGGACCAACTAGGGATCACCCCGGAGACATACCGTCAGTGGTTTCAGCAGGAAAAATACCCTCTTGGTGCGCGGCCCCGGGTGGTGGCCCAACGGCTGAGGGAGGCCGGCTGGCGCTGGCTGGAGCCAGACCAGCAAACAGGGCCCCAGGTGGCAGAGAGAGTGGTATTAGAACAGTTCGTCCACATTCTGCCAGGGGAAGGGCAGCGTTGGGTCCGGCGGCACCACCCCTCGTCGCTTAGTGAGGCGATGACGCTGATGGAGGACTACTTAGCGACCGTGGTGGGCGAAGGAGGGAGCGTAGGCTGGAGAGAGCACATCTCCGGTGTAGGAAGGGGGGTCCGCCCGCCCCTACAACAGGGGGAGGGCCGAGTAACAGGTGGTCCACCCAGTCCGGGCAGGGGGGGAGCGAGGCGTTTGGTCCCCATGTGGAGCAGACCTGTGAGAGAGGAACCCACGCTCCGGCCGCCACCCCAGGAGACCCGGAAGGAAAGCCCACCCCCACTACGACCCCCGACCAGAGGGTGCTACCAATGCGGCCAGGAGGGGCACTTCAAGAGGGACTGTCCATACATGGACTGCTCATATGGCCAGGTAATGGTTGGGCAATGCGAGCCGAGGCCGCGATTTGACGAGAGGATATTAAGGGAAGTAGAGGTGGAAGGGCGGGTAGTCACCGCCTTGGTAGACTCAGGGTGCAGCCAGACACTGGTGCGGGCCGACCTCGTGAAGGCTGGGGGACCTCGGGGTCCCCTGGTGCTCATCCAATGTGTGCACGGGTGGGTGGTATCGTACCCCACGGCATGGGTACATCTTAAGGACGGGAATCAGGAGGGGTGGGCGTATGTAGCCCTTGTCCCAGGACTGGTGTATCCAATTCTCCTCGGGCGGGATTGGAGGGGTTTCAAGCAGGCCGTCCACGAGTGGCCAGGGCGGGAACCGAGGGAGGGAGAACCAGCCCTGGCCACGGACCCCTTGGAAGCATGGCGGGAGGGAGCTAGTAGACCAGATGAGGTAGGCAGGGACATGGAGGAGGAGTGGTCCACAGACTTCGTGCGAGACCAGAGAGAAGACCCCCTTCTGCATCAAGCCTGGGAGCACGCCATCGCGAATATGGAAGCAGAAGACACTCCGAGAGAGGCCTTGACCTACCCGCACTTCGAGATCCAAGGCCATCGTCTCTACCGGATCAACGAGGGGAGGGAGGACGGAGAAGTGATCTCCCAGCTGTTGGTGCCGAGCAAGTATCACCGGCGACTGATGGAACTAGCCCATTGTAACCCCTGGGAAGGACACCTGGGGTACGAGAAAACCGTACGTCGCTTGCTCCAAAGGTTTTACTGGCCAGGTATTTATCGTGCCATGCGGGACTTCTGCAACTCCTGTCCCGAGTGTCAAAAGATGGGACCCGGGCGGGTGCCCAAGGCTCCACTGGTCCCATTGCCGGTAGTAGAGGTCCTGTTCCAGAGGATAGCGATGGACCTGGTCGGCCCCTTAGAGAGAACATGGAATCGGTTCCAGTATATTCTTGTAGTGATCGACTATGCGACCTGCTACCCGGAGGCAGTACCCTTGCGGAACACCACCGCTCCCACATTGGCCGGAGAGCTAATCAAGATCTTCTCGCGAGTGGGCCTGCCAAAAGAGATCCTCACGGACCAGGGGACAAACGTCACTTCAACGCTGATGAAAGAGTTATGCCGCCTACTCCAGGTGAGGACTCTGAGGACCTCAGTTTACCATCCACAGACCGACGGGCTCGTTGAAAGATTTAACCGGACGCTTAAAGGTATGCTTAGGAAGTTCGTGGAGGAGGAACCTAAGGAGTGGGACCGGGCCCTACCCACGTTAATGTTCGCAGTGAGGGAAGTGCCGCAAGCCTCCACGGGCTTCTCACCCTTTGAGTTGTTGTACGGTAGGCAGCCCCGGGGGATCCTAGACGTTATCAGGGAATCCTGGGAGGAACAGTCGACACGGGTGCAGGGGACCGTGCCGTATATCCTCAAGTTGAGGGAAAGGTTGCGTCAGGTTGGAGAGTTCGCCAAGCAAAACCTAGTAGAAGCGCAGGGGCATCAAGCCCAATATTATAACCAGAAGGCCCGGTTACGCACCTTCCAGCCAGGGGATAGGGTCCTCCTGCTATTGCCTGAACAATCGTCCAAGCTGCTGGCCCGGTGGCAGGGCCCCTTTGAAGTGACTTGCAGGGTGGGGAAGGTAATTTATGAAATTCGGATGCCCGGGAAGAGGAAAGCCACAAATATTTACCATGTCAACCTCCTTAAGGAATGGTGGGCGCGGGAGGGGCTGACCGGGTATGCGGGGGGGGCAAAGAGAGGAAGGGGTAACCCGGGGTCTTCAGGTAGGATGAGACCTAGCTCCTGAACAACACGAGGAGCTCCTGGACATCCTGGGCAAGTTCCTGCAGGTTTTGACGGAAGCTCCGGGGTGGACTAACGTGGCCAGCCATCACATCGTGACAGAACCCGGATGTAAAGTTGGTGACCAAGTCAGGCCCCTCCCGCGGAAGCTATGGGGGACGGTACGAGAGGAGGTAAGCAAGATGCTGCGCTGGGGGGTGGTCAAAGAATCACACAGTGCATGAAGAAGCCCCATCGTGTTGGTCTCCAAGGCCGATGGTACAATTCGGTTTTGTATCGACTTTCGGAAAGTCAACGCGGTGTCACGGTTCAATGCCTACCCAATGCCCAGAGTGGACGAGCTATTGGAGAGGTTGGGGGCCGCGCGGTATCTATCCTCAATTGATCTGTCAAAAGGGTATTGGCAGATCCCGTTGACGGCGGACTCCCGTGAGAAGACCGCCTTCTCCACACCCTTTGGACTGTACCAGTTCGTAAGGATGCCATTCGGACTCCATGGGGCAGCAGCCACTTTCCAGCGGCTGATGGACCGGGTGCTACGCCCGCACGAATCCTATGCGGCTACATACATTGACAACATAATCATCTACAGTACAACGTGGCCCGAACACTTGCAGCGAGTGGGTGCCGTACTATCCTCGCTACAGGAGGCGGGACTAACCGCCAACCCTGCCAAATGCCATTTTGGCCAACGAGAAGTATCCTACTCGGGTTACACCGTGGGAGGAGGTAAGATCTGGCCCCAAATAAGCAAGATCGAGGCCTTGCGGGACTATCCGGCCCCAACTACAAAACGACAGGTCTGACAGTTCCTGGGGCTTGCCAGCTATTACCGGCGGTTCGTCCTGGACTTTGCAACCTTGGCCGCCCCGCTGACAGACCTGACGCGGAACGCGGCCCCGAAGAAGGTACAGTGGGACTCAGGGTGCGAAGGGGCCTATAGGGCTTTAAAACGGCGTTTGACGCAGGCTCCGGTGTTGGCCTAGCCCGATTTCACTAAGCCGTTCATCCTACAGATGGATGCTTCCGAGCTAGGACTCGGGGCGGTGCTCTCCCGGGGGAAGGAGGGGAGGAGCACCCGATCGTGTATGTTAGCTGTAAACTGCTGCCCCGGGAACAAAAGTACTCAACGATAGAAAAGGAAGCGTTAGCAGTAAAGTGGGCCGTTGATGTGTTGCGGTATTATCTCCTAGGCAGCCCCTTCAAGGTGGTAACCGACCACGCCCCCCTACGGTGGCTCTTAGCTATGAAAGACTCCAATGCCTGAATCAGGACATGGTACCTGGCGTTGCAACCCTACCACTTTAAGGTCAGCCACCGGGCCGGGAGAGCTCACGGGAATGCGGACTTTTTCTCAAGAATCGTGGACGAGGAACGAGAAGCCCAAACAAGGGGAGTGGAGAACGTAGGGGTGGTGGTGTGTGACAAGGCGGGCCGCCTCCACCCCGCAGAAGTGGACCCGCCCCGCACTGAACCCGCGGTCGCCCTCACGCTCCTGGGGGCGGCCCGGGACGCACGAACAGCGTGCGGTCCGTGCACCGCCGCCGCCGCACAGCTGAGCGGCGGGGGCGGGGCTGGAGCGGGACGTCAGCCGGCATGCCAGAGCCGGGTGGGGGGAACGGAAGGCATGACGTGCGCTGCGGCTGACGTCATGCGTCAGGGACGCCGGTGCGGGACATTTAAGCCCGGAGCAGGGCCAGAAAGGGGGAGGAGAGACAGCGGAGGCTTGGGAGGAGAGACTGCGGAAGCTGAAAAGAGTGGCAGCAGGGGCTGGGAGAGAGCACGCTCAGGAAAACGGAGTTGGGGACAGGGTTCACGGGACAACCGGGGTCCGGCGGGAAGGTAAGGGGGTAGGAAATAGCCCAGGGCGGGGCGTGGAGCCGGTGAGCCGGTGAGTTTCAGGCGTTGGCCCCACCGGTTGGACAGGTCCCCACGAACCTGTCCTTAGGGTCCTGGGCTGGGGTCCAAGAGAGAGGGCGGGCCCGGACCCCCCTATCCCCCCGCAAACCAGGGTCTCGGGTGCATCTCGTGTCTGGTAACGGGAGGGTGATAGCGAGAACTGTTAAGGACCTACGCCGATCGAGGGGGATACTAAGGGGGGGTGGACCCCCACCCCTACAGCTTGAGTCAGATCAATCTTGCTGAACTTTTGTCCCCCAGGCAGGCCCGCAAAGATGTCATCGATGCGAGGAAGGGGGTATTGCTCTGCACATAACACAGGGTTAACAGTGACCTTAAAATCCCCACAAATCCGAATAGAACCATCTTTCTTCAATATTGGAACTATTGGAGTTGCCCATGGACTATGGGTAATTGGTATTAGGACTCCATTTTTGACTAGGCACTCCAGGTCCACTTCAACTTTTGGCCTGAGAGCATATGGCACAGTTCTGGCCTTCAAATATTTTGGTTGGCTACCAGGTTTAATGTTCATTTTCACGGTGATTCCCCTCGTACTTCCCAGATCCTCTCCAAAAACAGCAGCATGTTTCTTTAATACATCGGTCAGAGCTGTTCCTTCTTTAGCCATCCGGTGCACTTCTGCCCAGTCCAGTGGGATCTTCCTAAGCCACAATCTCCCCATTAAGGCTGGGTAATGGCCTTTCACCACAAACAGAGGTAATTCCTCAGTCTATCCATTTAGTTCCACCTTAACATCAGTAGTGCCCAATAACATTAGTAGTGCCCATATACTGCTTCTCCCATATATGTCTTCAGAACGATCTTTGTTGCCTTAAGTGGAAGATGCTTCAGCTTTTCCTTATACACCGTATCTGAGACAAATGATACTGCTGCACCAGTGTCCACTTCCATGCGTACAGGTTTGCCATCCAACAGTGGGGTTACCCAGTATTCATGGGAGCCCCCTTCCAAAGACAAAACATAGCAGGGCACTTCTTCTTCAGACAGGGTGTCACCTTGATCATCCGGCATCTGCTCGATGGGATGCAGATTCTCCTTTTTGTTCCACCAGGCCACAGGCCTCTTTTTCTTTTGTTTGCAGGCACGCTCAATGGCTGTGTCTACATTGGCACCCCTTTCCGGAAAAGGGATGCTAATGAGACCAGTCGGAATTGCAAATGCAGCGAGGGATTTAAATATCCCCCGCGGCATTTGCATGAACATGGCTGCCGCTTTTTTCCGGCTCGGGGCTTTGCCGGAGAAAAGCGCCAGTCTAGACGGGATCTTGCGGAAAATAAAGCCTTTTCCAGAAGATCCCTTATTCCTGATTTTAAGAGGAATAAGGGATCTTGCGGAAAAGGCTTTAATTTCCGAAAGATCCCGTCTAGACTGGCGCTTTTCTCCGGCAAAGCCCCGAGCCGGAAAAAAGCGGCAGCCATGTTCGTGCAAATGCCGCGGGGGATATTTAAATCCCCCGCGGCATTTGCAATTCCGACTTGTCTCATTAGCATCCCTTTTCTGGAAAAGGGTGCCAATGTAGACATTGCCAATGTGTCCTTTTTTTCCACACTGTCGACACACTAGGTTCTTACACCAGCGTTCTGATGCATGGTGACCTGGCTTACCACAGTGGTAACATTCCTGGCTCCCCACTGTTTTGTGGGTAGGTTCTTGGGACATTTTATGCACCCCAGGGGGTGCACTAAGGTATTGCACCTCCTGTGTGGCCAGTTCCATGGAGACCACAATACCAATGCCCTTCTGCAGGGTGAGCTGAGCTTCTGTTAACAGACGCCTCCGTATAGCTTCACTGTGCACACACTAACCTGTCATGTATGGCATTATTTACATCTTGTAAACGTGTTGGGCCATGTGCCCCGTTTTCACCTGGTACCCCTTCCCTTTTCCCGTGTTTCCTTTACCCTTTTGAGTACCCTTCAGCGTTCGAGTCTGTTTTGTCCAAGGCTCGCCGGGCCCTCACTTGCCTGGGATTTTGCTGACCCCTAAGCAGGGACCGGTCTTGCACCGGCCGCGGGGAGAGGGGGGTCCGGGCCCGCCCCCTCTCACAGACCCCAGCCCAGGGCCCTAAGGACACGGACGCTTCTACTGTCCGGTCCGGCTGGCGGGGCGTCAGCCGTAACTTGCCAGCCCACAGGCTCCCTTTGCCTGCCCTGGGCTACTTCCTCTCGCTGCGGACAGATGTCCCCTTGCCTCCGGGCTCACCTCTTTGCCTTGGGTTCCATCCGCTGCTAACCCTTGGCAAGAGGCCGCTTCCTCCGACCTCTCCTTTCTGCGGCATCTCCAGGGGTTTAAATCCCCGCGCCGACTCCCGGACCGTGGGATCACGCCCCTTCCAGCGTGGCCCCGCTTCTGGTCCGTTGGCGGGGCCATGGTCCGACGTTACTCCCCCCATGTCGGCGCCCGGCCTGCAGGTGGTGCGTGGGCGTCCTGTCGGGGCAGCCACTCGGGAACAGCTGCCGCACAGCCGGTAGGCCGGCCCCTGCACCACTCGGCCCGCCTGACGCTGCTACACCGCCCCCTGCCCCAAGAGTCGCCAGATAAGTGGCCGCCGGCGGGACTGGAGTGCGGGGTGCCTCCGCCCCGTCACACATCTCCTTAAATTCACAGTGTTCAGCAAGCTTTTTCAAATTGTCTACCAATTGTACAATTGTTTCACTTTCTTTTTGGTCTCTGTTGTGGAGCCTATACCTTGATGCAATTACACTGCTCTACAGCCAAAATGCTTCTGAAATAAATGCAGTCAAACTTTACTAATTCTGGGTCACTGAGAACGAAAATGATGCTTAAAATTGTTGATTGGGTCTAGTTTTCAAGATATGCTATTGGGTCAGTATATACGACCCTTGACTTGGGAATGGCGGAGGATAAGTGAGTTATAAAGGGAAGGGATCTCAATTTAAACCAGAAATGACTAAAATACATCTTTGACTGGATCTATGAATAAATCTATGACTGGGTTTGGACAGTACTTGCTTTTTAGGCAAAACAATGAATGATGCAATCTGAAGCTGGTATTGCGTCATACATGATATGAATTGCATCATGTTATTCCCAGAAGTCATGGATGATGCAATCATAACGAAGCTTGCATCACTCCACTGAACAAATTGCCCTATATCAGCTCTAGAAATCGTACAGTGTCGTGCTCTCTTATTTGTCAATGTTTGATTTTGCAAAGGGACACATTTCTGTTTAGCCAAAGTGAGCAGAGATGCCTTGTACTTGTGTGAACAGTGCAGATAACTTCTGCTATGTTTGTGGTGAAGTGACTTTTGCATCACAAAAGCGCAGTATAACCACTATGGTTAAGAGAGCCTATCACATTTATTTTGGCTGCAAAATTGGAGATCAGGACAAGAGGTGGGCCCCACACATATGCTGCAACACTTGTGCAACAAATTTTCGCCAGTGGTTGAACAGGAAAAGGAAATCTATGCCTTTTGCAGTGCCAATGATTTGGAGAGAGCCAACAGATCATACCAGCAATTGTTACTTCTGCATGGTGCCTCCAGTTGGGAAAGGTGTGTCAAAGAAGAGAAAGTGGACTGTGCATTATCCAAACATTCCATCAGCTATACGCCCAGTACCCCACGGAGAAGGACTGCCGGTTCCTGATGCACCAGAATCATTCTCACTTGAGTCAGACGAGGAAGAGGATGAGGATGAAACTTCTGGTCCTGAACCATCAGTGTCACAGGACCCACATTTTCTCCCATCCTCCTCCTCTGAACCACACCTCATAACACAAGGTGAACTGAATGACCTTGTCAGGGATTTGGAACTACCCAAGAGTAAGGCAGAGCTCTTGGGCTCCAGACTACAGCAGTGGAATCTCCTGGCAGGTGATGTTAGGGTTTCCATGTTCCGTGACCGTCAAAAGGATCTTGTCCCATTCTTCTTCATGGAAGGTGATCTTGTAGCCTGCAACAACATCGATGGTGTGATGGCAGCCCTCAACATCGTTCACGATCCAGATGAGTGGAGACTGTTCATTGATTCATCGAAGACGAGTCTTAACGCTGTTTTGCTGCATAATGGCAATGTTTTGCCATCGATTTCAGTTGGTCATGCAGTCCATATGAAGGAAACCTATGACAACATGAAACAACTTTTGAGGTGCATAAACTATGACCAACTTCAGTGGCAGCTTTGTGGCGATTTGAAGGTTGTTGCTCTCTTGCTTGGTCTGCAGACTGGATACACAAAGTACTGCTGTTTTCTCTGCGAATGGGATAGTCGTGCAAGAGATTCCCACTACATCAAGATAGATTGGCCACTCTGACAGTCATTGGAGCCTGGGAGGAAAAGTGTTCAGCATCCACCACTTGTTGAATCAAGGAAGATTTTGTTACCACCCTTACACGTCAAGCTGGGTCTGATGAAGAACTTTGTCAAGGCCATGGTCAAAACACAAGCAGCTTTCAAGTACCTCCGTGGAAAATTTCCAAGGTTAAGTGAAGCTAAGATAAAGGAAGGTGTCTTTGTTGGTCCTCAGATTCGTGAACTTCTTCGAGATGATGCATTTGACCATGCACTGCGTGGCAAGGAAAAGACAGCATGGAAAGCCTTCCAGTTAGTGGCAATAAATTTTCTCGGAAACAACAAGGCAGACAACTACAGGTTGTAGGTGGAAAACCTCCTCAAGGCATACAAAAGCCTTGGTTGCAACATGTTACTAAAGATACATTTTTTGCACTCTGATCTAGATTTTTTTCCACCGAACTGCGGAGTAGTGAGCGACGAGCACGGCGAGCGATTTCACCAGGACATTGCAACAATGGAGAAATGATATCAGGGCAAATGGAGCCCATCAATGCTTGCAGACTATTGCTGGACAGTGACAAGAGATGCTCCATTTAATGAATACAAGAGACAAGCCAAGAAGCGTCGAGTAGACATTGAATAGGACTAAATTATGTACATAATAGTTTTTTGCCTTTTGTTTCATAATAAATTGTATTTATATAACCCTTTTGCTAATTTTTAAAGTGTTACATAAACAGGACGGGTGAAATATTATCATGTAAAGCAACCATAAACACATGAAAAGACCTAGGTTTACAATTTATGATTAAAACTCTACTAGCTACACTATATACATAGACGAGGCGTACAGATAGTTCGGAATAGGAAGCCTAGTCCGAACTATCTAGTTCGTGCCGCGTGTAGCCGCGTTCACGGAGTCCACACTAGCGGACATTTAAAAATGGCGGCGCCCGGCAACATGCAAATGAAGCCCGGGAAATTCAAATCCTGGGCTTCATTTGCAAGTTCGTATGACTACATTAACCACCCTAGTTCGAAATAGGGTGGTAGTGGAGACATACCCTCCTAGACTAACTGAAGTGTTGGAACATAAACTTTCGTGGGCAAAGACCCACTTCGTCAGATGCAAGACGAAGTGGGTCTTTGCCCACGAAAGCTTATGCTCCAACACTTCAGTTAGTCTATAAGGTGCCACAGGACTCCTCGCCGCTTTTGCAGATTCAGACTAACACGGCTACCCCTCTGATTCTAAAAAATTGTAGACCAGTGTAATCTGTACTTGGTCCTGGATCTCTTGGAGCTCGGGTATAGGGACAGTCTGTCATTCGTCCTCCTGTCCCTGGACTAGAAAAATATGTTTGACAGGGTGGACCACGGGTATCTCCTGGGCACTCTGCAGATAACAGCCGTTATTTCGAATTAACTTTAATAGCGTCTATACATGCAAACCGCTATTTCAATTTTAATTCGAAATAGCGGACCCCTTAATTCGAATTTGGTAAACCTCATTCTACAAGGAGTAACGCCAAATTCGAAATAGCTATTTCAAATTAAGTGCTGTGTAGTCACTTAATTCGAAATAAGGGGCCTCCAGCCTTCCCAGGGAGCCCTGGTGGCCACTCTGGGCACAACCAGGAAAACTTACTCTCCTCTCCACCAGCCCCGGAGCCATTAAAGGGGTAGACCCTGGCCACAGTGCCTGTGCCAGCTCCAAGCCTGCCAGCCCAGAGCCAGCAGTGGCCACCGGGGCCCCTGAGCCAGTGGCCCCAAAACATGAGCCAGCAAGCCACTGGCAGCCAGCCCTCCACCGCTCCCCAGGAGCAGTCTACCAGCTCCCAGGAGCCTGCCAGGGGCTGGAGAAGGCGGGCGCCTTCCTGGTCCAGGGTGGAGATCATGGACCTTATTCAGGTTTGGGGAGGATGCCCCCAACATCCACGATCTCTGCACTAGAAGGAGGAATATGGCCATCTATGGCAGGATAGCTGCCAGCCTGGCCACCAAAGGCCACATGCAAACCCAGGAGCAGATTAGCATGAAAGTCAAGTTGGTCCGGCGAGACCCCCAACCCTGAGCTTCCCCTCCCCCTTCTTCCCTTTGCTTCCCCCTTCCAGCTCCCTCCTCCCAGGTTTCCCCCTCCTCTTTCCCACCCTCTCTCTTCCCCTCTCCCACCTCCTTTTCCCAGTCTCCCCAGAGGTTCATCCCTCCCCCCAGTTTTGTTCAATAAACCCAGTTTGTATTTTTGAACATACGTGTCTTTTATTTGACATCAGGAAGGGGGGCTAGGGAGGGTAGGTGAAAGGATGTGAGGGAGGAATGGGGCACGAGCCCCCCGTGGGGAGGACAGGGGTGGCTCTGAGGGCTCCTTGGGGTGGACGCTCTCCATCAGGGCCTCCTGGATCCTGACAGCCGATGGACCCCCCGGATATCAGCCTGCATTAAGTGCATTAACTGCATTAAGGGCTGATGGCAATGACCCCACGAGGCAGCTCTGGCTCCATGTGGCTGAGTGCTGTGGTGTCTCGATTTCGGGCACTCAAGGCACTCCAAGACAGTACTGCTTTGCTGTCCCTCATCGAGGTAGACAAGCAAGCGGGGAACCTTGAGAACTGTCTGTCCAGGGTGGGGGTAGGGTCCCTTTAAGCATGGAGCTCAGTTAGCCTCAGGCAGCAGCCCCACACACTCACGTCCTAACCTGATGCCCTGCCGGCACTGGTTCCGGCCAGCCTTAACTTCGGTTCAGGGTCCACTCAGTGTGGACGCGCTATTTCGAAATAGCAAAACACTATTTCGAAATAGTCTTTGTGTATAGATGCGTTATTTTGAATTAGCTTAATTCGAATTAACTATTTTGAATTAAGTTAACTCGAAATAGTTCTGTAGTGTAGACATGCCCTTCCAAACATAACAGTAGACTGCCTTGGTGGTTTCTGAAAAAATCAACCAATTTCTCATTTCTGAGCTCCCATTTTTATTCATCCTCAGAAAATGGGACTTGTGAAGACCTCTAAATTGCTTTCTTCCTGCAACCTCATACTCTTTTCTCAAATTTTCCATATTACCCATGTTTTTCAGTTTATTTACTAGGAAACATTATATCCTATCCAGTGAACTAGATTTTGGCCATAATGCAATGTCTTCAGGGTAGGTTTCTTCCCTTAGGGTATGTCTACACTAGCCCCCTAGTTCGAACTAGGGAGGCTAATGTAGGCATTCGAAGTTGCAAATGAAACCCAGGATTTAAATATCCCAGGCTTTATTTGCATCTTCCTGTCCGGGCGCCATTTTTAAATCCCCTTAGTCCGAACTAACTGCTACACGGGGCAGTCAAACGTTAACTTATTTCAAGTTAACTGTTACACCTCGTGGAATGAGGAGTAACGGTAGTTCGAATTATGATCTTTAATTTGAACTACCTACTCCGTGCCGCGTGTAGCCGCGGGCACGGAGTTTGGACTAAGGGGGATTTAAAAATGACGGGGCCCGGGAACATGCAAATGAAGCCCGGGATATTTAAGTCCCAGGCTTCATTTGCAACTCTGCTTGCCCTCATTACCCTACCTAGCTCGAACTAACGAGCTAGTGTAGACGTACCCTGAAAGAGCAGGGGTGCGGCTACAGGTGGGCCTGAGTGGGTTGTGGTCTGGACCACCCATTCCCCAATTAGGTTTAACACCAGTGGCACTGGAACGTTTGTAGTAGTGGGGTGCTGAAAGCCAGCCCCTGTCTCCCCTAGGCGCAGGTCCAGACCTGGGTGTGGGCCACAGGCACGGGAATTAAGGCTTCGGGCAGGGCTGCTGACAGAATAACCAGGGCCCTGGACAAGGTGTGTGTGTGTGGGGGGGGGGGCAGATCTGGGCCCCCAGAAGTGCGGGGCCTTGGGTGGAAGGGGTGGATCTGGGACCCATCACAGGAGCAGAGCCGCCATGATGGGGCTGGAGAGGAAGACTGACAGAGGAGATACAAAGATTTCCATGGCTGTGGAGGACAGCTTCAGGTGCCCCAGTGGCCCTGCGCTGGCTGGCCCGGAGAAGTGGACGGACACCCACATGTGCTCCACCTGAAGGCAAGGGGGGGGCACAGTTCCATTGGCTATCTGAGCGCCCCGCCCCCCAGGCTCTTCATCCCCCGGCCGCTCTCCCCTTCACCCGCAGGCAGCAGCCACTCACCAGGTGGCAGCCAAGAGCAGCACAACATTACAGGGGCTGGAGGCCTCAGGAGGAGGGGGCAGCACAGCCATACGGCCAGCTGCCAGAGAAAAGTGGTGCTTTTCTGCTTCAAAGTGCTGCTTTTTACTGCTGGATGTGCAGCTTGCGGGCTCACCATACTGTGGGCAGCTGCCACTAACCAGGTGGCAGCCAGCAGCATGAACACAGGCTGGAAGGCTTCAGAGGAGTATGGGGCAACTGCACAGCTGATGGCTGGAGGGACGAGGCGCTTTCCCGCATCAAAGTGTTGCTGTTTTCCAGCCGGCTGTGCAGCTCCCACATGCTCCTCTGAAGCCTTCCAGCCCATGTTCACGCTGCTTACTGCCTCCTGCCGGCTCTCCTGAGCCTACAGGTGAGTCTCCCTGCTCCCCTGTCCCACCCCCCTCACAGCCCTCTCTGCAGAGGCACTGGCCCCCAGTGTTCCTTCTAAGCTGCGGGGCAGCACAGCTTCACAGATGATTAATCAGCCCCTACCAGTCAGTCAGCTCTGTGCATGGAGCCCTGAACCTCTAACTGGGTGGGGCTGATTAATCACCTGTGAAGCTGGGCTGTTGCTTAGCTGAGCGGGAACACCGCTGGCCCCTTGTAGTGATCACTATTTGAATCATGGTAGGTGGGTGGGCACAAGTGCGCCCACTGCTAAAGGCCCCTCCCACAACCTTGCAGGAGGGACCACTGAACCCAGGATTCAACAGATTATGGGGGACAAATGATGAAAAACAGGATCAGGGGTGCGGGTCAAAGGTTTAAAACAAGGGAACCGGATGGAGACAATGAGCAGAGATCCCCGGACAGCGCCCACTGCTCCTCGAAACTGTCTAGGGATCCAGTGGATGCTGCACAGAGTAACTCTGCCCAGATACGTGAGACTAGGGAGGAGCAGAAATAGGCCCCACAGTCGCAAAGCACCCCCTCGTCCAGCATCCTCCTCCTAGTGATAGCAGCTTTCGCCAGGGCCAGGAGGAGGTTGATGAGGCAGTCTTGCGACTTTGTGGGGCCATGGATGGGGTGTGCATAAATAAAGAGGTGTGGGGTAAAGTGCAGCAAGAACCTCAGCAAGAGGTTCTGGAGGAGCCGTGTCATGAATAGGAGCTGCTAAAGAGTTTGACTTACCTGAAGAGTGAGGAAAGGGTTAAGCAACTCTGGAAATGCACCTGAGGGAGGGGGCTTCGGGCAGTCAGCCAATTAAATGCAGATAGGAATTTCAAACCAAGAGAAGGGTTTTTTTCTCTCTTCTTTTGTTAGAGATCAGAGCAGTTTTTTCCCCAGGTAACAAGGGAGTTGGACTCTCCCAGGAATGGACTCCTAGAAATGTGTAAGTAGGGGGAAAGTTTATTGTTTTCCTTGTTTGGGGGGGTTGGATATCATGTCTGAGCTGGTTAATTGGTTTTCGCTGCGTAACTAAGGATTACAACCCAGGGACTTTCCCTGAGTCTATTTCACTCCATGGCTTTTAACACCCAGTCATTTACTATGCTTGCAACAGTAGTTTTGTTTTAATAATAAAATTGTTTTCCTTTTTGTTTTGATTAACTCGTATTGTATTGATTGTTGTGTCCTTCAGGCTATGGGTACGTCTAGACTACAGGCTTTTGTCGACAGAAGTTTTGTCGACAGATACAGTCTACAAAGCTTCTGTCGACAAAGAGCATCTAGACTACATCCAGTTCTGTCAACAAAGCAAGCTGCTTTATCGACATGACAGTGTAGACGCAAAGGACAGTGTAGATGCAATAATGCCTTCTGTCGACAGAACTCTGTGGACAAAAGGCGTTATTCCTCGAAGAATGAGGTTTACACCCGTCGAAAAAACTGCTGAGTTCTGTCAATGTTATGTTGACAGAACTCAGCAGCAGTGTAGACGCAGGTATAGTCTAGACACCCTGTAGTCTAGACACACCCATTGTGCCTAAGTTACCCGGGAGGAGCAAAGCTCCATTGTTCACTGCAGATCCCCTCTGTTTGTTTTCCCAACTCCGGGTAAAACAGAGTTTGGGGCAGGGGGAGAGAGTATCCTATCTGCCGACAGTGGCCAATGCCAGGTGCCCCAGAGGGAGTGAACACAACAGGTAATCATCATGTGATCCCTCTCCTATCATCCATCTCCACCCTCTGACAAACAGAGGCTAGGGACACCATTCCTTACCCATCCTGGCTAATAGCCATTAATGGACTTAACCTCCATGAATTTATCTAGATCTCTTTTAAACCCTGTCATAGTCCTAGCCTTCACAACCTCCTCAGGCAAGGAGTTCCACGGGTTGACTGTGTGCTGTGTGAAGAAGTACTTCCTTTTATTTGTTTTAAACCTGCTGCCCACTAATTTCATTTGGTGGCCCCTAGTGCTTATATTATGGCATCAAGTAAATAACTTTTCCTTATTCACTTTCTCCACACCACTCATGATTTTATAGACCTCTATGATATTCCCCCTTAGTCTCCTTTTTTCCAAGCTGAAAAGTCCTAGGGTATGTCTACACTACCCTGCTAGTTCGAACTAGCGGGGGTAATGTAGTCATCCGCAGTTGCAAATGAAGCCCGGGATTTGAATTTCCCGGGCTTCATTTGCATGAAGCCGGCCGGCACCATTTTTAAATGCCGGCTAGTTCACAAGGAGTACAGCTAGTTCAGATTAGAAGCTTAATCCAAACTAGCTACTCCGTGCCGCATGTAGCCGCGCGGCACGGGGTTCGAACTAGCCGGCATTTAAAAATGGCGCCGGTCGGCTTCATGCAAATGAAGCCTGGGAAATTCAAATCCCAGGCTTCATTTGCAACTGCGGATGACTATATTACCCCCGCTAGTTCGAACTAGCGGGGTAGTGTAGACATACCCCTAGTCTCTTTAATCTCTCCTCATATGGGACCCGTTCCAAACCCCTAATCATTTTAGTTGCCCTTCTCTGAACCTTTTCTAATGCCAGTGTATCTTTTCTGAGATGAGGAGACCACATCTGTACGCAGTATTCAAGATGTTTTGAAAGAATTGGGTTTGTTTAGTTTAGAAAAGAGAAGACTGAGGGGGGACATGAGAGCAGTTTTCAGGTGTCTGAAAGGGTGTCATAAGGAGGAGGGAGAAAACTTGTTCATCTTGGCCTCTGAGGATATAACAAGAAGCAATGGGCTTAAACTGCAGCAAGGGAGGTTTAGGTTGGACATGGGGAAAAAGATCCTAACTGTCAGGGTAGTTAAACACTGGAATAAATTGCCCAGGGAGGTTGTGGAATTTCCATCTCTGGAGATATTTAAGAGTAGGTTAGATAAATGTCTATCAGGGATGGTCTAGACAGTATTTGGTCCTGCCATGAGGGCAGGGGACTGGACTCAATGACCTCTCGAGGTCCCTTCCAGTCCTAGTATTCTATGACTCTATGATTCTATGTGTGCGTACCATGGATTTATATAAGGGCAATAAGATATTCTCCGTCTTATTCTCTATCCCTTTTTTAATGATTCCTAACATCCTGTTCGCTTTTTTGACCACCACTGCACACTGCGTGGACGTCTTCAGAGAACTATCCACGATGACTCCAAGAGCTCTTTCCTGATTAGTTGTAGCTAAATTAGCCCCCATCATATTGTATGTATAGTTGGGGTTATTTTTTCCCCATGTGCATTACTTTACATTTAACCACATTAAATTTCATTTGCCATTTTGTTGCCCAATCACTTAGTTTAGTGAGATCTTTTTGAAGTTCTTCACAGTCTGCTTTGGTCTTAACTACGTTGAGCATTTTAGTATCCTCTGCAAAGTTTGCCACCCCACTGCTTACCCCTTTCTCCAGATCATTTATGAACAAGTTGAATAGGATTGGTCCTAGGACTGACCCTTGGGGTACACCACTAGTTACCCCTCTCCAGTCTGAAAATTTACCATTTATTCCTTCCCCTTGTTTCCTGTCTTTTAACCAGTTCTCAATCCATGAAAGGACCTTCCCTCTTATCCCATGACAACTTAATTTACGTAAAAGCCTTTGGGGTATGTCTACACTACCCCGCTAGTGCGTTCCACGAGGCGTACAGATAGTTCGGAATGGCTTGCTAGTTCGAACTATCTAGCCCGTGCCGCATGTAGCCGCGCGGCACGGGGTTCGAACAAGCCGGCAATTAAAAATGGCGCCGTCCGGCTTATGCAAATGAAGCCCGGGAAATTCAAATCCCGGGCTTCATTTGCACGTTCGGTATGCATACATTACCCCGCTAGTTCGCACTAGCGGGGTAGTGTAGACATACCCTTGGTGAGGGACCTTGTCAAAGGCTTTCTGAAAATCTAAGTACTCTATATCTAATGGATCCCCCTTATCCACATGTTTGTTGACCCCTTCAGAGAACTCTAATAGATTAGTAAGACATGATTTCCCTTTACAGAAACCAGGTTGACTTTTGCCCAACAAATTGCGTTCTTCTATGTGTCTGACAGTTTTATACTTTACTATTGTTTCAACTAATTTGCCTGGTACTGACGTTAGACTTACCAGTCTGTAATTGCCGGGATCGCCTCTAGAGCCCTTTTGAAATATTGGCGTCACGTTAGCTATCTTCCAGTCATTGGGTACAGAAGCATTTTTAAAGGATACGTTACAAACCATAGTTGATAGTTCTGCAAGTTCACATTTGAGTTCTTTCAGAACTCTTGGGTGAATGCCACCTGGTCCCGGTGACTTGTTACTGTTAAGTTTATCATTTAATTCCAAAACCTCCTCTAATGACACTTCAATCTGGGACAATTCCTCAGATTTGCCACCTACAAAGGACGGGTCAGGTTTGGGAATCTCCCCAATATCCTCAGCCGTGAAGACTGAAGCAAAGAATTCATTTAGTTTCTCTGCAATGACTTTATTGTCTTTAAGTGCTCCTTTTGTATCTCAATCGTCCAGGGGCCCCACTGGCTGTTTAGCAGGCTTCCTCCTTCTGATGTACTTAAAAAACATTTTTTTATTATCTTTTGAGTTTTTGGCTAGCTGTTCTTCAAACTCCTTTTTGGCTTTTCTTATTATATTTTTACACTTAAGTTGGCAGTGTTTATACTTCTTTTTATTTTCCTCATTAGGATTTGACTTCCACTTTTTAAAAGATGCCTTTTTATCTCTCACTGCTTCTTTTACATGGTTGTTAAGCCATGGTGACTCTTTTTTAGTTCTTTTACTATGATTTTTAATTTGGGGTATACATTTAAGTTGGGCCTCTATTATGGTGTCTTTGAAAAGTGTCCATGCAGCTTGCAGGGATTTTACTTCAGTCACTGTACCTTTTAATTCTGTTTAACTAACCTCCTCATTTTTGCATAGTTCCCCTTTTTGAAATTAAATGCCACAGTGTTGGACTGCTGAGGTGTTCTTCCCACCACAGGAATGTTAAATGTTATTATATTATGGTCACTATTTTCCAGCGGTCCTGTTACAGTTACCCCTTGGACCAGATCCTGCGCTCCACTCAGGACTAAATCGAGAATTGCCTCTCCACTTATGGGAAGCAGTTGTTTAAGGTATCGAGAAATTTTGTCTCTGCATCTCGTCCTGAGGTGACATGTACCCAGTCAATACGGGGATAGTTGAAATCCCCCACTATTATCGAGTTCTTTAATTTGATAGCCTCTCTAACCTCCCTTAGCATTTCAGTGTCACTATCGCTGTCCTGGTCAAGTGGTCAATAATATATCCCTACTTTTATATTTATATTAGAGCAGGGAATCACTATCCATAGCGATTCTATGGAACATGTTGATTCATTTAAGGCTGTGTCCAGACTCCATGCCTCCGTCGACGGAGGCATGTAGATTAGCCAGATCGGAAGAGGGAAATGAAGCCGCGATTAAAATAATCGCGGCTTCATTTAAATTTAAATGGCTGCCCCGATCTGCCGATCAGCTGTTTGTCGGCAGATCGGGAGAGTCTGGACGCGATGCCCCGACAAAGAAGCCTTTCTTCATCGACACAGGTAAGCCTGGTTTCACGAGGCTTACCTGTGTCGATGAAGAAAGGCTTCTTGTCGGGGCATCGCGTCCAGACTCTCCCGATCTGCCGACAAACAGCTGATCGGCAGATCGGGGCAGCCATTTAAATTTAAATGAAGCCGCGATTATTTTAATCGCGGCTTCATTTCCCTCTTCCGATCTGGCTAATCTACATGCCTCCGTCGACGGAGGCATGGAGTCTGGACACAGCCTAAGATTTTTACTTCATTTGAGTCTAAATTTTCTTTCACATATAGTGCCACTCCCCCCCCCCTCCCCCGCACGACCTGTTCTGTCCTTCCGATATATTTTGTACCCCGGAATGATTGTGTCCCATTGATTGTCCTCACTCCACCAGGTTTCTGTGATGCCTATTATATCAGTATCCTCCTCTAACACGAGGCACTCTAGTTCACCCACCTTATTTTTTAGACTTCTAGCATTTGTGTACAAGCGCTTTAAAAACTTGTCTCTGTTTATTTGTCTGCCCTTTTCTGATGGGTCAGATTCTTTTTTATGTGAATGTTTTTCATCTGATCTGGCCCATACTTTATCCTCTTCTATCCTCTCCTCCTGACTAAAACCTAGAGAATCTCTATCAATAGACTCTCCTCTAAGAGACGTCTCTGTCTGATCCACGTACTCCTCTGCACCAATCGGCTTTCCCCCATCTCTTAAAATTAAAAAGGTCGCAGAGCAGTTTTTAAACTAAGTGCCAACAGTCTGGATCCACTTTGGTTTAGGTGGAGCCCATCCTTCCTGTATAGGTTTCCCCTATCCCAAAAGTTTCCCCAGTTCCTTATAAAGCTAAACCCCTCCTCCCTACACCATCGTCTCATCCACGCATTGGGACTCTGAAGCTCTGCCTGCCTACCTGGCCCTGCGCGTGGAACTGGAAGCATTTCTGAGAATGCCACCATAGAGGTCCTGGATTTCAGTCTCTTTCCTAGGAGCCTAAATTTGGCCTCCAGGACGTCTCTGCTACCCTTCCCTATATCATTGGTACCTACATGTACCACAACCACCGGTTCCTCCCCAGCACTACACATGAGTCTATCTAGATACCTCGAGAGATCCGAATCTCAGTTGTTAGTTCTGCAATTTCCCATTTGAGTTCTTTCAGAACTCTTGGGTGAATGCCACCTGGTCCCGGTGACTTGTTAGTGTTAAGTTTATCAGTTTGTTCCACAACCTCCTCTAATGACACTTCAATCTGGGACAATTCCTCAGATTTGTCACCAAAAAAGAATGGCTCAGGTTTGGGAATTTCCCTAACATCCTCAGCCATGAAGACTGAAGTAAAGAATTCATTTAGTTTCTCCACAATGACTTTATCATCTTTGAGTGCTCCTTTAGCATCTTGATTGTCCAAGGGTCCCACTGGTTGTTTTGCCGGCTTCCGATGTACTTCAAAAGCATTTTGCTATTACTTTTTGAGTTTTTGGCTTTTTGAGTTTGTGACCTTGAGAGAGTGATTGTGTATCTGACTAGGCCTGTAGGACCATATTCACCCCAATAGCGAAGACTGTACTTTTGGGACTAGGCCAGCAGGGCCGTATTCACCCCAACAGTGGGGACTATACTTTGAGGATTAGGCCTACAGGGCCGTATTCACCCTAATAGAGGGAACCGTACCATAGGACTGAGCCTGCAGGGTTGTATTTAAAAGAAAGCAGACACAGGCCCTGACTTTGGGGGATTTCGGACCGTCGAGGGGGCTGGCCCCTCGACAATGAGTTATACTGTTTTTTCCCGCTCTCGGTTGTAAGGTTTTCTTTACACTCAGCTTGTAACACAGGGTGCATCTACACAACAGGGCTCATCTACACAACAGGGCTTAACTCAAAATAAGCTACGCAAATTGAGCTATGTCAATTGCGTAGCTTATTTCAAAATAGCTTATTTCAAAATTGGGAGCATCTACACAGGACTTATTTCGAAATAGAGCACTCTTCCTCCGACTTCCCTTACTCCTCGTACAATGAGGGTTACAGGAGTCGGAGTAAGAAGTGCTCCAGTTTGACAGTATTTTTACATTATTTTGAAATAACTGCCTGCTGTGTAGATGCAGACTAAGTTATTTCAAAATAACACTACTTATTTCAAAATAATGTTGCTGTGGAGACGTACCCTAAGATTACTATGAAAATGGGTCAGATCTTGCAGTCCTTATTCCATAAGGCTGTGTCTACACTGGCATGAATTTCCAGAACTGCTTAAAACGGAATACTATTCCGTTTTCAGTTTTTCTGGAAAAGGAGCGTCTACATTGGCAAGCTGCTTTTCCGGAAAAGCCCTTTTTCCGGAAAAGCGTCTGTGGCCAATGTAGACGCGCTTTTCTGGAAAAGAGCCCCGATCGCCATTTTTGCGATCGGGGCTTTTTTCCAGAAAAGACTACTGGGCTGTCTACACTGGCCCTTTTCCGGAACAGTGTTCCGGAATAAGGACTTATGCCCGAGCGGGAGCAGAATAGTTTTTCCGGAATAGCGGCTGATTTTGTACAGTAGAGCGTCGTTGCTTTTCCGGAAATTCAAGGGCCAGTGTAGACAGCTCGCAGCTTATTCCAGAAAAGCGGCTGATTTTCCGTAATAAGTGGCCCAGTGTAGACACAGCCTAAAAGTTTACTCCTATTGAAGTCAACATGAGAATGAAAACCAGTTGGGGGTACAGTTTGTGCACTCTGCAGCTGGGCCCCTTCCTGGTGTGAACACCCCTCACTACCTGTTATGTCTCAAATTTTTGGATGTCACAAAAAGCCTTTTACAGATGGGGAATGGCAAGATTTGACTAGTCTTGGATTCCTTATAAAAATAGTTATGCACAATGTCGTATCACAGGCTCTGCTCGAAAAAATAATTACCAGAGAGTAAAAGCAAGATTTATTTAAACTGTTTGAAATCCAAAATAAATAATTTCATCTTATAATAGTTTCCAAACCATCTTGGGAGCACGTGCACATCCACTAGGAGGGAAACTACTGGATTCCTTAGAGGAGAGAATCCAGAAATACTTCTTCATTGGTTAAAATGAGTTGTGCTGAAAGTTTTTCAGTGATTTATTCTGCAAAAAGTAACTCTGCTTATAATTCTCCTACCAGATAGTTTCAGCACCATTGTTTCTGATTATAAGAACTTATTGTAGCAACCTCTGTCCCTGACTACTTTGAAACCCTTGTTTAAATAAACTGCAGCTTGCAAGCAACATGCAGTTTAAATACGTGTCCTATTAAGAACTGGCAGGACATGAACCTCTTTGAATCTACAGAAATAAATTCTTAATACACAATGAAAATGCTACTGTGTTCCAAACACTGGCAAGAAAGCAAAGGCTGTAGTACTTGCAATTTTAAAGGAAAGTTATGCCTAGTTAAGGAAAGAAGCAGAAAGTATTCCCAAGAAGAGAGAAACAAAATGAAGCAGGTAAAAATTCAGTATGTTAACACTGTATCTGCCTTAGAGTGTAAAATGCTAGCCTTGAAAAAAGAAATCTCACAGCATTTCCAAGGGGAGACCTCATGAGGCAAGTCACACATCATCCAGAGAATATTTTATTTGAATGTCTGCCAGGGTGAATTAAGCCATCGCTCACCCAAACATAACCTTAGAGGAAGGGCCCAGCCACAAGGGCTGAAGTTTTCAGTTAGATAACAACAACGGGGAACTTTCACAAATATTGTAAATGCTTCAAGCTCTTTATGGGAAAAGCAGATTGAAGCTGTTCAGAGAAGTGCAGCAGAAAGAGGTGTAATGGGGGAAGGAGAGCTGAAGAAATAAAAAGCAAAGGGTGCAGTTATCCTGCACAACAGGGTGGGTAGCACACTGCTGTGGTGCCCAGGACAGGGAGGCAAACACTAGACCCTACAGATTCAGAGCCTGATGTAGTGTCCCAGGGTACGTCTAAACTACATGGCTCCGTCGACGGAGCCATGTAGATTTGTTTGTTCAGCAAAGGGAAATGAAGCCGCGATTTAAAGCCCTTTATCAACCTCCCCGGTAAACCTCATCCTACGAGGCATAACGGGGAGGTCAATAAAGGGCTTTCAGGTCGGCACGGGAGTATCCAGACTAGCGCGCTGAGCCGACAAACAGCTGATCAGCTATTTGTTGGCTCAGCGCGGCAGCCATTTAAATGAAGCTGTGATTCAAAGATTTGTCAGAGGATTCCTTTTGTGTGCTTTTACCTCCCAAGTCACCCTACTTGAGGGGGCAGAGACACAAGCAGGCCCAGGAGTTTCCCTGCTCCACTTCAGGTAGAACAGTATGGAGAGTGACCCTGGGGCTTGGGAACCTTCAAGTCCACATAGACTATAGCCCTCCCCTACAGCTGGTAAAGCCACCCCCAGCATGGCCGAGGGTGTGGTACAGTGTGGGAGTTCCACCTGCCTGTTGCAGCATTGACTCCAGGTGTGGGTTTTCCAAAAGCATTTCCACCACTCAGGAGAGGCAGATGCTGCGATAAGCAGCTGCACCTGCTCTAACCTTTTACACATTCTTGGCCTGCAGAGGTGCAACTTCATGGCTGTTCTGTGTTGGGGTTCCTGGACATCCCTGGCTCCCCCCCTTCCCCGAGCAGTATTCAGTGGCTTCTCTTCCCCCAGCGGTGTCAGCAGCAGAACACCTAGGCCAGACTTCACATGGCATGGGTTGCTAAATACCTATCACATGCCACTCTCCAGCAGCACAATCCTACTGGAGTTTGCTACAGTCACACAGTCCTTGGAGAGACTGCATATGTGACTGCTTCCCCCTTGCAGCTGGACACCCTAACTCTGAAGGAAAGGAGTTCGCTCATGGCAGGAGCACCTCCTCATGGCCAGGCCTGGCATAGCAGCTGTCTGTCCTTCTGGAGCCCTCTGCTGACAGTGGCTTGTTCCCTGCAGTGGTCTCTCTTCTGTAGCATGGCCCTCTGTCCAGATCACTCTATTAATATGTCAGATCTCTGCCTCCACTCTGGGCTCATGCCACTTTGCCAATGGCTGGCAGGAGAGAACAGTTCCTCCTGCTACTGTGGGTTCCAGCCAGGACTGTGCTTAGGATTTATGGGGCCCTATGCAGTACTATTAAACTGGTGCCCTATCCCTGACGACGGCATGGGAGGGGATGATGATGTTTTAGAGCTGTGATTTTATAATCTTCAGCAACAAACTAATTAAATATTTTAAAGCAAATTTTAAGCTAAGGTCCTAGTGACTTGCACAGTAAATTCAGAAACTGATAGGATATACCTGGAGCTGGCAAATGCCTGTGAAATGGCTTCATTACCTCTTGAACGGCTCTTTCACAGGTTTAGGGTTCTGCTAATAGCTCTGGAAGGCTTTTTCACTTGTAAGTTAACTAGATTGTCTCCAGAGGAAGTGGAGCCACAGAAGAGGGCTAGGAAGAGGTGGGTGGGTAGACATTAAGACCCAGTGGTGCCCCAAATTTTCAGGTGCCCTACGCAGCTGTGTATTCTGTGTGGGTATGTCTACACTTGCTCCCTAGCTCGAACTTTTTTTTGAGGAGTAACGTTAGTTCGAACCAAGGGGTTTGGTTCGAACTAACGCGTTCCGGCATGCACTTTCACTTTCGAAACAGCTGTTGAGCGGAGTAACGCGCTGGCGAGATCATGCTAATGAAGCGCGGGATATTTAAATCCCCGCTACATTAGCAATTTCGGTTGCCTACATTTGCATCCCTAGTTCGAACTAGGGAGCAAGTGTAGACGTACCCTGTGGCTACGTCTAGACTGGCAAGATTTTCCGCAAAAAGTTTTTCAGTTAAAAGCATTTTCAGAAAAGAGCGTCTAGATTGGCACGGACGCTTTTCCGCAAAAGCACTTTTTGCGGAAAAGCATCCGTGCCAATCTAGACGCAGTTTTGTGCAAGAAAGCCCCGATCGCCATTTTCGCCATCGGGGCTTTTTTGTGCAAAACAGTTTTCAGCTGTCTACCCTGGCCCTTTTGTGCAAAAATATTTCCGGAAAAGGGCTTTTGCCCGAACGGGAACATCAAAGCATTTGCGCAAGAAGCACTGATTTCGGACAGTAGATCGTCAGTGCTTTTGCGCAAAATCAAGCAGCCAGTGTAGACAGCTGGCAAGTTTTTGCGCAAAAGCAACTGCTTTTGCGGAAAAACTTGCCAGACTAGACGCAGCCTGTATGTGTAAGGACTGCCCTGGAATGCTATAATCAGCTGCCAAGGTCTCACCTTTTACTCCTGTTTCTCTGGGCTTCTTCCTACTCACACTCTTCCCTGCATAACATCTCTGGGTTGAGCCTTCTTCCAGGTCTAGGTTCCCAGGGCTTATCTGTCCTGTTGGGTTTTCCCCCTTACCACTTCCTAGGGACTTTGACTATTTGTTCTTTCCCTGGCTTTTTACTAACCAGCCTGCTCCTGCTCAGTTGGTCTTCATGAGCAATTAAGCCTGGCTCCCCACCAAGTGAGACAGATAACATAACTGGACTCTCAGGTGATGTTAACCCATTCAGGGCTGGTGTGGGGGCACATATCACTGTATATAATTCCATAAGAGGTGATCTAGGGTTTCTTGCACCTTGTGTTTCACGTAGCATATCCATATGTGTGTTTCTTAGACATAGATTACTATTTAATCCACAGTGAAATTCTCAATAGAGTTACTCACTCTGCCTCTCCAGGCCTTTGATTATAGTAACATTTTCAACTGCTGGCCAAATTTTATGGCCTTTCTTCCCCTTTGTTTCATGCACCCACAGTTCCTGTCCTTCCTTCCTTAGCTCACGTTTCATTAAACTTTAAACGTTTAATTTGTGTATCTAAGTCAACTTGCTCGTGCTTAATAATTTTTTTTAAACGTTGTTATCTGCCAGTTGGTTGTCAGCTTTCCCTACATGCACTGGGATTTCCTCCTTCTCTGATGCTCCATAGCCCTGGGTAACCCCATATGCTGTTCCAGCCTCTTAACTGACCAGTCTGGTAACACCGGATCTGCTTCACTTCAAAGGGCCAGTCACAACATTCCCTTGCTAAGCCTGGTGCAGGAACAGAGGGGACAGGCATTACATCTCCCTACTGGGCTGGCTGGGCTCCTGGCACTGATTGGAGCAGGCCTATGGGTGTGACATCTTAGGAAAGCTCCCCCTAAAACCAATGAGAAATCCAAGCATTATGGCTTGTGAAAAACTCACCTGCACCCACATGGCAAAGGTAGAGGCAGTTTATGAAGGGTCAGAAGGAAAAACTGCTGACGGAGTAACACTTCCCTCTGTTAAAGAGAAATCCCTGTGTGTGTCCCTACAATGGCCCAGTGCTGATCCTCATTGAGGTGTGGCTTGGAAAGGCCTGTGGTGGGAATATGCAGCAAGCAGAGAGTGGCACAGGCCACAGCAGGTGCCACACATTTGTTTGCACCACTGCAGAGCAGGCTGAGGGATTACCTGCTTCATTCATAACTCAAAACGAGTTCAAGTGGGCAGGAATCTGGCCCGATGCCCAGGAGAATTACCCATGAGATTAAGAATTACTGAGAAAATACAATATATTAAAGAATTAAAGATTTTGCTTACCTCTTACCTTCTCCTAGCTTTAATTGCCTTTAAAAATGATAGGATGCAATGAATTCTGATTGATTTTTTTTCACTACCTCTCATTTTTGCAGGACTCAGATAAATCTGATTAGCTTCTATGATGAGGTAACTGGCTCTGTGGACATGGGAAAGTCAGTGGATGTGATATACCTTGACTTTAGCAAGGCTTTTGATACGGTCTCCCACAATATTCTTGCCAGCAAGTTAAGGGAGTATGGATTGGATAAATGGACGGTAAGATGGATAGAAAGCTGGCAATAATGTTGGGCCCAACGGGTAGTGATCAATGGCTCGATGTCATGTTAGTGGTCGGTTTCCAGCGGAGTACCCCAAGGATCTGTTCTAGGACTGCTTTTGTTCAACATCTTTATTAATGACCTGGATAAGGGGATGGATTGCACCCTCAGCAAGTTTGCATATGATACCAAGCTAGGGGGAGAGGTAGATAAGCTGGAGGGCAGGGAGAGGGTCCAGAGTGACCTAGACAGATTAGAGGGTTGGGCCAAAAGAAATCTGATGAGGTTCAACAAGGACAAGTGTAGAGTCCTGCACTTGGGATGGAAGAATCCCAAGCATAGTTACAGGCTGGGGACCGACTGGCTAAGTAGCAGTTCTGCAGAAAAGGACCTGGGGGTTACAGTGGATGAGAAGCTGGATATGAGTCAACAGTGTGCCCTTGTAGCCAAGAAGGCTAATGGCATATTAGGTTGCATTAAGAGGAGCATTGCCAGCAGATCCAGAGATGTCATTATTCCCCTTTATTCGGCTTTGGTGAGGCCGCATCTGGAGTATTGTGTCCAGTTCTGGGCCCCACACTATAGAAAGGATGTGGATGCATTGGAGAGGGTCCAGCAGAGGGCGACCAAAATGATTAGGGGGCTGGAGCACATGACCTATGAGGAGAGACAGAGGGTATGTCTACACTACAAAGTTAGTTCGAACTAACAGACGTTAGTTCGAACTAACTTTAATAGGCGCTACACTGGCGCTCCGCTAGTTCGAATTTGAATCGAACTAGCGGAGCGCTTAGTTCGAACTAGGAAAACCTCATTTTACGAGGACTAAGCCTAGTTCGAACTTACTAGTTCGAATTAAGGGGTGTGTAGCCCCTTAATTCGAACTAGTGGGAGGCTAGCCCTCCCTTAGGTTTCCCTGGTGGCCACTCTGGCCAACACCAGGGAAACTCTATGCCCCCTTCCTGGCCCCGGACCCCTTAAAGGGGCACGGGCTGGCTACGGTGCCCGTGCCAGGTGCAAGCCTGCCAGCACCCAGCCAGCAGACCCTGCACCTGGCACGGCACAGAGCCACCCACCCGATGTCCCCCAGCCCACCCCCTCTTTCCGGGACCACGCTGGCAGCTCCCGGGAGCTTGCCCTGGACCGCAAGAGGCGGGCACCTTCCTGGGCTAGTGCGGACATCGTGGACCTCGTCCACGATCTCCGCACTAGGCACAGGAAAGTGGCCGTCTAGGGCAGGAGAGCTGCCAGCCTGGCCACCCAGGAGCAGGTGTGCATGAAAATCAAGGGGGTCCACTGAGACCCCCGACCCTGAGCCCTGAGCTTACAATGGCCGTCCTGGGTCAGACCAAAGGTCCATCTAGCCCAGTAGCCTGTCTGCCAACAGCGGCCAACCCTAGGGACCCTGGAGGGGATGGACCGAAGACAGTGACCAAGCCATTTGTCTCGTGCCATCCCTCTCCAGCCTTCCATAAACTTTGGGCAGGGACACCACTCCTACCCCCTGGCTAAGACTACTCCATGGACCCAACCTCCATGACTTGATCTCACTTCCCTTTAAACTCTGTTCTAGTTGTAGCCTTCACAGCCTCCTGCAGCAAGGAGTTCCGCAGGTTAACTATTTGCTTTGTGAACAACAACTGTCTCTTACTAGTTTGAAGCCTGCTACCCATTCCTTTCCTTTGGTGTCCTCTAGTCCTTCTTTATGGGAACTCATGAAGAACTTTTCTGAATGCACCCTCTCCACCCAACCCCTGCTTTTAGAGACCTCTATCCTGTCCCCCCTCCGTCTCCTCTTTTCTAAGCTGAACAGTCCCAGTCTCTGTAGCCTCTCTTCCTCTGGGACCTGTTCCCAACCCCGATCATGTTAGTTGCCCTCCCCTCTCCCACCTCCTTTTCCCAGTCTCCCCCAGTTTTGTTCAATAAAGACAGAGTCAATGTTGGAAGAAATGTTATCTTTATTTTGTACATCAATAAGAAGGGGGGCTAGGGAAGGGTAAGTGGAAGGAGGTGAGGGAGGAATGGGGTACGAGCCCCCGATGGGGAGGACTGGGCTGGCTCTGCGGGCTTCTGGGGGTGGAAGCTCTCCTGCAGACCCCTGATTGCCCCCTCTCCCCAGATGGCAGCCTGCGGCAAGTGCAGCCGGGCTGATGGCAGAGTGGTGTGATGTGCCCAGTGTGGGTACTCCGGGCAATCCAAGCCAGGACTGCTTTGCAAGCGGGGCACCCCTTAGAACTGTCTGTCCGGGGTGGGGGTCGGGACCCTTTAAGCGCAGCCCTCGGCTAGCCTGAGACAGCAGCTCCACACTCTAAGTCCTCCTCTGATGCCCTGCCGGCACTGCTTCCGGCCATCCTTAAGCCCTGTTCAGGGTCCACTCAATGTGGACTTGCTAGTTCGAATTAGCAAAACGCTAATTCGAACTAGTTTTTAGTTCTAGACGCGTTAGTTCGAATTAACGTTGTAGTGTAGACATACCCTTAGAGCGTGGAGATGCTGTCTCAGGCTAGCCGAGGGCTGTGCTTAAAGGGACCTGATCCCCATCCCGGACAGACAGTTCTCAGGGTTCCCCGCTTGCTGGTCTACCTCGATGAGGGACAGCAAAGCAGTCCTGGCTTGGATTGCCCTGAGTGCCCACACTCGGCACATCACAGCACTCGGCCATCAGCCCGGCTGCACTTGCCACAGGCTGCCATCTGGGGGGTCAATCAGGGGGCTTCAGGAGAGCTTCCACCCTGAGAAGCCCGCAGAGCCACCCCAGTCCTCCCCATTGGGGGCTCGTACCCCATTCCTCCGTCATCTCCTTCCACTTACCCTTCCCTTGCCCCCCTTCCTGATGTAAAATATAAAGGACACGTGTGTTCAAAAATAGAAACTCTCTTTATTTAACAAAACTGAGAGTGGTGGGGGGGGGGGGGGATTAACCTCTGGGGAGACTGGGAAAAGGAGGTGGGAGAGGGGAAGAGAGAGGGTGGGAGATGGGAGGGGGAAACCTGGGAGGAGGGAACTCGAAGGGGGAAGCCAGGGGAAGAAGGGGGAGGGGAAGTATAAACTATGGTACGCCATATCTTCAGTACTGTGTACAGATGTGGTCTCCTCACCTCAAAAAAGATATTTTGGCCTTGGAAAGGGTTCAGAAAAGGGCAACTACAATGATTAGGGGTTTGGAACAGGTCCCATATGAAGAGAGGCTAAAGAGACTGGGACTTCTCAGCTTAGAAAAGAGGAGACTGAGGGGGGATATGATAGAGGTCTAGAAAATCATGAGTGGTGTGGAGAGGGTGAATAAAGTAAAGTTCTTCATTAGTTCCCATAATAGAAGGACAAGAGGACACCAAATGAAATTAATAGGTAGCAGGCTTAAAAACGATAAAAGAAAGTTCTTCTTCACACAGCGCAGAGTCAACCTGTGGAACTCCTTGCCACAGGAGTCTGTGAAGGCTAGAACTATAACAGAGTTTAAAGAGAAGTTAGATAAATTCATGGAGGTTGGGTCCATGGAGTGTGTGAGGGTTTGGGGTGCGATCACCCCCTCTCGGCCCAAGAGGGGGGTCTGTGGACCCCTTTGTCCTCCCTTTGTTCCTTGTTGTCCCCGGATCCCCGGTATGGGGCCCGGGCCCTTGGGTGCTGTCACGGGGGCGTGGGTTCGAATCCCACCGCTGCCACCATGTCATGGCTCCTTCCCCACTCTGGCATGATAAATGCAGAAGTGGGGGCCAGCAAGTGTACCCCAAAGCCTTATCTACCAGGCTTTGGTATAAAACTTCCCCCAAGATCTTAAAAACGTAGATCTTGGAAATAAAACTTCCGCTGCCACCACCCAAATGTTGCTAAAGAAACCGGGGGAAAGATCATTTGGGAAATCTTCCCCCTAAAACAAAAATCAGGGCACACAATTAACCACTGCCAGGTTAATAAAAGAAAAGAAAGAACTTTTATTATTACAACAATATTCTGGTTGCAAGTATAATGACTAGAGAGGAAGGTAACAAAATATACTCATGGAGAAACTCCATGGGCCTAGAACTTAGTTACAAAGAAAAGCCAAAACATCTTTTAAGCAGTGCTAGATCTCAGATCCCATACCCAACCCTTAAAACAATAAAACCTAACGAAGCTACCTAAACTTTACCCTACTTACAGAAAATGAAGAATGGTGTCTTGGAGAGAGAGAGACATGCTTGTCCCTCTGTAGCTGCAGAGGACTCACCCAGAGAGACAAAAGGGAGAAAAGAAAAAAACCCAAATTCCTTTGTCCCAGTTTGAAAAGTCCCACCTACATTCCTATTGGTCACTCCACCTGGCTAGGTGTCGTTAACCCCTTAATCCCCAGGCTGCTGGCTAACCCTCATAATCATGACAGGTGCGATCACCCCCTCCCGGATGGAAGGGGGGGTCAGCGAACCCTGGAAATGATTACCCGCCCTGCGGGGTGGGGCAGATGCCCCCAGTTTAAGTCCTCCCCAGCACGGGGTTTTAGTTACGCTCTTCCTTTACGTGTGGCCGTTGGGTGCCGGACGCTCCCCTTGGGGAGGGAGGGGGACCCGGTCCCACCCTCTCTCCGGGTCCCAGCCCGGGGCCCTGTGCGCCGGAGGCCGCTAGCGCCCCGGCACGGTGGGCGGGGGGGAGGATTCACTCCCCCCTAAGCTCGTCCACCCACGGCCGCCAAAAGCGCCCTGCCCCGGGCTCCTTCCTCCCTCTCGCCATCTCCTGTGGACCGTCCCCGTCGCCCCTGCGCCTACCTTGGCCCAGCGGTCCGCGGCGTCCGGTGTCCGGGTGGCGTCTCAGGGGTGGGTTCTCCGGTCCTGGTGCGCTCCTGGCTGTCCCGTTCCCTCCTGGCTCGGCGCGGCGGGGTCTGCCCGCCGTCCGAAGAGGGGCTGAGCGCTCGCCAGGGGCAGTGGCTGTCCCGGAGGCCCCAGGACCAGCGCCGGGCCGGTAGCCAGGCTGAGTGGCGCTCGCGCTCCGTCCTGCGGCGGGGCCGCTCCTCCAGTGCCGCAAGGAGCCTGCGCCCTGCCTCTTTGGCGGCGGGCCCCTTTGAACTGGCCCGCCGCGCCGGCCGCCGCTCGGGGCCCCGCCTCTTCCGGGCACGTCCTGGCGTGCGGCCCTGTCAGGCAGCCGCGTTCCTCTGCTCCGCCCCCACCGTGTGGGACCTCGGGGGTCGGGCCGTATGACCGCTGCCGGCGCAGGCGTGGGGGAAGCGCCCCAGCCCGCCGTCCCCTCTGGCTCGCGTTGGGGGAGTACTGGGGGGTCCGGGCCTGGCCGTCAGCCCCCTGCCGGGGGGGGCTCCGGTCGCCCCGCCCCCGGATCAGTGACAGCCCGTCACAGAGTGCTATTAGCCAGGGGGTAGGAACGGTGTCCCTGGCCTCTGTTTGTGGAAGGCTGGAGATGGACGGCACGAGACAAATCACTTGGTCATTGTTTTCGGTCCATCCCCTCCGTGGTACCTGGTGTTGGCCGCTGTCGGCAGACAGGCTACTGGGCTAGATGGACCTTTGGTCTGACCCAGTACGGCCGTTCTTATGTTCTTATGTTCTAAGCTCAGGGCTCAGGGTCGGGGGTCTCACTGGACCAACTTGACTTTCATGCTAATCTGCTCCTGGGTTTGCATGTGGCCTTTGGTGGCCAGGCTGGCAGCTATCCTGCCGTAGACGACCACTTTCCTGTGCCTAGTGCGGAAGTCGTGGACGTTGGAGGCGTCCTCCCTAACTTCGATGAGGTCCACGATCTCCGCACTAGACCAGGGGGGCGCCCGCCTCTTGCAGTCCGGGGCAGGCTCCTGGGAGCTGCCAGCCTGGTCCTGGGAAGAGGCGGAGGGCTGGGTGGCAGCGGGTGGCTGGCTCATGCCGTGCCAGGTGCAGGGTCTGCTGACTGGGTGTTGGCAGGCTTGCAACTGGCACAAGCACTGTAGCCAGACCGTGGCCCTTTAAGGGGTCCGGGGCCAGGAGGGGGGCAGAAGAGTTTCCCTGGTGTTGGCCAGAGTGGCCACCAGGGCAAGCTGGGAAGGGCTAGCCTCCCACTAGTTCGAATTAAGTGGCTACACAGCCCTGATGGCACCAACCCCATGAGACTCACCGGTGTGCCCAGGGGCAGCTCTGGCTCCATGTGGCCAAGTGCTGTGGTGTCCTGCGTTCGGGCACTCAGGGCACTTCAAGACAGGACTGCTTTGCTGTCCCTCATCGAGGTAGACAAGCAAGCGGGGAACCCTGAGAACTGTCTGTCTGGGGTGGGGGTAGGGTCCCTTTAAGCATGGAGCTCAGTTAGCCTCAGGCAGCAGCCCCACACACTCACATCCTAACCTGATGCCCTGCCGGCACTGGATCCAGCCAGCCTTAACTTCGGTTCAGGGTCCACTCAGCAGTATGGACGCGCTATTTCGAAATAGCAAAACGCTATTTCGAAATAGTTTTTGTGTATAGATGCGTTATTTCGAATTAGCTTAATTCAAATTAACTAGTTCAAATTAAGTTAATTTGAAATAGTGATGTAGTGTAGACATACCCTCCATGTCATTTCATAGAACCATAGAATCACAGAGCTGGAAGAGACCTCAGGAGGTCATCGAGTCCAGCCCCCTGCCCAAGGCAGGACCAATCCCAACTAAATCAACCCGGCCAGGGCTTTGTCAAGCCGACACTGTGATGGCTTGTGTGGGTGCAAACACCCCCTCCTGCCCAGGGCGGGGGGGTTCAGCAGACCCGCCGTCTAGGGTCCCCCGGAAAGGGGCCCCCGGTTCGAGTGCGATCATCCGGCCGCGGGTCCGGACCGGGGATCCGCGGACTCGTTGTCCCGACTCCTCTCTGGCAGCCCCGGGGTACTAGTCTGTCCGGGGCTAGGGGCGAGGGGACGGGGTCGCCCCCGGTGGCCTGTCCGAGGGCAAGGTCCTCGCCGGGGCGAAAGGAGGATAAGGGCCTTGGCCCCTGGGGCTCTAAGGCCCCCTTCTCGTCCTCTACTGTACCTTGCGTTGTTCACCCCCGCGGGGGGGTGATGCGTGGGTTGGGGCTTCGAGGTGGGGAGGGGGTGTGGGGGACCCGGGCCCGCCCTCTCCACCGGGTCCCAGCCCGGGGCCCTAAGTGGGGGAACAAGGGAAGCGTTCCTCCCTCGTCAGGGGGGGCCCCGTAGTCGCTTACCCCGCCCGAAGCGTCGGTCTCGTCCCGCGGCCGTCGTGGGGGTTCGGGTTTGCTCCTTGTGTTCCTCCAACGCGGGGGGGGGCTCCCCCTGGCAGCTGGGGCGGCGGCAGCTCCTCCGAGTGCCGCCCTTGCCTGCTCCGCCCGGCCGCTTTTCAAGCGGCCCGGGCGGGGATGCCGGGAGCGTCAGTACCGCCCCCCGGGCGTCCTGGCGCTCCCTGACGTCACGGCCGGGGCGTGCCACCCCGACGCTGGACCGGCGCTGCTCTGCTCGAGCGGCGCGCCGTTTGGGCTCCCCGCGCTTCGGCTGCGGCCACTCCTGGTCCCTCCTTCCCCGCCGCAGGGCTAGCCGCCCCTCCTCCGGCGGGGTTTCCCCCCGGGTCCGTTCTCCCCCACTCCCGGGGCTGCCTGCCGGCCCGCCCGGCAGCCTGAAGGGGGTGCCGCCGGCTCCGGCTCTAGTGCAGACCTGCAGGGGTCCGTCACAGACACTTAAACACCTCTAGGGATGGAGACTCCACTACTTCCCTAGGTAACCCATTCCAGTGCTTCACCACCCTCCTAGGGAAATAGTTTTTCCTAATATCCAACCTGGACCTCTCCCACCACAACTTGAGACCATTGCTCCTTGTTCTGCCATCTGTCACTGCTGAGAACAGCCTCTCTCCATCCTCTTTGGAACCTCCCTTCAGGAAGTTGAAGGCTGCTATCAAATCCCCCCTTACTAGTCTGCAGAAGAGAAGAAATAAACCCAAATCCCCCAGTCCTAACCTGATGCCCTGCCGGCACTGCTTCCGGCCAGCCTTAACTTTGGTTCAGGGTCCAATCAATGTGGACATGCTAGTTCGAATTAACAAAATGCTAATTCGAATTAGTTTTTAGGTCTAGATGCACTAGTTCGAATTAGCTTAGTTCGAATTAACTAATTTGAATTAAGTTAGTTCGAATTAGTGCTGTAGTGTAGACATACCTGCTGTGAAACAGGCCCTCTCTGTGTAGGTGTTTAATATGGCCCCCCATCACCCTAGAGTAGGGGTGGGCAATAATTTTAGATGGGGGGGCCACTTACTAATTTTTAAGTGGCCCCAGGCCACCCCAGAAGGCGCAGGGCCAGAATACATCTGAGCTCCCCCTCCCACTGATCCTGATTGACCTGGGGTTGGGGGAGCACTGAAGTCTTTACCCCTGCCCAGAGAGAACTGCCAGCTGTTCTGAATAGCTGGCAGTTCCCTCTAGGCATCCGTCCCCTTGTTGGGCAGGAGGAGACTTTGAGCACTCCTCCCACCTGGCCTGGGATTGGGGGTAGCTCACAAAGTTTATTGCTCCCTGCCTCCACCCTGCAAGGGGTGCGTGGCACTTAGAGTGAAAGTGCTGCATGCTCCTTGCAAGGCAGGGGCAGGAAGTGCAAGAGGTGTCCTCCCACCCTGCAAGGGGCACGCAGCACTTTCACTCTAAGTGCTGTGTGCCCCTTGCACGGTGGGAGGAGACTTCGCACGCTCCTTGACCCCCAGGCCAATGAAGGCCTGGGGGCAGGAGGAGCGCACAAAGTCTCTCGCTTCTAGGGTTGCCAGATGGTTTAACAAAAAATACCGAACATACACACACACCACCAAAAAACCAACCAAACAAACAAAAACCACCGGGAAAAAATTCTGTCCAGGAAAAAAAAAGGGGGAGACCAAAGTTGTTACACAAAAAAAACAAACCTCCGGGGGAGCCAAAGTTGTTAATCAAAAGTTGTACCACTCCCTCAAGTTTGGAACCACACACTAACCACCAATGCACCCACCCCTCCCCCTGAGCCAGGCCCCCCAGTCTCTCCATCCCAATGCCTCAGACCCAGACCTTCCTAGTTCCCCCCATCCCAATGCACTCACCCCTGCCTCAGAGCCAGGCCCCCCCTAGCATCCCCCCTTCCCCCTGAGGCAGGCATCCCCAGAGTCGGGAGCCCCTGCTCCAATCAAATCTCCCCCCTCCCCCCCCCGCAGAGCTAGGCACGGAGGAACAATCTGACTTTTAAAGTGGCTGCTCCTGCCGCCCGGCCCGGCTGCCTCAGCTCGCATTGTAGAGAGAGGGAAGCATCACGTGGCCAGCTCCCAGTCTCTGCTGGTCACGTGGGCCAGAGCAGTGTGCGCTCCGCTCCCACCGCAGCCCGGCACCCCCCTAGTGTGGCGCCTGGCAACTGCCCCCTCCTGCCCCCACTTCAGTAGACTCTGCCGTGCTCCTCACTCCCTCACCTCTACCAGACGCAGTAGGGGAAAATTGTCCACGCCGGGCTTCCATCCCAGGGAAACAGGACATACTGGACATTGTATATGTCCAGTATTTCCTGTTTTTTTTACAGGATGGAGCCCGCAAATACCAGACTGTCCCGGTGAAAACCGGACACCTGGCAACCCTACTCACTTCCTGTCCATGCCCTGCAATGGGTGCACAGCACTTGTAGGTCAGGGGCAGGGAATGAGAGGCTTTGCACTTTCCTCCCATCCCCAGGGCCTGATTGGCCTGGGGGCAGGGGAGTGGCACATCATCCGCTGGCTGGATCCGGCCCGTGGAGGTCCCTTTGCCCACCCCTGCCCTAGAGGGTATTTAGAGCTAATGATATAGACTAACAACCCGGTCTCAGCCTGTGGTAGGGTGAAGAAATGAGCCTTGCACAGGGTTCTAAGCACAGCTGGAGGACTGTGGTTGATTACCACTTGTAACCTCTGCCCAGCACCTCCTGTGAAAGCCCTGTAAACTGCACTCATGAGCAGTGGAGAGTGTCATTGCCCTGGGGGAGTACAGGTGTTGTGGGAGATCCTAGCTGCTGCGGGAGAGGCGTATCTCTCAGGGCATGCAGGCCTCTTCCAGGCAAATCTGTACATGCCCAAAGAGACCTGGAACTGTGGGGTTCTGGCACAGTGAGTGGAGCACTGGGGCAACCTGTGCTGCTAACTGGTCCCATTTCTCACCAGTCAGAGTGCTTTCAGGGTGTGTAGCTTCATGGCTGGACACAAGGAGTTGCAGTGATCACACCTGGGACATTGCATGTAGTGGCCCACTGGGCAATGGGAAGGGGTTTCCTACCACAGCTTAGACTGATCAGCTGCCATTCGTCCAGGTGCTGATTTCAGCCAGGAATTGAGAAAGGATGCAGTGTCTGCATGTGCTATGTTGGGAGATTTGGCACTCATGTTGTAGAATGAACAGGGCTAGCAAATGATGATGTGTCTTTGGTTTCCCCGTTAGAACCTTTGCTCATGAAATATTCTGGATGTAAGGTTGGTTGATCTGAACCTCCTTCCTTTTGTTTGTGGACTACCTGCCTCACTGCCACCTTGACACCCAGGGAGTGGTCTCCAAAGGGCTGGGTCCAGGGAGCATATTCCCACCTTGCACAACTCCTCCAGGCATGGGGTGAGTGCAATTTGGATCCAAGGTATTCTGCAAAATAGTCACATTCACTGCAAGAGCCCACAGCAAACTGGCCCCTGCTAACTTAATGGGGCCAGTGTCTGACACTGGGGCTAGATTGTTGCTTCTTGTCCAAATTGAACACATGGCCAAATACAAAAATCAGGTTAAGTAAATGAAGGGCAGCCAAAGGCACCAAGGAATTCTAGGATAAAGCTCCTGCTCTATTATCCCATAGGCCTGCGAGGGGGAGTGAAAGACTGTTCACAAATGGAGCTCACAGTATGCAGGGTTTGCTTTGCTGTTTAAGTGACTGGGTCTGAAAATCCCCCACCCTCACCTGCCGAGAATTTCAGGGAATTTCCTGGTCAAAATGATCTTGCCCAGGCCTTGGGAAACCTCTGGAAATGCTGGTCTGTGTATTATTGTTATTGCTATTATTTATGTTCAAAGCAGCTGTAGCTTAAGTCACAATGCTCCACCACCATTGTTTGGGATTTAACCCCTCTCCCATCTTAAAATGTTGAGTGCTCGCCCCATTTATTACTACTGCCTCATGTCATCAGGGGTGTGATTCACAGAGAGGGGAGCAGTCCGTTTCCATGACTCAGTGGACCCAGAAATGGAGCCAGCAGCAGTGTTCCCTGGAAGCTGAGTGCTTGGGTGGCCACCCAGGAGACAGTCAAATGCTGCCCAGCTCATAAGCAGAGGAAAACAAACTTTATTTTGCACATGGATGGAAAAAATTATAGGGAACATTGGCCAGCACCCCTGATTCCTTGTCAGCTACTATAGCCACTAGAATGTGCTTCCTCCCTCTTCATGTTAAGAGCAAGCCGGCTGCCAGGTTTCTGGAATGAGAGCATTTGGGGATGGCTGATCTCCAAAGCTCCATCTGTCTTAGAGCTGCAGAGATCAACAAAAGGGAGGGTGTTAGCACCAAGCCCATCAGCCCTTCCCCTGCTTCAGCAGGACAAGGGGAAGGAATCAAGGCAGGGAACTTCCAAAAGGGACAGCAAAGCTAGAGTGGGCAGCTAGCACAGCCAGGCAGGGGCAGGCAGGCAGCTCTCAAAAGGCAGCTCTCAAAAGCCCCAGAAAGTCACTCATGCAGCGAGTACTACAAAGGGCTTCTTGTATGTAGCCAGACAGGAACCCCCCTGTAACATCCATTTTTGCTTGCCTGGAGCATACAGGGCACACAGAGCAGAAGGCCCAGGCTGTGTGACTGTGAATGGCTGTAAACAGAGATACGTCAATTGCTGACCAAGAGGCTGCCAAGGAGTGCCCTTGACTCAAACCCATATTGATACGAACACACATCCATCCGCGGGGGGAGGAATCTCTCGCCCAGTAAAAAAATGTCTAGTGCTCACAATTTAGTTATCTCTCTTGCAAGTGTAAATTAACTTGAAACTTGCTTGTAAGAACTGGCGCCACAAAACGGACCAGTAGAATTTGGCATCTTAAGATAAGAAAGAGGATACGGGCCCCCAGGGGTATAAAGATGGGTCCAGCAGCACATTTTCTCTGAGTGTCAATCTACCATCTATCTGCTGGTCGGGTTAGGTGTTTGATCTCCCGAGGTTCCAAGGGGACGCCCACCTCGTATTCGTCTTTCCTAGGAATTGAGAGACCGGCCCTGGCCTGACACGCTGGAGTCGAGAGGCACAGAAGGGGGTAAAAATTGTACCTGGATGTGTCCTTTGTCTTAAGTGTACACATAGACTTAGAGCGCTTTAAAGAATAAGCTGTCACTTGGTACCATTATTTCTATTTTCTATCTTTATTTTCTTTGTAACCATTTTTTTAAAAATCTATATTTGCTAGCAGTTAACAAATAGTGCAATAGCCATTGTAACCATATGCTTTTATAAGTCTTTTTAATAAACCTGTAACTGTTTAAGTTTTTAACCTGACTCCTTCAGTTGCTGTAACAGAACCAAGCACAATTTAAAAGAACTTCAGCTGGTCATAAGGGACAGACATAGGGAGAGCTTGGGCGTTTGGATCTGTGTCACTCCCAGGTGACAGATCCGTTGGGGCATCTCTCAGTCTTTCCTAGGCTGCCCGCTGCGAAGGAATCTTGCATTCTAGCAGCTAAAATCTGAGGTGTAATAAGCTCTTCCTATAACGGGGCGTCTGTTGGCCTGCTGGCTACCCTCTGCGACGGGACCCCGGTCCTAGCAGTAAAGACACGGACGTTAAACCTTTTCTCGGAAACACACACACACACACACTGCCCTGACCGTCGGCTGACATCGTACTCCAAGCCTGCCTTCCTAGGCCTTCTTTTGTGAGGTACTAGCCAAATGTCCTTCTGGCCTTCCTCCCTCAGGCTGCAGTGTCCCTGGGAAAGTCACACCTGCCTGGCTGAGATGTGGATTAGCCTCTGCAGGGCTCTGTTTGTTAGGCTACTGTCCGCCCATTTCCATGACAACATGCTCCCCCTCTTGAGGCAGTAATTGCCAGCCCACATAGTTTTGGTTTTCACTGAACTTAGACAACAGTTGATCCCTGGCTCAGCTTCCCTATTCCACAGAAAAACACCACTTTGTCACTCTGGGTATGTCTACACTACAAAGTTAATTCGAACTAATAGCCGTTAGTTCGAATTAACTTTCATAGCGTCTATACATACAAACTGCTAGTTCGAATTTCAATCAAACTAGCGGAGCGCTTAATTCGAACTAGGTAAACCTCATTCTACGAGGACTAATGCCTAGTTCGAATTAAGTAGTTCGAATTAAGGGCTGTGTAGCCACTTAATTCGAACTAGCTGGAGGCTAGCCCTCCCCAGCTTTCCCTGGTGGCCACTCTGGGCCAAGCCAGGAAAACTCTTCTGCCCCCATCCCAGCCCCGGAGCCCTTAAAGGGCCACGGTCTGGCTACAGTGCTTGTGCCAGCTGCAAACCTGCCAGCACCCAGCCAGCAGACCCTGCACCTGGCACAGGATGAGCCAGCCACCTGCTGCCACCCAGCCCTCCGCCTCTTCCCAGGACCAGGCTGGGAGCCACCTGGTCTAGTGCAGAGATCGTGGACCTCATCGAGGTTTGGGGGGAGGCCTCCAACGTCCACGATCTCCACACTAGGCACAGGAATGCAGCCGTCTACAGCCACATGGCTGCCAGCCTGGCCACCAGAGACCACATGCGGACCCAGGAGCAGGTCCGCTGCAAAATTAAGGACCTGCGGCAGGCCTACTCCAGGGCCTCCCAACCAGGGGCCGACCCAGAGGCCTGCCCTCACTTTGAGGCCCTGGACTGCATCCTGGGGGCTCACGCAGTCCATGCCCACCGGGTGTTGGTCGACCCCAGGGCAGAAACGGAGGAAGAGGAGGACGCTGAGATCCAGGAGCCGCAGGAGCCTCCAGAGAGCCTGCCCACGACCCAGGACCACTGAGTCATCCCACAAAGCACATCTGCTGTGTCGTCCGAGGCTGGGGAGGGCTCCACCTGTGAGTGCCATCATGCTCCCCTTATGTGTATGGGGGGGGTGGAGAGGGAGCCCAGGGACCGTGTGCCTGGGCCTTGCCCACCATGGAGCAGCAGCTGGGTGTCATGCAGGGGCCCTGGCCCGTTCCCCACACGCCGACCTTGCCTTGCAGAGGGGGGCTGGGTTTCACCCACCGTGTCCCCAGGGAGAACTGACCACTGCTCTTGTTTCACCACAGCCGCAGCACCTGAGACTGCAGGGCGCACCACCCCGCCTGCAACAGCCAACTGCACTTGGGCCAGCAGGCGCACCCGCAACCAGGAGGACTACCAGCGGCGGCACCTGCGGCTACTGGGGCAGCAGCTCCGCACCCAGGACCACTGGGTCCGGGAGGACCTGCGGCTGTGGCAGCAGAGCTTGGAGGCGCTGGAGGAGCAGGGCCGTGCCCTGAGAGGCCACCTCCAGACCTTGGTCGACAGGTTCCTGCCTCCTCCTGCTCCAGCCCCTGCGGCCGCCCCAGCTCTCACTCCTCCTCCCACCCCTGCTCCCCCTCCCGCTTCCTCCGCACCCCCCGTCCCTCCTGCCCCACCCTCCACACCCACTCCCCCCCGACACCCCCACAATGCTGCGAGACGAGAGAGCCAGAAAGACCCCTAACCCTGAGCTTTCCCTTCCCTTCCTCCCCTTCCTCCCCCTTCCAGCTCCCTCCTCCCAGGTTTCTCCCTCCCCTCTCCCACCCTCATTCCTCCCTCCCCCCACCCCAGTTATGTAAAATAAAAGAGATTTTTGTTGTCAAAACAGGTGTCTTTATTTGACATTAGGAAGGGGGGTTAGGGAGGGGAAAAGGGAAGGGGGGTAGGGTGGAAGAAGGCCCCAGTGGGGCATGCAGGGAGAGGTCAGTCCTCCTCCACCAGGAAGCTCTCCCGCAGGGCTTCCCGAATCTGGACGGCCCCCCGCTTGGCCTCCCGGATGGAGGCGGTGCGGGGCTGCGCGTACTGGCCAGCCAAGGGTTCCGCCTCAGCCATCCAGGCTGGCAGGAAAGCCTCCCCCCTCCGCTCACATAAATCATGCAGCACACAACATGCTGCCACCATGGGAGGGATATTGTGCTCGGCGAGGTCGAGGCGGGTGAGGAGAATCGGAGAATCAGAATCAGGCTTTCAGGTGTCCGAAGGCCCCCTCCACCATGATGCGGGCCCTGGTGAGCCTGGCATTGAAGGCCTGCCGGGAGGTGTCCCATGTACGGCTTCATTAGCCAAGTCTGTAGGGGGTAGGCCGCATCCCACACCAGGCAGACGGGCATGTCCACGTCTCCGACCCTGATGTGGTGGTCGGGGAAGAAGGTCCGGGCGTGCAGCCTCCGGCACACGGAGGAGTTCCGGTACACCCGTGCGTCGTGTGCCTTGCCGGACCAGCCCACATTAATGTCCGTGAACTGGCCCCGGTGGTCAGATACGGACTGTAGGATGACGGAGAAGTACCCCTTGCGGTTGATGTACTGGGAGGCCTGGTGTTCTGGGGCACGGATGGGGATGTGCGTCCCTTCGATGGCCCCCCCTGCAGTTGGGGAAGCCAAGGGCGCCGAACCCCCGGATGACGGCGTCCGGGTTGGTGAGGGGGACCACCCTGCGGAGCAGCACCCTGTTGATGGCCTTGACCACCTGCAGAGAGACACACCAAACCGCGAATCACTGGGGTGCCCGGGTGGCTGGGAGTGTTCTTTCCCTGGCACTGCCCCGTGCCCCACTCCCAGAAACAACCCCCGCTGTGATCCTGGCCTCCGCGGGCGGCATGTAGTGTGGCCGGGACAGACTGAACCCTCCCGTGCGGGACACTTTCGCCTCCTCCCCCCCCGTTTTCCCTGGGGCAGCCCATCCCCTCCTTGCAGCCCCCCTCCCCGCCTGGCCCAGTGGCCGGTGGTTGCCGTACCTGCATGAGCACTGCTCCGACGGTGGATTTCCCCACGCCAAACTGGTTCCCGATGGATCGGTAGCTGTCCGGCGTGGAGAGCTTCCACAGGGCGATGGCCACCCGCTTCTGGAGGGGGATGGCAGGCCTCATGTGAGTGTCCCGTCACCGCAGAGCAGGGGCGAGCCACTCGCAGAGCTCCAGGAAGGTGTCCCTCTTCATCCTGAAGTTCTGGGTCCACTGTCGGTCTCCCCAGCGCTCCAGGACGATGTGGTCCCACCAGTCGCTGCTGGTGTCCAGGCGCCAGATGCAGCGGGGCACGCTGGTGTCTGGGCACTGCTGTGGCTCCTCCACAGCCCCCAGGGAGGCCAGGAGGAGGGGCAGGGGTCTGACGTGCACCAGATGGTGCCAGGTAGCCTCCACCCATTGCTGGCAGGCTTGCAGCGGCAAGTCCAAAAACTGGACCAGAATGCCCAGGGCGAGCTCTGGCTCCATGGTGCCAACTGCGGTGGCGTCCCCAGTAGGAAGCACCGACACAGACGGGCACAGAGACAAATGCTTTGCTGTCCCTCGGCGAGGTTGGCAAGCAAGCGGAAAAGCTGAGAACCGGCTGTCCAGGGGGGTCCCTTTAAGCACGAGCCTCAGATAGCCTCAGACAGCAGCCACACAAAGCAACTACTGACCTGATGCCCTGCTGGAACCGGTTTCAGCTGCCCTTAAGTGCGCCCCAGCGTCCAATCAGTGTGGACGCGCTAGTTCGAATTAGCAAAACGCTAATTCGAACTAGTTTTTGAGTCTAGATGTGTTATTTTGAATTAGCTTAGTTCGAATTAGCGCTGTAGTGTAGACATACCCTCACTGAGCTTCCACAGAACCTCAAGCTGCCTGCGGAAACAGGCCTCCCACAACTGGGCTGCCCTCAACCCTGAAATGCACCCACATCACTTGGCCAAACCTTGTGCAGCAGCCTCCTGCTTCCCTAAGCTGCATGCCAGACTCTGTAGGTATCACGCACAGAATCACTGCCCCTTGTTTCATGGTCCAGACCAGATTGGCAATGATTTGTGTGTGCTCTGCAGAGTCCCATCTTTGCTAGTCCCTGTGCAGGGTCTTGTGTGCTCTTAGGAACCCAGCAAAATGTTCCTGGCGTGACTTGCAGCCTGGGTTCAAATCCATGAAAATGACAGATTAGTGGTAGAAGTAAGAGGGTTCCATCAAGGGCCCTCTCCCTCCCTTCAGCCATGCATGAGGTGTGTGGGATGAGAACTGGTTTCTTGTCATTTAAGAGGGGCCCTTTCATTTGCTTTACTTCTAAGGATGCTCCTAACTACCCCTATTACATCACCAGCCCCCACTGAGCCCTTGTGGTGAGTGTGGAGCCAGGAAAGGAAGCCACAAAACAGTATAAAGCAAAATCACAAACACACAGTAGAAAAAAGAAAAAAAGGACAGACAGAAAATGAGCAAAAAGACAGCAACTGTGCTGCTCATATGGGGCTGCAGACACCCTGCTGAAATGAGCTGATCTCTCCCCTTTAGCATGCTGGTTTTGCAGGTCTCTACTTTTGCCAAGGTCCCTCACCAAAGACTCTCAAGCAAAGTAAGGTGTTATGGGACACGAGGGAAGGTCCTCTCATGGATCAGTAGCTGGTTAAAAGACAGGAAACAAGGGGTTGGAATAAATGGTTAGTTTTTAGAATGGAGAGAGGTAAATAGCAGGGTTCCCCCAAGGATCTGTGCTGGGCCCACTGCTGTTCAACATGTTCATAATTGATCTGGGAAAAGGGGGGGCGGGGACAGTGAAGTGACAAAATTTGCAGTTGATAGAAAATGACTCAAGATAATGAAGTGTAAAGAAGACTGCAAATAATTACAAAGGCAAAGGGATCTCACAAAACTGGGTGACTAGGTGACAAAATGGCAGATGAAATTCTATGTTCCAGAGAGAGAAATCAGCCTGGCCAGCAGGGTGAAACTCTCAAGCAGTCACTGCAATAAATGTATAGAATCCCATGCCTCATTCATTTAATTTGCCACAGAATCAGTCACTTTACACCAGTGGTTCTCAAACTTTTTGGCCCATGGCCCACCGAGCTCAATGCAAACCTTTCCGTGGGCCACCAGATGCTAATGGAAACTCACTGTTAATTACATAATTATGCTGGAGCCATTTTGCTAGTGCTGCAGCTAGGGAGAAAGTTTTAATGTAACCAGTAAGGGCATGGCTACACTGTGTTTTATTTTTCGGAAGAGGTATGCAAATATCACTCACATTTTCATACCTTCTTCCATTTTTTTCCCCAGAAGAGGCTTTTCCGCCATTTGGCCCCATCTACACTGGGCTAAATGTCGGGGAAAAAAACCTCTTTCGAAAGCTCCTGTAAACCTTGTTTTATGAGGAAGAAGGGGGCTTTCAAAAGAGGAAGTTTTTCTGACATTTGGTCCCATGTAGATGAGGCCAAATGGTGGAAAAGTCTCTTAACATAAGAACATAAGAACGGCCGTACTGGGTCAGACCAAAGGTCCATCTAGCCCAGTATCCTGTCTGTCGACAGTGGCCAATGCCAGGTGCCCCAGAAGGAGGGAACACAACAGGTAATGATCAAGCGTCTCTCTCCTGCCATCCATCTCCCCCTCTGACAAACAGAGGCTAGGGGCACCACTCCTTACCCATACTGGCTAATAGCCATTTATGGACTTAACCTCCATGAATTTATCTAGTTCTCTTTTAAATCCTGTTATAGTTCTAGCCTTCACAACCTCCTCAGGCAAGGAGTTCCACAGGTTGACTGTGTGCTGTGTGAAGAAGAACTTCCTTTTATTTGTTTTAAACCTGCTGCCCATTAATTTCATTTGGTGGCCTCTTCCGGGAAAAAAAAACGGAAGGTATGCAAATGCGAATGCTATTTGCATACCTCTTCCAAAAAATAAAACACAGTATAGCCGTACCCTAAGAAAGGAAATATTAAATTATTAAACAGAATAAGTGCTTTAACTTTCTCGTGTTAATTTATCAAACTTCATTTTAAATAAAGTAAAATATTAATTTATGTCCAACACAAAAGGTTTCGATGTTTTCTTTATTAATGGCAGGGGCGGGGAAACTGTTTTTGGCTTGGGGGCAACTGACCCACAGAAAAATCAGTTGGGGACAACACAAGTGAGAAGCAAAAATAAACCCTCCAAAAAGACCCCAACCCTCACTGATGTGACCCCAACTAAGACACCTCACTCCTCTGGTACTCCAGACCCATGGGGTGAGGGGAAGGGACAGGGAGGACTGTGGTTCAGGGCTTCCCATGGGCTGGATTTACTCTTCTGGGGTTCTGGAGTTAGTGGATTTTGTGGACCACCCCCCCAAGGTGGAGACAAAAATGAGGGGCTCAGTGTGCAGAACAGGGCTGCCAGTCAGTGGGATAGGGATGCAAGATCTGGTTGGGAGGTAGGGTGCAGGAGCAGGCTAGGAGTAGGGTGTCTGGCCAGGGGGTGAGGGGGCAAGAGCAAGGGAAGGTGCAGTGTGTGGCCAGGAGGGAGGGTGCAGGAGCAAGGGTGGGTTCAGGAGAAGGCTGGGGGAAGGGTGTCTGCAGGAGCAGGCAGGGAGTGTAGGGTCTGGGTATGAGAGGGATGGGGGGTGTTTACCTGGTTTCACGTCTCCCACCGCTCTCAGGCACCGTATCTTAGGCGCCGCCTCCCACTGCTCCTATTGGCCATGATTCTGGCCAATGGAAGCAGCAGGGAAAGCTGTGCTGCTGTTCCTCCAGCCAGGGTGGAGGGGGAGTGGAAATATTTGGAGCTGTTTGCTTCCCCTATGAGCTGGAACCAGTGGGGAGGCTCGGGTCTTTCTCCCTCCCCTTAGTGGGAAGCTGGTGCTCCACCCTCATGGGGGTGGGGAGGGGGGGTGAGAGTGAGGCGCTAGTGAGAGCTTCCCACTGCAAGGGGCGGGCTGAGATTGGAGGTGTGGCCCATTTGGAAGGTGGCCGTGGCCCACTAGTGGTCTGTGGACTGCAGTTTGAGAACCACCGATATATACTAATGAGTCCAGTGGTGTGTGGTAGATTTGGGGAATGATCTTGTCCAACATGTAGTCACATGGTGTCATGAACAGGGGGAGTGCTGACCAACACCCGGTGACTAAGGGGTTAACTCAGGTACCTGCTTTCTTTGTGTGGGAGAGTCAAACCAAAAGTTGAGATACACAGAACAATTTAAACCATACCGCCCTCCCCCTGCGCCATATAATTCAGGGCATTGGAGTGGACTGAACAAAGAGAAAATTAGAAGTGAGGACCAGGGAAATGTGAGTCCAGTCGCGTTCAGGGTAACTTTTCTTTATTTTGTGGTTTGGTTTGAACAGCTCTGTGTGATTCTATGTTTCCCCTCCCTCTTTACCATCTAAGCATTGTGCCAGAGGCTTTTCTCTGTTTTTTTTATTTGTTTTTCTTAGTTGCTCTGTAACATTTAGCACCCAAGTGTGCTTTCTCAAGTTTAGCTTGTGTTTTGTAATAAAAACCACTTCTTTTAAGGTGATGATTTGATTTTTGTGTCCTGGAAGGTCTGTCTGTGGGTATCTGCATTTCTCTGACTGAGCAGTCAGCTACCACAGACTGCAGCTTGTTTTTCTCTTCTCTTTTCAAGCTCTTTTGGGGTAAAAGAGCTTGGGGTACCCCTGGGGTTGGGTTCAAGTGTTCACCCCTGGTTTTTAGGGATAAAAAAAAGCACTCGATGGTGGCAGCAATTCCCCAAAATCTGTGTATTATGATTCTTGGGGGAAGTTTTTGTAACCAGTGCCTGTAGAGCAGGGGTGGGCAAAAGGGCCTCCGCGGGCCGGATCTGGCCCACCAAGTGGGTGGCTCCAGTTGGTGGAGGCCCTGCTGCTCCCCCTCCCCCAGGTCAATTAGGCCCTGGGGGCGGGGGAGTGCATAAAGCCTTCTCCCACCCTGCCAGGAGCACGTGGCGCTTTGAAGCACTGCGTGCTGCTCGCAAGGCGGGGGGCAGGAGAGCAGAGGAGTCTTCGCACACTCCCCCGCCCCCAGGCCAATCAGGGCCTGGGAGTGGGGGAGCTGCATGAAGCTTCCTTCGCCCTGCCCCTGTCCTGCGAGAAGCCCACGGCACTTCAAAGTGCCACGTGGTCCTCGCAGGGCGGAAGGAGGTTTCCCGTGCTCCCCCACCCCCAGGCCCTGATTGGCCTGGGGGTGGAGGAGTGTGCCCAGCCTCTTCCAGGGCATGGGTGCCTAGTGGGAAGGAGGGGCCCAGGGCTACTTCCAAAATTTTTGAAGTGGCCCATGGGCAAAAATTATTGCCCACCCCTGCTGTAGAGGCAAGGTATTCAAGCTCTCTTGCAGGCTCCCACCTTCTGCACTGGGCGTGCCAGAGTGGGGAAAAGACTTGACACATGGTCTGCTTGAATTATATGCAATTCCTCTCTGGAGCCTTTTGTGCTATACATAGACACCAGGAACATAGGTGCCATGTGAAAACCTAGCTAGGTTAAGAGGTATAAATACATTGGACCACATTATATAATTTGTATCGGGAATGTGTCATCAATAAATTGGATTTCCTTACTAGGCTGACGTGTGTAGCAATGACGCTAGAGTAGCGTGCCCTCCCTAATGAAGTCTTTTCCACACAAAATGACGGAGTGGCCAACCTGAGGCACCTTGTAGAGGCCTGATTTTCTGGAAGTCTGGAAATCAAATTACTTGAGAGGATGGGCAAGCAAAAGCTGAGGCACTCAAAACCATGGCTCACATGTGGAAATCGAGGCTTTGTCTAGTTTTGATGAGCTGCATATTTGTGCCACTACTGATACCAAGAAGTCCGGAGAAGAATCTGCATTACACTACGATGTATCACTCAAATCAGTTCACAATTTAAGGTGCCATCTACAGAGATCAACCTCATAATTCATCCAAACTGACCAGCCATTCCTGCCAAGAGAGTCACCTGACTGGCTTTCGCCTGACATGAGCAAACCCCAGTCAGCCTCCATGGAACATACTCTAGTACGGGCATCACTTCTACACTCTGCTGTAGGCCTGAATGGCCTGACCAGTGAGTGCGGCACTGCCCTCAATGGCACATAACCCAGCCAGGCTGTCTGGGACAAGCCTTTTCATTTTCAAATTGCAAGTGAAATTAGCTGCTTTTCTGCCCTTCGTTACTGAAGAAAACTTCTAAACAGTCCCCACGATAATGAATGACTTTGGGGTTGTTTCCTTCACACTGTTTTGCCAAACCCTGACTGCTTAGAAAACAACTGGCCATCCCACTGCCTGCTCCAATGGACCTCAGTGGGAAGGGACTCAAGTAGGAGCCCTTCTGTAATTCATGTAATTAAGCCACAAACCATCACTGTGTGAGCTGCCAGTGCCTTTGCCTCCCTGGCGGTATCATGGGCAGAAGGACTGCTCTGCCTCCCAGTGGGTTTGCACTGCTCCAGCCAGTCAGCTTTGAAAAGAACAGGAGTGCCTCAGAATGCGGGTGCTATAAGCAAACAGCCCTCTGCCCGATCTATGTTTGGTGTTACCCCAGGAATGAGCAGGAGGGCACACTAATTTAGCTCAGCATCCAGTCACGAGAGTGAGTTGTAACTCCTTCATGATACTGTCTCCCTCCAGTAAGGACAAGCAACAAGCTCACCTCCGAAGGTTCAGGACAGGTCAGCATCCAAACATCTGGCTGTCCCCTGAAGCTTGTCTGGATAGTGGGCTGGCAATGTCATGGGGAAGGCAGATTTCTACACAAGGTCTCCAGTTCCCATGCAGGCAGGAGCAGAAACATTCTGAGGCTCACCCCCCTTGGTGTATTTCAGCACACTAGCTCTGGAAGTGATACCCTCATGTGTCTGAGACAGGCAGCATCAGCTTCCCACTCCATATTCGTGGTGGCTCTTTGGAAAGCCTCGGAATCAGTAGTTGGATGTGAATGTAATTCATTTTCATGCAGGCTACTTAGGAAGACATCATCCAGGCAGTCACATACCTATAGAAGTCAGCTATGTGCAATAACTGTCAGGCTCCTGAACGTTAGCAGGTTTCAAACAGCACTATTCATAGGCTTAATAATGCTTTATTCAGAGACAGGTTGTGATAACTTCCATCTTTCAGATTATTCATCATACACACAAGACAATTTCTCCATTCAAGCTTCCTGGGACATGTTCAAATTACATTGTATCTTCAAAACAAACTGAGAATAATATTCAATAAAGGCAACCTAATTGCTGATGTGTGACCAGAATTTGTATGCCCTTTTAAACCTCTTTCCAGTGGTTTCCCAGATTTATTACTCTTCCATAATACTGAACATTTGCATAAAAAGGAGTGAAATTAGCCTTTGCATTGGTATTTGATGCCTTCTCTAGGAGTACATCTACACTGCAAGCTTCTTTCGGAATAAGGTTTTCCGGAAGAGATCTTCCAGAAAAGCTTATTTTGAAATAGAGCGTCCAGACGCAAAAAGTGCAACGAAATAGCAATGTGCTATTTCGAAAGATAGTGTCCAATCAGTGTGGATGTTATCTCACATTTAAGGCCACCTGGAACCAGTTCAGACAGGGCATTAGGTCAGCAGTTGCTTCCAGGTGCTGCTGCCTGAGGCTAGCTGAGACATGTGCTTAAAGGGACCCCCTGGACAGCCGTTTCTCTGCTTCTTCTGCTGATTTCCTACCTCTCTGAGGGACAGCAAAGCTTTAGCAGTGCGTGATCTGGTTGTCCAGGTTTGGACGTCACAGCATTCTTCTTGCCACTGAGCCAGAGCTGCCCCAGGGCATGCGATGGCCCCACACGGCCATGCTGCCATTTGTGCAGCAGTTTGTGCAGGCTGCCTTCATGGTCCAGCATGAGCTCAACACCGAGCTCATCATTGAGACCCTCTCCCTGTGTGCGGGAGCAAGGCCCTTGCAACCGCACCCCACAGTGCAGCAACACTTCTGCAGACTGGACACCAATTACGACTGGTGGGACCTGCTGGTGACGGAGTGGTGTGACGACCAGCAGTGGCTCCATAACTTCTGTATGAGGAAGGAGACATTCCTGGAGCTGTGTGCCTGGCTTGCCCCTGCTCTCCATCAACGGGACACCCAGATGCGACCCGCCATCCCCCTGGAGAAGCGGGTCGCCATCGCTGTCTGGAAGCTTGCCACCCCAGACAGTTACTGATCTGTGGGCAACCAGTTCAGCATGGGGAAGTCCACTGTCGGGGCCCTCCTCATGCAGGTAAGGCACTCTCGGGCTGCACTCCCTGGAGGGTGGGGGAGTACTGGAAAGGGGGACCCTAGGGAAAGGGGGGGTTGGGGAGTGACCTGGGGGTGGGGAGGAAGCCCCATCCCCAGGGGGTTCTGCAGTCCTGCCCTCACACAGACCTGCGGCGGGGGGGGGGGGGCGGCTTCATAAGGAGTGGCTCCTGGGGTGTTTGTGGGGGCTCAGGGACCTCCCAAGGGCTCAGGCACCCCCTTTGATTCTCTGTTTTGTGCCTTTTTCTCCTTCTGCAGGTGGTGAGGACCATTAACAGTGTCCTGCTGTGCAGGGTCATCTGCCTGGGATACCTGGACCTCATCGTGGCTGGATTTGCCACCCTGGGCTTCCCCAACTGGGGGGGGGGGGGGCTATTGATGGAACCCACATCCCCCTCCGAGCCCCTGACTGGTACCCCAAAAATATTCTCACTGGAGACCACCCAGGGTTACACTAGTATGGGTTTATTTCCACTAGGTAAAACTAAAGAGGAGACAGCAGCCACCAAAGGTTTAAACTAAAGAAGATAGAACTCTCTCTCTCTCTCATACACACACAGACAAGCAAGCAAGCACACACCCCTCCATTCATTCACACCCATTCTTTCCTGCCCTCAGGCACACACACTTACACAGACATATGGCAGCCACGTGGTGTCTGCTCATCATGGCTGGGGAAGCTGGTCAGGAGGAGAGACACTGGAGAGGAGCTTCTCAGGAGCAGGGGAAGGAAAAAGAGAGAGAGTCTCACATGTGCTGCCTCTCTTTATATATTGTCTGAATGGCTCCTGTGACTCAGTCACCTCATCATCAGGGAGCATGCCCAGACTGTGATGACTCATTGAAATGTGCTCCATTGTTCCCAGTCTTCTTCAAACACACTGGCTACGTCTACACTGGCCCCTTTTTCGGAAGGGGCGTGCTAATTTTGAAAGTGGGAATAGGGAAATCCGCGGGGGATTTAAATATCCGCCGCGGATTTAAATAAAGATGTCCGCCGCTTTTTTCCCGGCTTGGGGAAAAGCCGGAAAAAAGCGTCTAGACTGGCCCGATCCTCCGGAATAAAGCCCTTTTCTGGAGGATCTCTTATTCCTACTTTGAAGTAGGAATAAGAGATCCTCCGGAATAGGGCTTTATTCCGGAGGATCGGGCCAGTCTAGACGCTTTTTTTCCGGCTTTTCCCCAAGCCAGAAAAAAAGCGGCGGACATCTTTATTTAAATCCGCGGGGGATATTTAAATCCCCCGCGGATTTCCCTATTCCCACTTTCAAAATTAGCACGCCCCTTCCGAAAAAGGGGCCAGTGTAGACATAGCCACTCACACTCACACTCTCGCTCCATTCACTCAGGGGAGAATGCAGCTTAGGGAAAGTTACAAGCAAGGTGGCTGCATGTTACAAAGCTGCAGTTTACAGTAAGTTTGAGAGTTACACAGATTGCAAAGATTGACAAAGATCACAATAAGTTGCAGTTTAAAACCTTAGACCTTACAGTTTGGTGTAGTTTCAGAAAATCCATGTATATAAATCAAGTAAGCTCAGGCGGAGGCTTTTTTATGCAACACCGACCACCGGGCTGCACAGTATATAAACAGAAAGGGATACTTTCTGATGGTCCTGCAGGCCCTGGTCGACCACTGCAGACAGTTCTCAGACATTTTCGTCAGCTGGTCTGGGAAGTCGCACGACGCCCACGTCTTCCGCAACTCCAACCGCTACCAGAAGCTGGAGGCTGGCACATCCTTCCCCCAGCATTGAGATGCCACTGTGCATTGTGGGGGACGTAGACTACCACCTAATGCTGTGGCTTATGAAGCCCTACACCGGCCACCTGGTCCCAATAGGGACCACTTCAATGCCTGCCTAGGCAGGGCCTGCATCCACGTTGAATGCACCTTCGGGTGCTTGAAGGCATGGTTCAGGTGCCTCCTGACCCATGATCTCTGCATGCTGTGTTCTCCACATTGTGGAGAGGCAGGGGGAGGCCTTCCTTCCGGGGTGGGGGGCAGAGGCCAGCTGGGAGGGATGGGCCTTTGAGCAGCAGCGCACAGCTGCTATCAGCCAGGCCCTTGAGGTGGGGGTGCGCATCCGGGAGGCCCTGAGGGAGAGTTTCTCTCAAGGACCCCAGTAACTCTCCCCAGGGCCTTCCCACTAGGGGCCTGTGCCTTGCCCCTCTCTGCCTTTCCCACAACAACCCCTCCCTTCCATCCAACAACCCACCTTCCCTGCAGACACAATAAAAACAACTGTTTGGTTTTCAAGAAAATAACTCTGTTTTTAAATTAGGATAAAAGTAACTGGGGAGGGGCGGGCTGAGAACCTGGATATGGGGGGGTGAGAACCTTGGAGGGGGGAAGAGAGACTCAGAGCTGGGGCTGAGAGTGGCACGTGGCTCGGGCGCTTGTTCCACCTCATGTCCAGGGACCTCAGTGACCTCGGGGGTGGGGTCCTGGGAAAACAGGGGGATAGGCAGGAGGGGAGGATGGAGTGGGGTCAGGCATGGGAGGGGGTCAGGGGCTGGCATGGGAGGGGGAGCGGGGACAGGAGCAGGGACTGGGACTGGTGCCAGGTAGGCCATCATCTCCCGGACAGTCGCACACATGTTGCGTCCCTGTTACAGCAGCTCAGTCCACATCTGGGCCTGCCCCTGTGCCTCATCCCAGACCTTCTGGGCCAGCGTCTGCTGCATGTCCTGGAGGATGGAGATGTGTTCCCTCATGAGGTCCTCCTGGACCTTCCGACACCTGCAGCTCCCCCTGGTTCGGGTGGCTGGCTCGGCTGGTGTCAATCGCCCCACAGTCATGGCTGGTCCAGCTGGGGAGAATAAAGAGAGGTGGTCAGCCATCCCTGGAGACACTGTCCCTGAGGCCTTCCCCTCATCTATGAGCTGAGAGCAACAGTTCCCAGGTCAGAGGATGGTGATGTCCCGGGAGCAAGGCCACGTGTGGCCTGGACAGCAGGCCTTGCCTTACAGGGGCCCAGAGAACCACGCTTCCCACCCCCCCATCCGTCCCATGGCCAACCACACTGGGATCCAATGTCTGGGAGAGGGGCCTTGAGCAGCCTGGGCTTCCATCGGGGATACACACACACCTGCACCTGGCAGCGCTATCCCCGGGAGCGGGTGGTGCCTCGTGTGTGCAGGCATGTCCGTGTGTGGCACTCCAGTCTGTGTGTGTGTCCTTGTCCCCAGCCTCCTTCCAGCAGTGGCTCATGGTGGGAGGGTGTCCCCCCCAGGTGTCCCCCCCAGGGATCAGAAGTGTGGGTGGCCTCCCCAGAGCCTGTAAGCAGGAGCCCGGGGTGCTCCGGGGCTCCCTCCTGGGGCTGCGTGGCGCAGACTGGCACTGCATGTGCATCCACGTGCACAGACAGCAGCGTGATGGCCAGGCCAAGCGACGATCGCACTACAGCCCCTCAGCGCCCGCCACCCCCTCCCTGTGTGTGTGAAAAACTAAGAACACTCACCTGATGATCCCTCTGTGGCCTTGGAGGATGCCTGGGACACATCCAGGCCCTGGGGTACAGGCTCCAAAGTGAGAGTGGTGACAGTGCTCGCCTTTTCCTCCTCCTCCCCCTGGGCTGGGACCCCCGGCCGGGTGATGACGGGCGTTTTCAGCCCCAAGTCCACCACCAGGGGTGGGGAAGGGGCTGCACCGCCCCCCAGGATGCAGTGCAGGTCTTTATAATAGGGGCAGGAGTGGGGTCCTGCCCCGGAGCGTGAACTGTGCTCCCTCGCCCTGGTGTAGGCCTACCGTAGCTCTTGCTTTGCTCCAGACCTGCTCCGGAGTCCTGGTGTGGTCCCTCATGGCCAGGCTCTCAGCCATCCAGCTGTAGATGTCGGCGTTGCGCCGTCTGGAGCGGAGATCCTGGAGGTTCTCCTCATTGCCCCACACCTCCAGGAAGGCCAGGATCTCTGCCCCAGACCAGCATGGCGCAGGCCTTTTCCAGCCCTGGCAGGCTCCTGGGAGCCTTGTGCATGCTCCCTGGGAGGGCCAGTGGGCTCTTGGGGGGCTTGTGGCTGGGACATTGGTGCCCAGATGTCAGGCACTGGCAGCCGCGTGGTGTTTGGAAGTTCTCTGGGCCGGCTTCCTGCCACAAGCCCTGTCCCCAGTGTCTGCAACTTCAAGAGTTGCCAGGAGACAGGAACTATAGAGTTGTGATGAGTATGGACAGAGTGGCCAGCAGGGCACCTGTGTTATTTCCAGGAGGCCTCTTTTTTCGAAAGAACTCTCTCTTCCGCGTCCACACACGCCTTTTTCCGAAAGAGCTTTTTCAGAAAAAGGCTTATTCCACATAGAATGAGGTTTACCAACGTTGGAAAAAGCCATCCGTTATTTTGACTTTCTGTCGAAATAACACAATTGCAGTGTGGATGCTAGTATTGTTTTTTCGGGAATAACGACTGATATTCCGGAAAAATGCTGCAGTATAGACGTACCCTAAGTGTGGACCTTGTGACAGCAAGATGTTCCTTATATCTGAATGAGGGAAAAGCTTAAATTCAGCACCAGCGTTGGAATTAGTTGTTCCTGGGCCTTCTGCATGCAGATGTTCCAGATCCAGCTGGTCCTAGAAATCTTTCTAGCTTTGCAATAGATAAGTATAGTAGATAATGTCACCCCAGCCTTCATCATATTCTCTGGAGATTTGGTACACTCACTTATCAAAGGCAAGTGCGAACATTGCCCACTGGAGGCCAGGGGAACATGAAAGTATGTAGGGAGGTGCAGAACTTTGACTACTGGTCCTGTCTTCTCTGCTTAGCTGAGATGGAGCAGCTGCCACTTTGAATTCCATTGTTCTTGGGCAATTTATCCCCACAGTCAATGTCCATATGGCAATATTGGCAAAGGCTGGGAAATCCAGGCCAAAGTCCTCTCTTCAGCCCTTCAGTTGAGATGCGGGAGGGGGATGTTTAGCAGGGGTAAAACAGCAGCCACAAAACATGGGGTGCTTTCCACTGGACTAGGATTCTGTATTCTATGGTACAACTGTTTTGGATGCCTCCTGTAGCTGTTCTTGTGCTTCTGGGGAGAAAGCTTGCAACTGCCGTGAGTCGTGTGCAAATATAGACACATAACCCACCAAGGAGTGCTGGGTATGCAGAGGGGTCCAAGAGGGGACAGCAGGAGAGAGCAGCATGGCATAGACAACAAGAGGAATCTTGGCTTCATTTGAAGTCAGTGGCAAAGTTACCACTAGCATCAGCACAGCCAGGGTGTCGCTCTAGGTCTGTTTGCCATGACTCTCCACAAACAGGCTACTCCTGGCATCCCTTGGGAGCGCACGGCTCCCATCTTCCACAGGCAAAGCTTGAACCAGGAGAATCCCACTGGGAAGCAGATCCAGAAGATTGACTGCTCTTGGCATGGGCAGGCCTCCTTTGCTCCTCCTGTACTTGCCTCCTTCCTGGACAACTTTCTCTCCATCCTCCTGTTTTCCCTCATAATCTTGGCAGTTTCCTCAGTGTGCAAAGTCCAGAGGGGTCATTATTGTGAATCCTGCCTGAATCAATGTCCCCCCCCGGCTCTCCCTGGGGAGGGAGGGGTGATGCTGGATGGAACTGAAGAGTCCTTTATGGATCTCATCTCCTAAGGGGGTCAAATAGGCCAGTGGCTATCACCAGCACTAAACACACATGAGAAATATCCACCACACACCAGGCCAGCTGCAGGCATTCAGCCAGAACAGGACTGGCCTTTGGTCAGATCCCTCTGCATGGCCCAGATAGCACCTTCTTGCATTGATGATTTTAAACAAAAATGTGCCATGTGTTTGACAGGGCCAATGAGAGGCTGGAGCAATTTGAGGTATTTATCTGAGCCAAAGGAAGGTAAAGCTGTATGTAATGATGCAGAGAAGAGATTTCTGATAGCCAAAGGCTCCTTAATGTAATCCCCTCTTTCCTCCCTGGGTTACTTGGGAGCAGACAATGCTCATCTGTGTGCCTGGACGCCTGATGGTTTTAACATTAGACATCCTGAGTATCCCAGTGGTGATGCTGGATAACTGGGGATATCCTATTCACCCCCTTGCTGTAGTCCAGGGGCAGGCAATAATTTTTTACCAGGGGCCACTTCAGAAATGTTTGAAGTGGTCCTGGGCCATCCCGGAAGGGGCAGGGCCTCAGGCGGAAGGGGTGGGGCCAGGACACTTCTGTGCTTCCCCACTCACAGACCATCATTGGTCTGGGGGTGGGGGAGTGTGCAAAGTCTTTGACCCTCTGCAGAGAGAATCACCAGCTGTTCCTCTAGGTATCCATGCCTCTGGCGGTAGGAAACTTCATGTGCTCCCCCCTGCTGCCCCCAGGTAAATTAGGGCCTGGGGAGGGGGAGCACGTGAAGTCTATTGCTCCCTGCCCCCACCCTGCAAGGAGCCTCGCAGGGCAGGAAACTTTGCGCACTCCCCCCACCTTCTGCCCCAAGCCAATCAGGGCTTGGGGGTGGGGGGAGCATGCAAAGTTTCCTCCCACCCTGCGAGGAGTGTGCAGCGCTTCTAAACACCGTGCATTCCTTGTAGGGTGGGAGGAGACTTTGCGTGCTTCCCCCCACCCCCAGGTCCTGATTGGCCTGGGGACGGGGGAAGCGGCAGGGCCTCTGCGGGCCAGATCAACTTGCTTGGTGGGCCAGATCCAGCCCACAGATGCTGTCAAGGCTGATTCCCCATTCTGGCACAATGAATGCAGAAGTGGAGGCCCGCAAAAGTACCCCAAAATCTGATCTCTACAGGCTTTGGTATAAAACTTCCCCCCAAAATCCTAAAAACCTAGATTTTGGGGATAAAAATCAGCTGCCACCATCAAGTGCTTTTGAACCCACAAACGGGTGAACACATGAAACCAACCCCAGGGGCACCCCAAGCTCTTTTCCCCAAGGAGCTTGAAAAAGAAAAGAGAAAATACAAATTGCAGTCTGTGGTAGCTGCCCTCTAGTCAGAGGCATGCAGATATCCACAGACAGATGGATTTGTTTTTGTGTTTGCCGGACTAACAGTATTTAGGTGAGAAGGCTGATTAACACAGAGGCAGTAGTGGCCATGACCCAAGCAGTAGAGGATACAAGGAGGATGATTGGATGTGGTAGCTGCAGCATGTACATAATCCTGGAGGGGGTACTTGAAAGGAGTTTTCTTTGCATGAAGTGCCGCCTGATAGAGCTGATGGAAGAAAAGATCCGAGGATTGGAGATGCAGGTGGAAACTTTGGTTGAATTTAGAAGGGGGTGCGAGCAGATGATGGGGCAAAGGCATGAGGTGGCTGAAGGGGAAAGCTTAGACATGCAGACTGAAGCAGGATCAAAGGCCTCAGAGGGGGGACCACTGGGCGAAGAAAATGGACAGTGGAAGCATGTGACTATGAGAACCAGGCAGAGGAAAAGATGGGCCAGTGAAGGAGAAATAGAGCTTAAGAACAGGTATGCAGAGTTGGAGAATGAAGAAGGGGTACAGCAGGTGGCCACTGAAGGTGGAAGGGTAAGGAAGAAGAGAAGAGTGGTTAATCCCATAGATAAAGGGGAGGAGTCGATGGAGACAACACCAATAATGAGCACCAGGAAGATACAGGATGGGTTGAAGAGGATTACAAGGGAAAATAGGAATGGAAAGGACTTGCAGCCAGAGGAAACAAGAGATAGATCAGAGAATCACACTGTCACCAGGAAAAGGCAGGTCTACATGATTGGGGACTCCTTATTGAGAAGAATAGATAGGCCTGTAACCAGAGCTGATCCAGAGAATAGAAGGGTGTGCTGATCATCCTTCATGTAGGAACAAATGATACGGCTAGATTCTCGCTGGAACGAATTAAGGGAGACTATGCCAGGCTGGGGAGGATGCTCAAGGAACAGAGGCTAGGACTATAATAGAGTTTAAAGTTAAGCTAGATAATTTCATGGAGGTTAGGTCCATAAAAGGCTATTAGCCAGGGGATAGAAATGGTGTCCTTGGCCTCTGTTTGTCAGAGGCTGGAGAGAGATGGCAGGAAACAAATTGCTTGATCATTGTCTTCGGTCCACTCTCTCTGGGGCACCTGGTGCTGGCCACTGTCGGCAGACAGGATACTAGGCTAGATGGACCTTTGGTCTGACCCAGTACGGCCGTTCTTATGTTATGTTCTATGTACAATGTCCATGCCAAATTGGGTAAAGATTGTGAATGAGGCCAAACAGCAAAAATTAAGATGTTTGTACACCAATGCGAGGAGCCTAGGTAACAAAATGGAGGAACTAGAGCTATTGGTCCAGGAAGTGAAACCAGATATTATAGGAATAACAGAAACATGGTGTAATACTAGGCATGACTGGAGTACAGGTATTGAAGGGTATGTATTGTTTAGGAAAGACAGAAGTAAAGGTAAAGGTGGTAGAGTAGCATTGTATATCAATGATGAAGTAGGTAGTAAAGAAATAAAAAGTGATGGAATGGAGAAGACCGAGTCTGTCTGGGCAAAAATCACATTGGGGAAGAAAACTATCAGATCCTCCCCTGGGATAGTGCTTGGGGTGTGTTATAGACCACCAGGATCCAATTTGGATATGGATAGAGACCTCTTTAATGTTTTTAATGAAGTAAATACTAATGGAAACTGCGTAATCATGGGAGACTTCAAGTTTCCAGATATAGACTGGAGAACAAGTGCTAGTAATAATAATAGGGCTCAGATTTTCCTAGATGTGATAGCTGATGAATTTCTTCATCAAGTAGTTGCTGAACCAACAAGGGGGGATGCTATTTTAGATTTGGTTTTGGTGAGTAGCGAGGACCTCATAGATGAAATGGTTGTAGGGGACAACCTTGGCTCGAGCGATCATGAGCTAATTCAGTTCAAACTGAATGGAAGGATAAACAAAAATAAATCTGAGACTAGGGTTTTTGATTTCAAAAGGGCTAACTTTAATAAATCAAGGAAATTAGTTAGGGAAGTGGATTAGACTAAAGAATTTATGGATCTAAAGGTGGAGGAGGCCTGGGATTATTTTAAGTTAAAGTTGCAGAAGTTATCAGAAGCCTGTATCCCAAGAAAGGGGAAAAAATGTATAGGCAGGTGTGTTAGACCAAGCATCTCAGAGAGGTGATTAAGAAAAAGCAGAAAGCATATAAGGAGTGGAAGATGGGAGGGACCAGCAAAGAAAGCTGCCTTATTGAGGTTAGAGCATGTAGGGACAAAGTGAGACAGGCTAAAAGTCAGGTAGAGTTGGACCTTGCAAAGGGAATTAAAACCAATAGTAAAAGGTTTTACAGCCATATAAAGTAGTTAGAGACATTGAGGTTAATGGCAATTGGGACAAATTACAACATGGTTTTACAAAAGGTAGATCGTGCCAAACCAACCTGATCTCCTTTTTTGAGACAGTAACAGATTTTTTAGGTAAGGAAATGCAGTGGATCTAATCTACCTCGACTTTAGTAAGGCATTTGATACAGTACCACATGGGGAATTATTGGTTAAATTGGAAAAGATGGGGATCAATATGAAAATTGAGAGGTGGATAAGCAACTGGTCAAAGGGGAGACTTCAGTGGGTCATACTGAAAGGTGAACTGTCAGGTTGGAGGAAGGTTACTAGCGGAGTTCCTCAGGGATCAGTTTTGGGACCAATCTTATTTAATCTTTTTATCGCTGACCTTGGCACCAAAAGTGGAAGTGTCCTAATAAAATTTGCGGATGACACAAAGTTGGGAGCTATTGCCAATTCAGAAAAGGATCGGGATATCATACAGAAAGATCTGGATGATCTTGTAAATTGGAGTGATAGCAGTAGGATGAAATTTAATAATGAGAAGTGTAAGGTTATGCACTTAGGGATTAATAACAAGAATTTTAGTTATAAGCTGGGGACACATCACTTGGAAGTGACGGAAGAGGAGAAGGACCTTGGAGTCCTGGTTGATTATAGGATGACTATGAGCCGTCATTGTGACATGGCCGTGAAAAAGGCTAATACGGTCGTGGGATGCATTAGGCGAGGTATTTCCAGTAGGGATAAGGAGGTGTTAGTGCCATTATACAAGGCATTGGTGAGACCCCATTTGGAATACTGTGTGCAGTTCTGGTCTCCCATGTTTAAGAAGGATGAATTCAAACTGGAACAGGTACAAAGAAGGGCCACTAGGATGATCCGAGGAATGGAAAACCTGTCTTATGAAAGGAGACTCAAGGAGCTTGGCTTGTTTACCTTAACCAGAAGAAGGCTGAGGGGGGACATGATTGCTCTCTTTAAATATTAGAGGGAAAAATGCCAGGGAGGGAGAGGAATTATTTAAGCTCAATACCAATGTGGACACAAGAACAAATGGATATAAGCTGGCTATCAGGAAGTTTAGACTCGAAATTAGAGGAAAGTTTCTAACTATCAGGGGAGTGAAGTTCTGGAACAGCCTTCCAAGGGAAGTAGTGGGGGCAAAAGATCTATCTGGTTTCAAGATTAAGCTGGATGGGTTTATGAAGGGGATGGTTTGATGAGATAACATGATCTTGGCAACTAAGTGACTTTTCACTATCGGTGGTAAATAGGCCAATGGAGGGATGATAGGAGTTACTATAGAGAACTTTCTGGGTGTCTGGCTGGTGAGTCTTGCCCACATGCTCAGGGTTCAGCTTATCGCCATTGTAGCAGGTTTACGGGTGCGAGCCACTCCCCCTGCGCCCCAGCGGGGAACGGGGGGGCCCTGCGGACCCACCGCCTTGAGCTTGATTGGGGAAATCCCTGTTCAGGGTCTATGGTCGGTGGGATCGATGGGTGCAATCACCCCCCTACTCTAGCTGGCAGGGAGGGCTCAGCGGACCCTACACCGTGTCGCCCCCCCCCCCCTCCGCAGGACTGGGGGGGGCCCTTTTGGGCTCACCAATGAGCCGTGGGGTCCTTGCGCCCCGTTCCCGTCCCTTGGACGGGTGTTTCAGTGTCTGAGGGAGTGGGTGCGACCTCTATCCTCACCCGGCCCTCGTCGCGATGGGTCTCAGTTGCTCGGGAGTGCTTTCGGGTTGTGGGGAGTGGGGGACCCGGGCCCGCCCTCTCCTCCGTGTCCCAGCCCGAGACCCTAAGTGGAGTTCGGCACCTGCAAGCCGCTCTCCACGGCAGACGGGGCCGCCGCCCTAAACTCGTCTGCCCACGAGCACCAGAAAGGCCCCGCCCCGGACTCCTTCCACTCCCCGCCTGCCGGCTCCCTCGGCAGGACGCCCGCTGGTTCGCTCACCCTGCCGGTGCTGCCAGGTCCGTCCCACTGCGATCCGCAAGCTGCTGGAGCTGTCCTCCTTCGTTGCCCGGAGGGCAGGAGGCTTGGTACCCCTGGAAGCCAGGGTGGCCGCTTCCTCGCTCCCCCCTGCCTCGGCGTCCGGCCGCCACTTTTAAAGGGCCCGGGGAGTGACGTCAGGGAGGATAGCCCCACCCCCCCGTGTCTCTCCCTCTGGGCTTTCCCCGGCACGCGTCCGGGGCTCTGCCTCCCTGGGCGGGTCGTTGCGCCCCAGCAGGGCGCTTCCCCGCGTCTCGGGCCAGCCCCCGCCTCCCCCGGCGTGGGCTTGTCCGGGCTTGTCTGTGCCCTTGCTCTGGCCGGACAGAGCCAGCCCCGCCGCTGCTGGCCGCGGCGGCCGTTTCCCGGCCCGGGGGGGTAGCCCCCCGAGGCTAGTGTGGACCTCGCCGGGTCCGTCACAGCCATATTTGGGGATGGGAAGGAATTTTCCTCTAGGGTAGATTGGATGAGGCCCTGGAGGTTTTTCGCCTTCCTCTGTAGCATGGGGCATGGATCACAGCTGGAGGATTCTCTGCATCTTGGGGTCTTCAAACCATCATTTGAGGACTTCAGTATCTGAGATATAGGTGAGAGGATTATTCTAGGAGGGGGTGGGTGAGATTCTGTGGCCTGCACTGTGCAGGGGGTCAGACTAGATGATCATAATGGTCCCTTCTGACCTTAAAGTCTATGGGTATGTCTACACTACCCTCCTAGTTCGAACTAGCGGGGTAATGTATGCATACCGCACTTGCAAATGAAGCCCGGGATTTGAATTTCCCGGGCTTCATTTGCATAAGCGGGGAGCCGCCATTTTTAAAACCCCGCTGGTTCGAACCCCGTGCAGCGCGGCTACACGGGGCTCGAACTAGGTAGTTCGGACTAGGATTCCTATTCCGAACTACCGGTACACCTCGTTTCACGAGGAGTAACGGTAGTTCGGAATAGGACCCTAGTCCGAACTACCTAGTTCGAGCCCCGTGTAGCCGCGCTACACGGGGTTCGAAGCAGCGGGGATTTAAAAATGGCAGCTCCCCGCTTATGCTAATGAAGCCCGGGAAATTCAAATCCCGGGCTTCATTAGCAAGTGCGGTATGCATACATTACCCCGCTAGTTCGAACTAGCGGGGTAGTGTAGACATACCCTAGTTTATTCCTTCCAAAATGGAGGATCACTTGATCAGATGTGAACTAATGTGAAATGGAGCAGAACACAAATCCAATCAAACGTGTTACCATCCTATGGAGAGTGTGCAAGAGGCTGAACAGCTGACTCCAGTTAGAGGAGATGGCCCTCTTTCCCATTCATGTATTTTGTATTATAAAAGGATTGCAGTTGTCAGAGCAACATAAAGGGAGTGGATCTCATTACTGAGGCCTGGCCACTTTATTTTCTCCAAGGAATTTCTTCTTTTCATTATTTTTCTCCAAAGGTCAGTTATCCTCTGCGGCAGGGCAGGAGAGTCTATGAAAGGTGAAGCATATTCATGGCAGAATTCCCCTGGTGGAATTTACAATCATTTTGCTTTTTTTATATGTGTAGAAAGATTTCTTTTAGTAAAACATTTTCTTTTAACCCTTTCCACATAATGCACAGCTGCAGCCTAATGACTAAGAAGCATTGCACAAGGGCATTTTGTGGTGAGCATGGCATTTTTGTCAGCACTTACTGGTTTCTGACATTAAGGGTACATCTACACTGCACGGATATTTCGGGATACCAGAGGTATCCTGAAATAGCTACCCCGAGTCTACACAAGACGCCTGTTATTTCAAAAAATATTTTTAAATAACAAGCGCGCTATTTTGCCATCCCAGTAAGCCATGTTGCACGAGGGATGGCTCAAAATAGCGTGTTATTTTGAAATTTGGCGCTGTGTAGATACGCCAAATTTCAAATTTCAAAATAGATTTGAGATAAGATATGCAATTTGCATAGTGCAAATTGCATATCTTATTTCGAGGTTAGGGTGCTATGTAGACACACCCTATATGAATAACACACTCTTATTTCACACTGCTTGCAGGCTTTCATTGGTCATAACGGTTGTACAAAGTGGACATTCTTTGGCTTACAAATGCCACTGCAAACATTCCTCTTTTCTTATGTATAGATACTGTGCAAGCTCAGCTCCTGCAGGCACACACATGAAAATGCCTGCTGGACTGGGGGCACAGACTCTGTTTCTGGGGTTATTTTTCCTCATGGAAATCAGCCAGATGCTGATGCCAGATGTCTGTGACACAGACAAGGGAGTGTGGGATGAGGAATCAAGCTACTGTGGCACAAAAAGAAAACACTATTTTTTTTGGAAAACCCTTCCTCCAAATGATGGTTGTTAATTTTGCAGTAGCACCCAGAATGTACTGCCATAAAGGAGGACACAGTCCTTGCCTGAAGAGCTCACAATTAGAAGAAACCAGAACCAGAATGCAGCATACAGACAAGCATTGCAAGGCAATGGGAGTTGCTTGTCTCACTATCTCCTTTTAAAATGACAAATAATTAAATGTTTATACATTGAAAACTTTGTAACCCAGCACTCATGGGGAATGCCAGTTGCTGGTTAATTGAATGTGCCGGATACTCAAGCAAAGGGTTAGACAGCTTGAGGCTGGCTGAGGGGAAAGGAGGAGCCTGCTGCTGATGTCATCCAGCAGTGCTATGATGCCAGTTAATAAAGTTTTCTGGTTAACAAAGTGCCGGATAACAAAGCTTTCAGTGTGTGTGTGTGTGTGTGTGTGTGTGTGTGTGTGTGTGTGTGTGTGTGTGTGTGCGTGAGAGAGAGTTAGCAACCTCCTGCTACCCCTCGCCTTATGCATTTTCTATATAAAATAAAGACACTAATCCTGAGTATCAAAATATATTGTCTCCATCATAAAATTATATATAGGCTCCTACGGCTTGAGCCTTTGGAGCTTTGATCAGTTTAGCTGTTTGATATCTCTGGGGGTGAGGAGCGCAACGGAGCAGAGTTAAGCAGTGAAGCCTTGGTATAAAACATCACTTGCTGGGTGAACTTGAAAGCCACGAACAGAGGCAAAAATCAGGGGAGTCAAGCAAGGAAATGTGAGATATTTTGCTTCCAGGTGCAGCCATACATGTCATATCAAGGTAGCCAGCGATGGAACAGTGGAGGTGAGCAGCAACAGATGTGCCATGTATGCTTTCCTGCTTGTAGACAGAGGGCATTTCCTGTACATGAAGAGAAAACTGGTGACTATACTGTAGGAAGAGATTCTTGGATTGGAGGGGCAAGTTGAGATGCTACTGAGAATCAGAGAAGCTGAGGAGTTCCTAGACAGCCACATTCTGGAAACACCAGTACCCCAGGTTCAAAGAAGAAAAGAGCTGGCCACAAAGGAGTTGGTATAGGGTGAAGGGTTTGTGGAACATTGGTCCATCTTCTATGCAGAAAATGTGGCTGTAGACTGTGGGTGGCCGCTACCTCACCAGAGGGGGAAACAATCTCCTTAGGGATGGGCTGTTCGAGTATTCAAGACAGAGTAAAACAAATATCAAAAAGTAAAAAAAAGGGGAGAGTAAAAGAGAGGATACGAGCACTAAGCACAAAAGTGAGATGGTGAGAACAGAATTATTCAAGGAACCACAGCGCAGGAAGAGCAGAAATTGTTTAATTGCCTATACACCAATTTGTTTGGAGTAACAAACGAGGAACTGGAATTCTCATAGACTCATAGACTTTAAGGTCAGAAGGGACCATTATGATCATCTAGTCTGACCCCCTGCACAGTGCAGGCCACAGAATCTCACCCACCCCTCTTAGAATAATCCTCTCACCTATGTCTCAGATATTGAAGCCTTCCAATACTTTGAAGGCCCCAACATGCAGAGAGTCCTTCAGCTGTGATCTGTGCCCAATGCTACAGAGGAAGGCGAAAAACCTCCAGGGCCTCTGCCAATCTACCCTGGAGGAAAATTCCTTCCTGACCCCAAATATGGCGATCAGCTAAACCCTGAGCATGTGGGCAAGACTCACCAGCCAGACACCCAGAAAGTTCCCTATAGCAACTCCTATCATCCCTCCATTGACCTATTTCCAACTGGAAATGAATGGTCAATTAGTTACCAAGATCATGTTATTTCATCCAACCATCCCCTTATCATAGAATCAGAACTGGAAGAGACCTCAGAAGGTCGTCAAGTCCAGCCCTCCGCTCTAGGCAGGACCAATCCCATCTAAATCAACCCGGCCAGGGCTTTGTCAAGCCGAGACTTAAACACCTCTAGGGATGGAGACTCCACTACTTCCCTAGGTAACCCATTCCAATGCTTCACTACCCTCCTAGTAAAATAGTTTTTCCTAATATCCAATCTGGACCTCTCCCACCACAACTTGAGACCATTGCTCCTTGTTCTGCCATCTGTCACTACTGAGAACAGCCTCTCTCCATCCTCTTTGGAACCTCCCTTCAGGAAGTTGAAGGCTGCTATCAAGTCCCCCCTCACTCTTCGCTTCTGCAGACTAAACAGACCAAAGTCCCTCAGCCTCTCCTCGTAGGTCATATGCTCCAGACCCCTAATCATTTTGGTTGCCCTCCGTTGGACCCTCTCCAATGCGTCCGCATCCTTTTTGTAGTGGGGGGCCCAGAACTGGACACAGTACTCCAGATGTGGCCTCACCAAAGCCGAATAAAGGGGAATAATGACATCTCTGGATCTGCTGGCAATGCTCCTCTTAATGCATCCTAATATGCCATTAGCTTTCTTGGCTACAAGGGCACACTGTTGACTCATATCTAGCTTCTCATCCACTGTAACCCCCAGGTCCTTTTCTGCAGAACTACTACTTAACTGGTTGGTCCCCAGCCTGTAACTATGCTTGGGATTCTTCCGTCCCAAGTGCAGGACTCTACACTTGTCTTTGTTGAATCTCATGAGATTTCTAGTGGCCCAATCCTCCAATTTGTCCAAGTCACTCTGGACCCTATCTCTGCCCTTAAGCGTATCTACCTCTCCCCCTAGCTTAGTGTCATCTGCAAACTTGCTGAGGGTGCAATCTATCCCCTCATCCAGGTCATTAATAAAGATATTGAACAAAACCGGTCCTAGAACCGAACCTTGGGGCACTCCACTAGAAACCGACCTCCATCCTGACATCGAACCGTTGATCACTACCCGCTGGGCCCGGCCTTCTAGCCATCTTTCTATCCATCTTACCGTCCATTTATCCAATCCGCATTCCCTTAACTTGCTGGCAAGAATATTGTGGGAGACCGTATCAAAAGCCTTGCTAAAGTCAAGGTATATAACATCCACTGACTTTCCCATGTCCACTGAGCCAGTTACCTCATCATAGAAGCTAATCAGATTGGTCAAGCACGACTTGCCCTTTGTGAATCCATGCTGACTATTCCTGATCACTTTCCTCTCATTCAAGTGTCTCAAAATGGACTCCTTTATGATCCCTTCCATGATTTTTCCAGGAACCGAGGTAAGACTGACCGGCCTATAGTTCCCTGGATCGTCCTTCTTCCCTTTTTTGAAGATGGGCACTACATTTGCCTTTTTCCAATCATCCGGGATTTCGCCCGATCTCCACGACTTTTCAAAGATAATGGCCAAAGGCTCCTCAATGACATTTGCCAACTCCTTCAGTACCCTTGGGTGCATTAAGTCTGGACCCATGGATTTGTGTACGTTTAGTTTTTCTAAATAGTTCCTAACCTGTTCTTTACCCACCAAGGGCTGTCCATCTTCTTCCCATCTTGCGTCGCTTAGCACAGAAGTCCAGGAGCCGACCTTGTCCGTGAATACAGAGGCAAAGAAAGCATTGAGTACTTCAGCTTTCCCCACATCCTCTGTCACTAGGTTACCTCCTTCATCCATTAGGGACTGCACACCCTCTCTGATCACCTTCTTCTTGTTGACATGCCTGTAGAAACCTTTCTTGTTATCCTTCACATCCTTAGCCAGTCGCAACTCCATTTGCGCTTTCGCCTTCCTGATAACCCCCCGGCATTCTCGAACTATACATTTAAGCTCCTCCCTAGTCATTTGTCCAAGTTTCCACTTTCTGTAAGCTTCCTTTTTGTGCTTAAGTACACCAAGGATTTCCCCTGTAAGCCAATCTGGTCTCCTACCAGGTTTGCCTCTCTTGCTACGTGTCGGGATGGTTTCTTTTTGTGCCTTCAATAAGGCTTCTTTAAAATACTGCCAGCTGTCCTGGACTCCTTTCCCCTTCATGTTAACATCCCAGGGGATTCTTTCCATCAGATCTCTGAGGGAGTCAAAATCTGCTTTTTTGAAGTCCAAGGTGTGTATTTTACTACTCTCTTTCCTTCCTTTGGTCAGGATCCTGAAATCTACCATCTCATGATCACTGCTTCCCAGGTTGTCACCCACCTCTACGTCCCCTATTAGTTCCTCCCTGTTTGTGAGGAGAAGGTCAAGCTGTGCACGGCCCCTGGTCGGATCCTTCAGCACTTGTACCAAGAAGTTATCCCCAACATTCTCCAAAAACTTCCTGGATTGCCTGTGTACTGCCGTATTGGTTTCCCAACAGATGTCAGGGTGATTAAAGTCCCCCATGAGAACCAGGGCCTGCGATCTGGAAGCTTCGCTCATTTGTTCGAAGAAAGCCTCATCTACCTCATCCACCTGGTTCGGTGGCCTGTAGCAGACACCAACCACAACATCACTGCTGTTTGCTCCTTTAAACCTGACCCATAGACTTTCAACATGTTTTTCTCCCTCTTTATACTGGAGTTCAGAGCAATCATAGTGCTCTCTTACATATAGTGCAACTCCTCCTCCTTTTCTCCCCTGCCTATTCTTCCTGAACAATCTATACCCTTCCATGACAGCGCTCCAGTCATGCGAGTCATCCCACCAAGTCTCTGTTATCCCAATTAAATCATATTTCTTGGCCTGGGCCAGGGCCTCCAGTTCTTCCTGCTTGTTGCCCAGGCTTCTCGCATTAGTGTACAAACACTTCAGGTAACCAGTTGATTGCACTATCTTCTCCATTCGAAACTGGGGTCCTCCTTGCTCGCTCCTTGCTCTATGCATTTCTTCCCGGTATCTGACTTTCCCACTCCCCTCAGGGTTTTGGTCACCGTCCCCCGACGTACCTAGTTTAAAGCCTCCTCACTAGGTTTGCAAGCCTGCCCGCGAAGATGCTCCTTCCTCTCTTCGTTAGGTGGATCCCATCTCTTCCTAACAATCCTTCCGCCCGGAACAGAGTCCCATGGTCGAAGAAACCAAAGCCCTCTCTGCGACACCACCTGCGCAACCACGCATTTACGTCCTCAATTCGACGATCCCTCCCTCACTTATTAGCGTGAATTCAGTCTAGTTGTTATTTCTGAATCTGTTGGGATGATTCACACAATTGGAATATTAAAATCAATGGTTCTAACCTATTTAGGAAGGATTGAGTAGGCAAAAAGGGAGGGTAGTGGCCCTCTGTGTCAAAAATGGCATTATCTGTTTCCAAATCACTGATAACTCTTGAATGTGTATGGATCTATGTTCTGGCCCATAAAACACAAGATAGGGTAGCAGTTGGTGTCTACCACAGGCCACCAAATCACACTAAAGAATAGTATGACTGTCTCTTTATGTACAATATTTAGGGCAAAATGCATGATCATGGGGGACTTCAGTTCGACTGACATATGTTGGAGGTCGCAAGCTGCCAAGACTAAAATATCTTTGGAATTTCTACACATTATAGATGACAATTCCCCCAAAGTTAACTGCAACACTTTTTGAGTAAGGAAATTATGTATTAGTACTTGTCCTAACAGATAAAAAGGAACTGACCACAGAACTAAAAGTTAATAGTTGCTATGTACAAGTGATTATGACTTGATCACATTTATAAGGCACAAACAGTAATATATACTTGATTTAATAGGGCCAATTTCACAAAGCTGAAAACAATTATGAGTCAAATCAGCTAGGAGGAAGAATTTAATCACAAAAAATGTAATAATAATTGGGAATCATTTAAGAACTCCTTACTCGATATCCAGAAAAAGGCACAGTACCACAACCAAAGAAGAAGGCAGGTGCTGGTTTAAAAACTGGCCTGGTTAGAGGGGAAGTGAAGGCAGTTGTAAAAATTACACACACAAAAGAAGGAGGAAGTAGATAGCAATATACAGAATTTAGGAATTGTAGAAAACTGGTAATGGAAGCAAAAGGACACAAGGTGAGATCTATGACCAGAAGAGTTATGAACAATAATATAGAGTTTTAAAAAATATTAGCAACAAACAGAAACCTAGCAATGGTATTGGTCCACGACTAGATGAAAATGTGGAATTATCAATACTAATTCAGAGAAGGCAGGATGTTTTTAATAAATATTTCTGTGCTGTATTTGGGGGAAAACAGATTATATAGTTTTATCAAATAGTTATAACACCCTTTTAATTCCACTACTGTCTCTGGTGGAAGTTAAATAGAAGTTACTGAAGTCAGACATTTTGTAATCAGCAGGGTCAAACAACTTTCATCCAAGAGTTTTAAAAGAGCTGGCTGAGGAGCCCAGTGGACTATTAATGTTTATTTTTAATAAGTCTAACAAGTATTGGAGAGCTAGGCAAGTTTCAGAAGTCTGGAAGAAAGCTAATGCTGTCCCGATTTCTAAAAAAGGGATGATCTAATTAATCATAGGCCAGTCTTCCTGATATTGATCCTCAGGAAATAATGGACTGGTTTATACAGGACTTGATTAATAAAGAACTAAAGAAGAGGAGTGTAAATAATGACAATCAACATGGGTTTATGGAAAATAGATCCCATTAAAATAACTTAATATCTTTTTTGATGAGATTACAAGTTTGGTTGATAAAGGTAATAGAATCATAGAGCTGGAAGAAACCTCAGGAGGTCATCAAGTCCAGCCCCCTGCTCTAGGCAGCACCAATCCCAACTAAATCAACCCAGCCAGGGCTTTGTCAAGCCGAGACTTAGAAACCTCTAGGGATGGAGATTCCACCACCTTGCTAGGTAACCCATTCCAGTGCTTCACCACCCTCCTAGGGAAATAGTTTTTCCTAATGTCCAACCTGGACCTCTCCCACTGTAACTTGAGACCATTGGTCCTTGTTCTGCCATCCCCCACTACTGAGAACAGCCTCTCTCCATCCTCTTTGGAACCTCCCTTCAGGAAGTTGAAGGCTGCTATCAAATCCCCCCTCACTCTTCTCCATACTAAACAAATCCAAATCCCTCAGTCTCTCCTCATAGGTCATGAGGAGCCTCCATTAGGGGGCTCCAGCCCCCTAATCATTTTGGTTGCCCTCCACTGGACCCTCTCCAATGTGTCCACATCCTTTCTGTAGTGGGGGGCCCAGAACTGGACAAAATACTCCAGATATGGCCTCACCAGAGCTGAATAAAGGGGAATAATCACTTCTCTAGATCTGCTTGCAATGCTCCTCCTAATGCAGCCTAATATGCTACAAAGGACACACTGTTGACTCATATCCAGCTTCTCATCCACTGTAACCCCCAGGTCCTTTTCTCCAGAACTGATGAGGACCAGCCATTTGGTCCCCAGCCTGTAACAATGCTTGGGATTCTTCTGTCCCAAGTGCAGGACTCTACACTTGTCCTTGTTGAACCTCATCAGATTTCTTCTGGCCCAACCCTCTAATTTGTCTAGGTCACTCTGGACTCTATCCCTGCCCTCCAGCGTATCTACCTCTCCCCCTACCTTAGTGTCATCTGCAAAATTGCTGAGGGTGCAATCCATCCCCTCATCCAGGTCATTAATAAAGATGAACAGAACTGGTCCTAGAACCGATCCTTGGGGCACTCCGCTAGAAACCGACCACCAACCTGACATCGAGCCATTGATCACTACCCGTTGGGCCCGACAGTCTAGCCAGCTTTCTATCCATCTTACAGCCCATTTATCCAATCCATATTCCCTTAACTTTCTGGCAAGAATATTGTGGGAGCCCGTATCAAAAGCTTTGCTAAAGTCAAGGTATATCACATCCACTGACTTACCCATGTCCACAGAGCCAGTTACCTCATCATAGAAGCTAATCAGATTGGTCAGGCACGACTTGCCCTTTGTGAATCCATGTTGACTATTCCTAATCACTTTCCCCTCTTCCAAGTGCTTCAAAATGGATTCCTTGAGGATCCCCTCCATGATTTTTCCGGGGACTGAGGTAAGGCTGACTGGTCTGTAGTTCCCTGAATTGTCTTTCTTCCCTTTTTTGAAGATGGGCACTACATTTGCCTTTTTCCAATCATCCGGGATCTCTCCCGATCTCCACGAGTTTTCAAAAATAACGGCCAAAGGCTCCGCAGTGACACCTGCCAACTCCCTCAGGTCCCTCAGATGCATTAAATCCGGGCCTATGGATTTGTGTATGTTTAGCTTTTCTAAATAGTTCTTAACTTTGTTCTTTCCCCACCAAGGGCTGTCCACCTCCTTCCCATACTGTGTTGTCTAGCGCATTAGTCTGGGAGTCTGGGAGCTGACCTTATCCGTGAATACAGAGGCAAAGAAAACATTGAGTACTTCAGCTTTTCCCACATTGTTTGTCACTAGGTTTCCTCCCTCATCCAGTAGGGGCCCCACACGCTCACTGATCACCCTCTTATTGCTAACATGCCTGTAGAAACCTTTTTGGATACCCTTCATGTCCCTTGCCAGCTGCAATTCCAATTGCGCTTTCACCTTCCTGATAACTCCCCTGCATTCTCGAGCAATAGATTTATACTCCTCCCTAGTCATCTGTCCAAGTGTCTACTTCTTGTAAGCTTCCTTTTTGTGTTTAAACTCACCAAGGATTTCCATCTGCTGATGGTTTCCATCACTGATGTGGTTGGATCTGGTGATGAAATCGCTGGTGTAGATGTGTGGGCAGAGTAGGCACCGGGGCTGGTTGCAGGGGTGGGTTCCTGTATGATTATGAAGGAGGTGTGTTGCGTAGTTATTGGAAATAATTAGTTTGAGGTTAGGCAATTGTCTGTAAGCAAGGATTGGCCTTTCCCCCAAGGCCTCTGAGAGTGAGGGTCATTTTCCAGGATAGGTTGTAGATTGTTGATAATGTGTTGGAGAGGTTTAAGTTGTGGACTGTAGGTGATAAGTGGAATTCTGTTGTTTTCTCTTTTGGGCCTGTCTTGAAGTAGTTCATGTCTGGGTACGTTTTTGGCTCTGTCAATCTGTTTTTTGGCTCTGTCAATCCCTGGGGTTCCGCGGAGCAAAACGAGGGGTTCCGTGAGGAGCCGGCTGTGACAGACTGGGCCGTGTCTGGGCACAGCTGAGGGCGTCCGCTCAGGGCAAATTGCTCAACTTCGGGGCTCCTTACAGTCCCCAGACTGGTGACCTCTCCAAACAGGCCACAAACCAGTCCCACCGAGCACTTCAGCAGCCTGCCTGAAGCCTCACGAGCAAAACCCCTCCGATACCCCAGCAATAGCCATGCCCCAGATGGCCCCGGGCCTCATACACAGGTGGGGGGTCCTAGCACCCAATCCCACCTACCCCGAACAAGTTCTGTCCGGTTCCAAGAAACCAGCCACAGATCCCTGGTCAATTTACCCTCTGGACCTTACCCACAAATCACGCTGGGCCAATCCTTTAGCATCTAACATCTAAAGGTTTATTATTCCAATAAAGAAAAGCCTGAGAGTAAGGTTGTTAAAGGATAGTACATTACATGCATCGAATCTCCCAGTTCTCGATGCAGGCTCTAGCAGAGATGTTACAGCTGCTGGTTTAAAAGTCTTTGTTGCACATCCTAGGATCAGGATGGGTCCACAGTTCTTTCTGGATCTTCAATCCCTGCAATGCTGCCTCTGGGATGAAGTGCTGAGCTGAAGACCAAGATGGCGTTGACCACATGGCCTCTTTATACCTCCTTCCTGGTCTCTTCTTGGCTGCAGCAGGTCACCTGGCCAGCAGCCAATCTCTGTGTTCCCTGCTGGCAGCTCTCAGGTGTCAGCCCTCATTCTTTAGGTGTGTCCTTGGCCCATTGAGAGCCATTGTCCCACAGGGCCTTGCTAATTAGCATGTCCATAGGCCAGGCCCTGCCCAATGCTCAACCACATGCAGGGAAATATTCAGTATCCATACGAGTACATGCTTATAATTGCACACACAGACATTATACAAACACATGAACAGCGTACATAGGACTATCAGACAGTAAGCTTCTATTCAACATCCCACATGGCCCCCCCTTTATACCATTTTCTGGGGCCAACACCCCCACCTATGGGTGCAGCAGCGATCTGGCTGCTCCCCTCAAAATCCAATAACGTGACACCGGCGCTCCCCCGCCCCCTCTGAAAAAGAGAGAGAGAGAGCCGGCTAGCCAGCAGAGGCATGGGCAGTGAGTTGTGTGGGCTTGTGGTGCCCACGCTCCAGCAATATCTGGAGCTGGAGCGGGTCGCGACCCCCCTGCGCGTTTCCTCCCACCCTGGCTCCAGAGTGTCTCTCCCCTATCCCCGTCCCCGGACCTGTCCCTGCCGTGCGCAACCTTCCCTGAGCTCCCCGTCCCTGGCTGCTGCTGCCCTGCGCAGCACGCTCGAACCAGTGGGTGGAGAGATGCCCGGACGTGACGTAACGTCACGGCCCGGGATTTTAAACTTTCTGGGCGCTGTGATGCGCCGCATGGCTGAGTTGCGGGTTCAGAGTCCAGGGACAGAGAACAGACTCCGGCCCCACAAAGTGGAAGGCAGAAGGTACGGGAGAGGGAGAGGGAGGGAAGGGAAGGGAAGGGAAGGGAAGGGAAGGGAAGGGAAGGGAAGGGAAGGGAAGGGAAGGGGCTTGTGCAGAGGGAAAGGGGAAGGGCTGGGAGAGGAAGGTGCTTGTGCGGAGGCAGAGGGGAAGGGGAAGGCACCAAAGGGACAGGGTGGAGGAAAGACAAATGGCAGGGGGCCAAGCACAGACAATGAGGAAAAGGGCAGGAGGGAAGAGGTGTCAGTGGGAGGGGGACAGGGTGATGCTGGGAGGGGAGAAGGTAAGGGCATTGAGGGGTGAGGGGAGGTGCTGGGAGAAGGCTTGAAAGAAGGGGTGGGCATGTGGAAGGCCGGGATGGAGCAAGTCATGTGAGAGGGCACAGGGGCATGAGGGGAATGGGGGCAGAGGGTGGTGAGGGGTGGGCATCAGGGAAAAATGGAGCAAAGGGGGCAGAGGAAGTGAGGGAAGGGGGAGGCACCAGGAGGGTGCAGGGCTAAGGGAAGGTGCAGGTGCCAGGGGATTCTGGGGTGAAGCAGAAGGGCAGACACCTGCAGTGGAGGGACCAGCACCAGAGGAGAGAGGCAGGGCAGGTGTGTAGAGGGAGGTGTTAGAAGAGGGGATGAGGAGGGGTAGCTCACATGATCAGAGTGGGGCTACTGAAGAAGTGGGCACAGGGAGGAGAGAAGGGCTGGTGGAGGGGGGCAGGTTGCAGGAGGGCTGAGGACAGTGAGAAGGGCAGGAGTCAGGACAGCAGAGGAGGGTGAGAAGTCGGGGGGCAGCAGGCACCAGGGGAGCTGACATGGCAGCAGAGGGGAAAGGTAGAGGTTTAAAAATATTTATTAATAACGTGGGTGGCACATCCAAACAATCCACATGAACTCAGTACTGGTTCACAACACAACATTCATTTTGCTCATGTGAGGAAACTCTTAGGCTATGTCTACACTGGTTGTTTCTTGTGCAAGAACACACCCACTCTTCCATGTGCGAGCTGTGCTTTTGCACAAGAGCATCTATGGCAGTGTGGACACTCTTGCCCAAGAAAGTGCCAATGGCCATTTTAACCACAGGGCTTTCTTGCTCAAGAAATTCATATTGCCTGTCTACACTGGCCTCTTGCGCAAGAATAGTTGCTCAAAAGGGCTTATTCCTGAGTGGGAGCATCGTAGTTCTTGCGGAAGAAGCCCTGATTTCATACATGAGAACGTTAGTGTACTTGCGCAAGAACACATGGCCAGTGTGGACAGGCAGCAAATTTTTGCGCAAGAGCAGCTGCTTTGGCACAAGATCGCGCCAGTGTAGACACAGCCAAGGGGAGGGAGGAAGGCAGGGGTAGGGAATCAGCACTGGCTCAGCATGTCTACATGGTTTGGGGGAAGGTGCAGGAAAATTGAGCTCAGCTGAGTTGCAGAGTGGGGAGGTCTGGGGAGCTGGGCTGGGCGGTGGGGTGGGGAGTGTGTGTGTGTGGAGCTCAGAGCTCAGTTTGGCTGCAGGAGGAGGGAGGTGCCGTGAACCGGGGCTAGACTCAAGGGGAGGGAGGGGCAGGGAATCGGCTCTTGGCTCAGCAGTTTTGCAGGGCTTGGAGGAGGTGCAGGGAAACGGGGCTCAGCTGTGCTGTGGGGGAGACATGCAGGGAACCAGTGCAGGGCTCAGCTGGGCTGAGGTGGATGGGGGAGGGCGTATGGAACAAACGGGCAGCTCAGCTGGGCTGTGAGGGGCTGCAGGGAACTGGTGCTGCACTCCCTTGGATTGTGAGGGATGGTTTTGGGGGAAGTGCAGGGAACCAGCAGGGGTGGGCAGCTTAGTTTGGTTGCAGGGGATAGAGGTGCAAAGAAGCCTAGTGGGGAAGGGGGGGGACCAGGAGCCCTGAAATGACCTCCCCTGGTCCAAAAATTCCTCATCTGGGACCAGTCAGGTCTAGAGGGTGCCAGATCAGGGAGGTCCAACTCCTACCCAAGTCCCCTCCTCGCACCCTCCCTCCTAGCCAGACAGCCTACATCCAGCCTGCTTCTGCACCCTACCTACCACCCAGACCTTGCCCCCTTCCGCCCCCCAGCTCCCTCCCAGATCCTGCACCCCATCCCTATCCCGCTCCTTGGCAGCCCTGCCATCCACCCTAGCATTGGTGGGTCCCTCTCTCCTCCCCCACCCCCCACCTTTTTTTTTTTTTTGCTTGACAAGCCTAGGGGTTCCTTGAAATTCTGAAAAGCTGAAAAGGGTTCCTCGGCCAAATAAAATTGGGAAACACTGCTCTACATAGATCCTGTAGGTGTTTGTCTCTGCTTGTGGGATTGGAACAAATCCAGTTCTATCTTAGGGCTTGGCTGTGTACAATAGATTGAGAAATGTGTCTGGGAAGGAAGCTAGAGGCATGAAGGTAAGTGTAGCAGTTGGTAGGTTTCCAGTATAGGGTGGTGGAAATTTGTCCGTTATTTAATTGTACTGTAGTGTCAAGGAAGCGGAGCTCTCGTGTGCACTGATCCAGGCTGACATTGATGGTGGGGTGGAAGTTGCTGAAATCCCTGTGAAATTCTTCAAGGGTCTCTTTCCTGTGGGTCCATATGATGAAGATGTCATCGATGTAGCATAAGTAGAGTAAGGGTGCTAGGGGGCGAGAGCTGAGGAAACATTGTTCAAAGTTAGCCATAAAGACGTTGGCATATTGTGATGCCATGCGGGTGCCCATGGCTATGCCACTGACTTGAAGATACAAATTGTCTCTGAATCGGAAGTAGTTGTGGGTGAGGACAAAGTTGCAGAGCTCTGTAACCAGGTTTGCAGTGCTGTCATCAGGGATGGTATTCCTGATGGCCCATAATCCGTCTTCATGTGGAATGTTGGTGTAAAGAGCTTCTACATCCATGGTGGCCAGGCTGGTGTTTTCACAAAGATTACTGATGTTTTGTAGTTTTCTCAGGAAGTCGGTGTCTCGAAGGGTACGTCTACACTTGCTCCCTAGTTTGAACTAGGGATGCAAATGTAGGCGACCGAAATTGCTAATGAAGCAGGGATTTCAATATCCCGCGCTTCATTAGTGCGTTACTCCACTCAACAGCTGTTTTGAAAGTGAAAGTGCGTGCCGGGATGCATTAGTTCGAACCAAACCCCTTGGTTTGAACTAATGTTACTCCTCAAAAGCCAGAGGCAGAGCGACCAGGGAGCGAAAGCAGACAGGGGGCTGCAGACAGGGGAGTTTAAGAGGGAGTTTGACAGAAAGACACCTGTGATGGTCAGGAAGACCCGCAACACCTGTGCCAGCACTGCTTCTGTCTCCTCCGCCTGCGCCTGTAGCCAGACAGAACGCCTGAGCATGGATGCCTCTACCCGGATCCTGCTGTGGTTTTGCAGGGACTGTGGCTTGCAATTCCCACTTACTGATATCCAGGCTGGGGAGATCATCCAGTGTGAAAGGTGCCTGCTGGGGGAATCTCTCAGGCAGCAGGTGGGAGAGCTACAGGAGGAGGTGGCTAGGCTGAGGAGCATCCAAATCCACGAGCAATTCCTGGACAGTGTTCATGTGGAGACAGCTGAGGTAGCTGTCCCAGTACACAAGATTGCTGACACACCACTGGTGGAGGAGACAGGTGCATCCTGGAGGTGAATGCCTGGCTGCGAAGATGGTGTCACCAGGAGGGCTTTGGCTTCTTCGACCACGGGATGCTATTCCAGGAAGGACTGCTAAGTAGGGATGGCGTCCACCTTTTGAGGAAGGGGAAGACTGTATTTGGACACAGACTGGCTAACCTAGTGAGGAGGGCTTTAAAGTAGGTTCAACGGGGACAGGTGAGCAAAGCCCACGGGTAAGTGAAGAACATGGAGACCTGGGAGATGGGTCGGAAATGGAAGGGAGTGTGGGCTATAATAGCTGAGAGAAAGGAGGCACAAGGCAGAACTGGGAGGCAAGATCAAATCAGTAACTTAGATGCCTATATACAAATGCAAGAAGTATGGGTAATAAGCAGGAAGAACTGGAAGTGCTAATAAATAAATACAACTATGACATCGTTGGCATCATAGGGTATGTCTACACTACAACGTTAATTCGAACTAACGTCCGTTAGTTCGAACTAACTTTCATAGGCGCTACACTAGCGCTCCGTTAGTTCGAATTTAAATCGAACTAACGGAGCGCTTAGTTCGAACTAGGTAAACCTCATTCCACGAGGATTAAGCCTAGTTTGAACTTACTAGTTCGAATTAAGGGCTGTGTAGACCCTTAATTCGAACTAGTGGGAGGCTAGCCCTCCCCAGCTTGCCCTGGTGGCCACTCTGGCCAAAACCAGGCAAACTCTACTGCCCCCCTCCCGGCCCTGGAGCCCTTAAAGGACCACGGGCTGGCTACACAGTTTGTGCCAGTTGCAAGGCTGCCAGCACCCGTGCCAGCACACCCAGCAGCTGACACCCATGAGCCAGCCACCCGATGACACCCAGCCCTCCCCCTCTTCCCAGGACCAGCCTGGCGGCTCCCAGGACCCTGCCCAGGGCCGCAAGAGGCGGGCGACCGCGTGGTCTAGTGCGGAGATCGTGGACCTCATCGAGGTTTGGGGGGAAGCCTCCAATGTCCACGATCTCCGCACTAGCCACAGGAACGCGGCCGTCTACGGACGCATGGCTGCCAGCCTGGCCGCCAGGGGCCACCAGCGCAGCCGGGAGCAGGTGCGCTGCAAAATCAAGGACCTGCAGCAGTCCTACTCCCGGGCCTGCCAGCCAGGGGCCAACCCAGAGGCGTGCCCCCACTTCCAGGCTCTGGACCGCCTCCTGGGGGCTCATGCTGTCCCTGCCCCCCGGGACGTGATAGACCTCGGGGCAGAGGGACAGTTCCAGGAGACGGAGGAGGAGGAGGAGGCATCCACCTGTGAGTACCATCATGCTCCCCTTATGTGTACGGGGGGCTGGGGCGAGAGGGAGCCCCGGGACCGTGCGCCTGGGTCTTGCCCACCACGGAGCAGCAGCTGGGGATCCTGCAGGGGCCCTGGCCTTGCAGAGGGGAGCTGGGTTTCACAAACCTGGGCCCCTGGGGTAATTGACCGCTGTTCTTGTTTCGCCACAGCCGCAGCACCTGGGCCTGCAGGGCGCACCACCCTGCCTGCAGCAGCCACCCGCGCCCGGGCAAGCAGGAGAGCCAGGAACCAGGAGGAGTACCAGAGGCGGCACCTCCGGTTCCTGGAGCAACAGCTCCGTCTCCAGGACCACTGGGTCCAGGAGGACCTGAGGCTGCGCCGGAGGAGCTTGGAGGCACTGGAGGAGCAGGGCCGTGCCCTGCAAGGCCACCTCCAGAGCCTGCTCGACCGCTTCCCAATTCCTCCTGCTCCCCCTGCTCCCCCTCCTGCTCCTCCTGCTCCCCCTCCTGCTCCCCCTGCTCCCCCTCCTGCTCCCGCTCCTGCTTCCTCCACACCCCCCGTCCCTCCTGCCCCACCCTCCACAACCATTCCCCACCAACGCCCCCGGACCCGCAGCATTGCGAGACAGGAGAGGCAGCCGGACCCCCACCCCTGAGCTTTCCTTTCCCTTCCTCCCTTCCCTCCCCATTCAGCTCCCTCATCCCAGGTTTCCCCCTCCCCTCTCCCACCCTCCTTCCTCCCTCCCCCCACCCCAGTTATATAAAATAAAAAGATGTTTTTGTTTGAAAAACAGGTGTCTTTATTTGACAGTAGGTAGGTAGGGAGGGGAAAGGGGAAGGGGGTAGGGTGGAAGAAGGCCCCAGTGGGGCATGCAGGGAGAGGTCAGTCCTCCTCCTCCACCAAGAAGCTCTCCCGCAGGGCTTCCCGGATCCGGACGGCCCCCCGCTGGGCTTCCCGGACGGCGGCGGTGCGGGGCTGACCGTAGTGGCCAGCCATGCGGTCAGCCTCAGCCATCCAGGCTGGCAGGAAAGCCTCTCCCTTTCTCTCACATAAATTGTGGAGCACACAACATGCTTCCACCACGGGAGGGATGCTGTGCTCGGCCAGGTCCAGACGGGTGAGGAGGCATCGAAAGCGGGCTTTCAGTCGCCCGAAGGCCCCCTCCACCATGATGCGGGCACTGGTCAGCCAAGCATTGAAGGCCTGGCGGGAGGGATTGAGGTGCCCCGTGTAGGGCTTCATCAGCCACGGCTGCAGTGGGTAGGCGGCATCCCCCACCAGGCACATGGGCATGTCCATGTCCCCGACCCTGATGTGGCGGTCGGGGAAGAAGGTCCCGTCCTGCAGCCGCTGGCACACGGAGGAGTTGCGGTACACCCGGGCGTCGTGTGCTTTGCCGGACCAGCCCACATTAATGTCCGTGAACTGTCCCTGGTGGTCACACACGGCCTGCAGGATCACGGAGAAGTACCCCTTGCAGTTGATGTACCGGGACGCCTGGTGTTCCGGGGCACAGATGGGGCTGTGTGTCCCGTCGATGGCCCCCCGCAGTTGGGGAAGCCGAGGGCGCCGAAGCCCCGGATGAGGGCGTCCGGGTCGGCGAGGCGGACCACCCTGCGGAGCAGCACCCGGTTGATGGCCTTGACCACCTGCGGAGAGAGACACAGCAAAGCGCCAATCAGTGGGGCGCCCGGGTGGCTGGGAGCATTCGTGCCCTGGCAGTGCCCCGCGCCCCACTCCCGGAAGCAACCCCCGTGGCGGCGTGTAGTACGGCCGGGACAGACCGACCCCTCCGGTGCGGGGCGCTTTCGCCTCCTCCCTCCCCCCCTTTGTCCCTGGGGCGGCCCATCCCCTCTTTGCAGCCCTCCTCCCCCCCGGCGCAGTGGCCGACGAGTGCCATACCTGCATGAGCACCGCTCCGACGGTGGATCTCCCCACGCCGAACTGGTTCCCGACGGATCGGTAGCTGTCCGGCGTGGAGAGCTTCCATAGGGCGATGGCCACCCGCTTCTGGAGGGGGATGGCGGGCCTCATGCGAGTGTCCCTTCTTTGCAGGGCAGGGGCGAGCCACTCGCAGAGCTCCAGGAAGGTGTCCCTCCTCATCCTAAATTTCTGGGTCCACTGTCGGTCGTCCCAGCGCTCCAGGACGATGCGGTCCCACCAGTCGGTGCTGGTGTCCAGACGCCAGACGCGGCGGGGCACGCCGGTGCCGGGGCGCCGCCGCGGCTCCTCCACGGCCCCCAGGGCGGCTAGGCGGAGAGGCAGGGGGCTGACGTTCCCCAGGTGGTGCCAGGCAGCCTCGAGCCATTGCTGGCAGGCTTGCAGCAGCAAGTCCAGAAAGTGCACCAGAAGGTGCAGGGTGAGCTGTGGCTCCATGTTGCCACCTGCGGCGCCCCCCCCCCCCCCCCCCGAAGGGAAGCACCGACACAGACGGGCACAGAGACCAAGGCTTTGCTGTCCCTCGGCGAGGTTGGCAAGCAAGCAGGAAAAGCTGAGAATGCCAGATGCGGCGGGGCACGCCGGTGCCGGGGCGCCGCCGCGGCTCCTCCACGGCCCCCAGGGCAGCCAGGCGGAGAGGCAGGGGGCTGACGTGCACCAGGTGGTGCCAGGCAGCCTCCAGCCATTGCTAACCTTGTGATGGACACAGACTGGCTAACCTTGTGAGGAGGGCTTTAAACTAGGTTCGACGGGGACAGGTGAGCAAAGCCCACAGGTAAGTGCTGAATGTGCAGGACTGGGAGATGGGTTGGAAATGGGGGGGACTACGGCCTATAATGGCAAGGAGAAAGGAGGGTCAGGGCACAACAGGGAGGCAAGATCAAATCAGTATCTTAGATGCCTATATACAAATGCAAGAAGTATGGGTAATAAGCAGGAAGAACTGGAATTGCTAACCAATAAATACAACTTTGATATCATTGGTATTACAGAAACCTGGTGGGATGGGCCGCACGATTGGAATGTTGGTATGGAAGGGTATGGCTTGCTCAGGAAGGACAGACAGGGAAAAAAGGGAGGAGGTGTTGCCTTGTATATTAAAAATGTACACACTTGGACTGAAGTGGAGATGAACGTAGGAGATAGCTGTGTAGAGAGTCTCTGAGTTAAGCTAAAAGGGGTAAAAAACGAGGGTGATATCATGCTAGGAGTCTACTACAGGCCACCTAGTCAGGTGGAAGAGGTGGATGAGGCCTTTTTTAAACAATTAACAAAACTAGCCAAAGCCCAAGATTTGGTGGTGATGGGGGACTTCAACTATCCAGACATATGTTGGGAAACTAACACAGCGGGGCACAGGCTATCCAATAAGTTTCTGGACTGCATTGGAGACAACTTTCTATTTCAGAAGGTTGAAAAAGCTAAGGGCCCAAAAGCAAACAATTCCGCTGTGTAGGAAAGATAGAAAATATGGCAAAAGACCAGCTTGGCTTAAGAAGATCTTGCATGATCTCAAAGTAAAAAAGGAGTCATATAAAAAATGGAAACTAGGACAAATAACAAAGGATGAATATAGGCAAGCAACACAGGAATGCAGGGGCAAGATTAGAAAGGCAAAGGCACAAAATGAGATCAAACTAGCTACAGGCATAAAGGGAAACAAGAAGACCTTTTATAAATACATTAAAAGCAAGAGGAAGACCAAGGACAGGGTAGGCCCACTGCTTAGTGAAGAGGGAGAAGCAGTAACAGGAAACTTGGAAATGGCGGAGATGCTCAATGACTTCTTTGTTTCGGTCTTCACCGAGAAGTCTGGAGGTGTGCCTAACGTAGTGAATACAAGCAGAGAGAGGGTAAGTTTTGAAGATAGGATACACAAAGAACAAGTTAAAAATCACTTAGGAAAGTTAGATGTCAGCAAGTCACCAGGTCCTGATGAAATGCATCCCAGGATACTCAAGGAGCTGATAGAGGAGGTATCTGAGCCTTTAGCTATGATTTTTGAAAAATCATGGCAGACAGGGGAGATTCCAGAAGACTGGAAAAGGGCAAATATTGTGCCCATCTATAAAAAGGGGAATAAGAACAACCCAGGAAACTACAGACCGGTCAGTTTAACGTCTGTCCCAGGGAAGATAATGGAGCAGGTAATTAAGGAAATCCTATGCAAACACTTGGAAGGTAATAAAGTGATAGGGAATAGCCAGCATGGGTTTGTGAAGAACAAGTCATGCCAAACTAATCTGATAGCTTTCTTTGATAGGATAACGAGCCTTGTGGATAAGGGAGAAGCGGTGGATGTCATATACCTAGACTTTAGTAAGGCATTTGATACGGTCTCGCATGATATTCTTATTGATAAACTAGGCAAATATAACTTAGATAGGGCCACGATAAGGTGGGTGCATAATTGGCTGGATAACCGTAGTCAGAGAGTTGTTGTTAACGGTTCTAAATCCTGCTGGAAAGGGATAACAAGTGGAGTTCCTCAAGGGTCTGTTTTGGGACCCGTACTGTTCAATATCTTCATCAATGATGTAGATATTGGGATAGAGAGTACGCTTATTAAGTTTGCAGATGATACCAAACTGGGTGGGGTTGCAACTTCTTTGGAGGACAGGGACATAATTCAAAATGACCTTAGCAAGTTAGAGAAATGGTCAGTGGTAAACAGGATGAGATTTAAGAAAGAGAAATGCAAAGTGCTCCACTTAGGAAGGAACAATCAGTTCCATACATACAAGATGGGAAGCGACTGTCTAGGAAGGAGCATGTTGGAAAGGGATCTAGGGGTCATAGTGGACCACAAGTTGAATATGAGTCAACAGTGTGATGCTGTTGCAAAAAGAGCAAATATGATTCTAGGTTGTATCAACAGGTGTGTTGTAAGCAAAACTCGTGAAGTCATTCTGCCGCTCTACTCTGCACTAGTTAGGCCTCAGCTGGAGTACTGTGTCCAGTTCTGGGCGCCACATTTCAAGAAAGATGTGGAGAAATTGGAAAGGGTACAGAGAAGAGTGACAAGAATGATTAAAGGTCTAGAGAACATGACTTATGAAGCCAGGCTTCATGAACTGGGCTTGTTTAGTTTGGAAAAAAGAAGATTAAGGGGGGACATGATAGCGGTTTTCAAATATCTAAAAGGGTGTCACAAGGAGGAAGGAGAAAATTTGTTCCTCTTGGTTTCTGAGGACAGGACAAGGAGTAATGGGCTTAAAGTGCAGCAGGGGAGGTTTAGATTGGACATTAGGAAAAAATTCCTAACTGTCAGGGTGGTCAAATATTGGAATAAATTGCCAAGGGAGGTGGTGGAATCTCCCTCTCTGGAGATATTTAAGAACAGGTTAGATAGACATCTGTCAGGGATGGTGTAGACGGAGCTTGGTCCTGCCTTGAGGGCGGGGGGGCTGGACTCGATGACCTCTTGAGGCCCCTTCCAGTCCTATTATTCTATGATTCTATGATTCTAAGTCCAGAAAGTGCACCAGAAGATGCAGGGCGAGCTCTGGCTCCATGTTGCCACCTGCGGCGGCGTCCCCGAAGGGAAGCACCGACACAGACGGGCACAGAGACCAACACTTTGCTGTCCCTCGGCGAGGTTGGCAAGCAAGCAGGAAAAGCTGAGAACCGGCTGTCCGGGGGGGTCCCTTTAAGCACGAGCCTCAGATAGCCTCAGACAGCAGCCACACAAAGCAACTACTGACCTGATGCCCTGCCAGAACCGGTTTAGCCACCCTTAAATGCGCCCCTGCGTCCAATCAGTGTGGAAGCGCTAGTTCGAATTAGCAAAACGCTAATTCGAACTAGTTTTTAGTTCTAGATGCGTTAGTTCGAATTAGCTTAGTTCGAATTAACTAATTCGAACTAAGTTAGTTCGAATTAGCGCTGTAGTGTAGACGTACCCTTGGTGGGATAATACACACAATTGGAATATTGGTATAGAAGGGTACAGCTTGCTCAGGAAGGACAGGTGGGGAAAAAAGGGAGGAGGTGTTGCCTTATATATTAAAAATGTACACACCTGGACTGAGATGGAGATGGACATAGGAGATGGGCATGTTGAGGGTCTCTGGGTTAGGCTAAAAGGAGTAAAAAACAAGGGTGATGTCATGCTAGGGGTCTACTACAGGCCACATACCCAGGCGGAAGAGGCTTTTTTTAAACCGAGAAGTCTGATGAAGGAATGCCTGGCATAGTGAATGCTAGTCGGAAGGGGGTAGGTTTAGAAGACAAAATAAAAAAGAGCAAGTTACAATCACTTAGAAAATTTAGATGTCTGCAAGTCACCAGGGCCTGATGAAATACATCCTAGAATACTTAAGGAGCTGATAGAGGAGGTATCTGAGACTTTAGCTATCATCTTTGGACAATCATGGAAGACAGGAGAGATTCCAGAAGATTGGAAATGGGGGAATATAGTGCCCATCTATAAAAAGGGAAATAAAAACAACCCAGGAAACTACAGGCCAGTCAGTTTAACTTCTGTGCCAGGAAAGATAATGGAGCAAGTAATTAAGGAAATCATCTGTAAACACTTGGAAGGTGGCAAGGTGATAGGGAACAACCAGCATGGATTTGTAAAGAACAAATCATGTCAGACCAGTCTGATAGCTTTCTCTGATAGGATAACGAGTCTTGTGGATAAGGGAGAAGCGGTGGATGTGGTATACTTAGACTTTAGTAAGGCATTTGATATCCAGGAAGTTTTTGGAGAATGTTGGGGATAACTTCTTGACACAGGTGCTGAAGGATCCGACCAGGGGCCATGTGCAGCTTGACCTTCTGCTCACAAACAGGGAGGAACTAATAGGGGAAGTAGAGGTGGGTGACAACCTCGGAAGCAGTGACCATGAGATGGTAGATTTCAGGATCCTGACCAAAGGAAGAAAAGAGAGTAGTAAAATACACACCTTGGACTTCAAAAAAGCAGATTTTTACTCCCTCAGGGATCTGATGGGCAGAATCCCCTGGGATGTTAACATGAAGGGGAAAGGAGTCCAGGACAGCTGGCAGTATTTTAAAGAAGCCTTATTAAACGCACAGAAAGAAACCATCCCAACGCGTAGCAAGAGAGGCAAACATGGTAGGAGACCGGACTGGCTTACAGGGGAAATCCTTGGGGAACTTAAGCACAAAAAGGAAGCTTACAAAAAGTGGAAACTTGGACAAATGACCAGGGAGAGGTTTAAATGTATAGCTCGAGAATGCCAGGGGGTTATCAGGAAGGCGAAAGCGCAAATGGAATTGTGACTGGCTAAGGATGTGAAGGATAACAAGAGAGGTTTCTACAGGCATGTTAACAAGAAGAAGGTGATCAGAGAGGGTGTGCGGCCCCTAATGGATGAAGGAGGTAACCTAGTGACAGATGATGTAGGGAAAGCTGAAGTACTCAATGCTTTCTTTGCCTCTGTCTTCACGGACAAGGTCGGCTCCTGGACATCTGCGCTAAGTGATGGAAGATGGGATGAAGATGGACAGCCCGTGGTGGGTAAAGAACAGGTTAGGAACTATTTAGAAAAGCTAAACGTACACAAATCCATGGGTCCATACTTAGTGCATCCGAGGGTGCTGAGGGAGTTGGCAAATGTCATTGAGGAGCCTTTGGCTATTATCTTTGAAAAGTCGTGGAGATCGGGAGAAATCCCGGATGACTGGAAAAAGGCAAATGTAGTGCCCATCTTCAAAAAGGGGAAGACGGACGATCCAGGGAACTATAGGCTGGTCAGTCTTACCTCGGTTCCTGGAAAAATCATGGACGGGATCCTTAAGGAAACCATTTTGAGGCACTTGGATGAGAGGAAAGTGATTAGGAATAGTCAGCATGGATTCACAAAGGGCAAGTCATGCCTGACCAATCTGATTAGCTTCTATGATGAGGTAACTGGCTCGGTGGACATGGGAAAGTCAGTGGATGTGATATACCTTGACTTTAGCAAGGCTTTTGATACGGTCTCCCACAATATTCTTGCCAGCAAGTTAAGGGAATGTGGATTGGATAAATGGACGGTAAGATGGATAGAAAGATGGCTAGAAGGCTGGGCCCAGCGGGTAGTGATCAATGGCTCGATGTCAGGATGGTGGTCGGTTTCTAGCGGAGTGCCCCAAGGTTCGGTTCTAGGACCGGTTTTGTTCAATATCTTTATTAATGATCTGGATGAGGGGATGGATTGCACCCTCAGCAAGTTTGCGGATGACACTAAGCTGGGGGGTGAGATAGATACGCTTAAGGGCAGAGATAGGGTCCAGAATGACTTAGACAAATTGGAGGATTGGGCCACAAGAAATCTGAAGTTCAACAAGGACAAGTGTAGAGTCCTGCACTTGGGACGGAAGAATCCTAAGCATAGTTATAAGCTGGGGACCAACCGGTTAAGTAGTAGTTCTGCAGAAAAGGACCTGGGGGTTACAGTGGATGAGAAGCTGGATATGAGTCAACAGTGTGCCCTTGTAGCCAAGAAGGCTAATGGCATTTTAGGTTGCATTAAGAGGAGCATTGCCAGCAGATCCAGAGATGTCATTATTCCCCTTTATTCGGCTTTGGTGAGGCCACATGTGGAGTACTGTGTCCAGTTCTGGGCCCCCCACTACAAAAAGGATGCGGACGCATTGGAGAGGGTCCAGCGGAGGGCAACCAAAATGATTAGGGGGCTGGAGCATATGGCTTATGAGGAGAGGCTGAGGGACTTGGGTTTGTTTAGTCTGCAGAAGTGAAGAGTGAGGGGGGATTTGATAGCAGCCTTCAACTTCCTGAAGGGAGGTTCCAAAGAGGATGGAGAGAGGCTGTTCTCAGCAGTGACAGATGGTAGAACAAGGAGCAATGGTCTCAAGTTGTGGTGGGAGAGGTCCAGGTTGGATATTAGGAAAAACTATTTCCCTAGGAGGGTGGTGAAGCACTGGAATGGGTTACCTAGGGAAGTAGTGGAGTCTCCATCCCTAGAGGTGTTTAAGTCTCAGCTTGACACAGCCCTGGCCGGGTTGATTTAGTTCGAATTGGTTCTGCCTAGAGCAGGGGGCTGGACTTGATGACCTTCTGAGGTCTCTTCCAGTTCTATGATTCTATGATATGGTCTTGTATGATATTCTTATCAATAAATTAGACAAATACAACTTAGATGGGGCTACTATAAGGTGGGTGCATAACTGGCTGGTTAACCATTCCCAGAGGCTACGTTTACACTGGCCCCTTTTCCGAAAGGGGCATGTTAATTTCACAAATCGTAATAGGGAAATCCACCGGGGATTTAAATATCCCCCGCGGCATTTAAATAAAAATGTCCACCGCTTTTTTCCGGCTTTCCGAAAAGGGGCCAGTGTAGACGAGCCCAGAGAGTAGTTATTAATGGTTCACAATCCTGCTGGAAAGGTATAACAAGTGGGGTTCCACAGGTCTGTTTTGGGACCGGTTCTGTTCAATATCTTCATCAACGATTTAAATATCGGAATGGAGAGTACGCTTATTAAGTTTGCAGATGATACCAAGCTGGGAGGGGTTACAACTGCTTTGGAGGATAGGGTCATAATTCAAAATGATCTGGACAAATTGGAGAAATGGTCTGAGGTAAACAGGATGAAGTTTAATAAAGACAAATGCAAAATGCTCCACTTAGGAAGGAACAATCAGTTTCACACCTACAGAATGGGAAGCAGCTGTCTAGGAAGGAGTATGGCAGAAAGGGATCTAGGGGTTATAGTGGACCACAAGCTGAATATGAGTCCGCAGTGTGACGCTGTTTCAAAAAAAGCCAACATGATTCTGGGATGCATTAACAGGTGTGTTGTGAGCAAGACATGAGAAGTCATTCTTCCACTCTACTCTGCGCTGATTAGGCCTCAGTTGAAGTATTGTGTCCAGTTCTGGGCACCGCATTTCAAGAAAGATGTGGAGAAATTGGAGAGGGTCCAGAGAAGAGCAACAAGAATGATTAAAGGTCTAGAGAACATGACCTATGAAGGAAGACTGAAAGAACTGGGCTTTTTTAGTTTGGAAAAGAGAAGATTGGGAGGGGACATGGTAGTGGTTTTCAGGTATCTAAAACGGTGTCACAAGGAGGAGGGAGAAAACTTCTTCTTCTTGGCCTCTGGGGATAGAACAAGAAGCAATGGGCTTAAACTGCAGCAAGGGAGGTTTAGGTTGGACACGGGGAAAAATTTCCAAACTGTCAGGGTGGTTAAACACTGGAATAAATTGCCCAGGGAGGTTGTGGGATCCCCATCTCTGGAGATATTTAAGAGTAGGTTAGATAAATGTCTATCAGGGATGGTCTAGACAGTACTGGGTCCTGCCATGAGGGCAGGGGACTGGACTCGATGACCTTTCGAAGTCCCTTCCAGTCCTAGTATTCTATGATTCTATCTCTTCCTAGCAATCCTTTTGCCCCGAACAGCATCCCATGATTGAAGAATCCAAAACCCTCTCTCCGACACCAACTGCGCAACCACGCATTTACTTCCAAAATTTGACTATCCCTACCTGAACCTTTTCCTTCATTCCAATCTGGTGAAGGGAGTGGAAGGAACAAGCAGTAAGCAGGAGAGGCGATGTGGGCAGCATATGGTTGCTAAATTTCTACTCACTGGTGGAAATCTGCGTAAAAGTAGGATCATTTTTTTGCCATAAAACTTAGCTGATGGTGGAACCTGGGATTTCCGAGCATGACTTCTTAGTGTGGTAGCAAATGCTGAATGAGTCTGCTTTCATCAGGATGCCAAAGGGTTAAAGAAAAAAAGATATTCAATAGGCTGAGAAACTGCCAGCTGAATACACACAAAGCATCAGAAAAAGGAAACTGTAACTTTCAACTAGGCCTGTTTGGGGAGGGCAGATGAGATACAAACCATTTGTTGATATCAAAGGAAAGATTCCCATTGGCTTCAATGGTCTTCCATCAGTGACGTTTGCTAAGCACTGAACTTTTTGGATACTTTTTAGACTCTCGGGAAATGAGTGTCAGAGATGAGAGTCCACTGAAATCCCCCTTGGATGCCCACAGTCACAGTTGAGTATGTTTTGTGTATAGCGAGTGCCAGTGCTTGGAGCCGAGGCATGGAGTCAGGAATTATTGAGACCAAGCTACACCTGAAAAAATTACTCCCTCTGTGGCTCCAGGCTGACCTCTTATCCCCAGTTTACAAATAAGAAAACCGGGCCAAAAATGGCCCAACCCAAGGCGGCGTTCTTGCGAGGATTAATTGACGTCAGTGAATGCTATGAACATGAATGTTGCTATGTAACTGTTAATAATAAACAAATCCAGTAATATCTAGCTCTTATATAGTGTTTTCCCTAAGCAGACCTCAGTAATGGTACACTTTACTATAGCTGTACACAGAAATATTGTCACCAACAGTTTAAATCTTGGCGTAGAGGTTGCGCTTATTAAGTTTGCAGATGATACCAAGCTGGGAGGGTGTGACATGGCGTCTCAGCCCCGCACTTAGAACAGACTGTGGGCTGGGCCCAGCTGGCTGAGAGCGCCCCTCCCCCACAGCCCTGCTGGGCGTGCTCACAGACAGGCCTGAGTATAAAAGGCCCTGAGGCAACTCACTCAGGGCAGATTGAAGAAGGGAAAGAACCTGCAGAGAGAGATCCAGAGCCAGAGGAGCAGGTGCAGCCCAACCCAATGTAGCCGCCTCCCCAGCAGCAACCACCGCCACAGCCGCAATGACAGCCACAGCCCAGGAGGCAGTCTGGAGGTACAGTGACGGGGAGACACATGGGGCAGTTGGAAGTATCCCAGGGTGGGGAATTGACCCCCAAGTGCTCGGCGTGTTGCGGTGGGAGTCCCTGTTTTGCAAGCAGTGGACCGAGCCACTGCCAACAGGGCCCTGCGACGGGACTCGGTGGAGTGGGAGGGCCTGGGTCCCCCTACCCTCCCCCTCTGCAGCGCTCCTGGGCAGAGGTAGTTTCCCTTAGGCCTGTGGACTAGGCCTCAGGGCTGTATTTACCCCTGTAGAGGGGTATCATAACCACGAGGGCTGACCAGCAGCCTGGTGGCGAAGGGGTTAACTATGTCTCCTGTTTCTAGCCAGGTATCTGTTCGGCCAATGGTAATGCAGGTAGAGATTTCAAACTGGGACAAAGGAATTTTTAATTCTTCCCTCCTTTGTCTGAGGCAGAACAGGTTTCTTCCAAGTAACAGGGAGATGGGAAGGCTTGTCTCTCTCCAAGAAAAGTCTTTTCACAATATGTAAGTAAGGCAAAGTTTAGTTAACTTGTCAGGTTTTATTGTTTGGGAATTTGGAATTGATGTCTGAGCTGTTAAGTGTTTTTTTTCTCTCTTTTGTAATGAAGCTTTCTAACCCAGGGAATTTTCTCTGGGTATATCAATTGGTGGTCCTTACCATCTAGCCACCTTTACTATGCTTGCAACGGTAGTATTGTTTTGATAATAAACGTTTTTCTTTTTCTAATTAACCTGGTATTGGTTCATTTCTGTGTCCTGGAAAAACTGTCTGTGGGTATCTGCATGACTCTGACTAGGGAGCAGTCTAGGGAGTACCCCATAGGTTTTAGGGAGGAGGTTTCCCAAGTGATCTCTTCCCTGGTTTTCTTGGAATACTTGGGTGGTGGCAGTGGATATTCCCCAATGTCCGGGTATTAGGATTTTGGGGGGAAGTTTTTGTACCAAAACCTGTAGATATAAGGTTTTGGGGTGCTTTTGTGGGCCCCCACTTCTGCATTTGTTATGCCAAAGTGGGGAACAGCCTTGACAAGGGGAGTGCTACAAGGACTAGGCCTCAGGGCCGTATTTACCCCGATAGAGGGGTGTGCTACAACAACTAGGCCTCAGGGCCATATTTACCCCAATAAAGGGGAGTGGTATTTGGGATTCTGGCGGTTGGGCCATACGCATCCTAGTAAAGGAGAACTGAGACTGGGACTCCACGTATGGCCCGTGGGGGAGGCTTTGACCACGGGATCCTGCTCGAGGGGAGCGCACCCCTCGACAGAGGGGTTGCAACTGCTTTGGAGGATAGGGTCATAATTCAAAATGATCTGAACAAACTGGAGAAATGGTTTGAGGTAAATAGGATGAAGTTTAATAAGGACAAATGTAAAGTGCTCCACTTAGGAAGGAACAATCAGTTTCACACTTAGGCTGTGTCCAGACTCCATGCCTCCTTCGACGGAGGCATGTAGATTAGCCACATCGGAAGAGGGAAATGAAGCCGCGATTAAAATAATCGCGGCTTCATTTAAATTTAAATGGCTGCCCCGATCTGCCGATCAGCTGTTTGTCGGCAGATCGGGGGAGTCTGGACGCGATGCCCCGACAAAGAAGCCTTTCTTCATCGACACAGGTAAGCCTCGTGAAACCAGGTTTACCTGTGTCGATGAAGAAAGGCTTCTTTGTCGGGGCATCGCGTCCAGACTCTCCCGATCTGCCGACAAACAGCTGATCGGCAGATCGGGGCAGCCATTTAAATTTAAATGAAGCCGCGATTATTTTAATCGCGGCTTCATTTCCCTCTTCCGATGTGGCTAATCTACATGCCTCCGTCGAAGGAGGCATGGAGTCTGGACACAGCCATACAGAATGGGAAGCGACTGTCTAGGAAGGAGTACTGCAGAAAGGGATCCAGGGGGTCACAGTGGACCACAAGCTAAATATGAGTCAACAGTGTGAGGCTGTTGCAAAAAAAGCAAACATGATTCTGGGATGTATTAACAGGTGTGTTGTGAGCAAGACACGAGAAGTCATTCTTCCGCTCTACTCTGCGCTGGTTAGGCCTCAGTTGGAGTATTGTGTCCAGTTCTGGGCACCACATTTCAAGAAAGATGTGGAGAAACTGGAGAGGGTCCAGCGAAGAGAATAAAAAATGATTAAAGGTTGAAGGGTATTGTGTATTGTGCCTATGTTTAGGAATGTATGTGTTTTATGCAAAGGCTAATTTACCAGGTACGTACCTGCAGAGAAACCTGCTGAGCTCATCCCCACCCCCCCTCGGGTAGTTAATCAGTTTCTGGAACATCTTCTCTTTGCTCTTGGAGAGTGTCTGAGGGGAGGGTGAGCTCAGCAGATGGAGGGTCAAGGTACAGGTATGTGGTGAACAGGTTTATCTATAGGGTCACAGGGATGTGGTAAACAGGTTTATCTATGGGAATGTTAAACATGATCGGTTATGCTGAGTGTAAAGAATGTGACGAGACTGGACAAAGATTCATGTGGAGCATCCACTCTATGCTATAAAATACTGAGGAGGGGACTTGCCCCTCGGAGAGAGCCTGCCTGGTTTTGTACTGGGGTGCTCTGCCTTTGTGCACATCGAATAAACTTTGAACTGAACGGCGCATCGAAGACTCTTGATACTGCCAAACACCTGACTCATATGGTTGCCATTGGGTACCACAAAAATCCCAACAAGGTCTAGAGAACATGAGCTATCATAGAATCATTGAGCTGGAAGAGACCTCAGAAGGTCATCAAGTCCAGCCCCCTGCTCTAGGCAGGACCAATCCCAATTAAATCAACCCAGCCAGGGCTTTGTCAAGCCGAGACTTAAACACCTCTAGGGGTGGAGACTCCACTACTTCCCTAGGTAACCCATTCCAGTGCTTCACCACCCTCCTAGGGAAATAGTTTTTCCTAATATCCAACCTGGACCTGGACCACGAGGAGTAATGGTAGTTCGAATTAGAAAGCCTAATCTGAACTACCTACTCCGTGCCGCGTGTAGCCACGGGCACGGAGTCCGAACTACCGGGGATTTAAAAATGGCGGCGCCCGGCAAGATGCAAATGAAGCCCAGGATATTTAAATCCCGGGCTTCATTTGCAACTTTGGTTGACTACATTAACCACCCTAGTTCGAACTAGGGTGGTAGTGAAGACATACCCTATGGTACTGGGTCCTGCCATGAGGCCCCTTACAGTTCTAGTGTTCTATGATTCTATGAAATGGCAAAACCATTAATACAGGGAGCTCTGGTACATGTCTAAGATCCTTAGCTTCGATGTTCACTTTTTGTAAGATGCATTTTACAGTCAAACTGGGTATTTGCATATGCAAATGCCTAGGTATCTAAGTGGCCATTTGTGCATTAGTTTGCATGTTCCTGTATGCTAATACAGTGTGTGTTACACAAATGCATGTACATATCTGATTATGGACCTTGGCTTGCTCTTTATGAAATCAAAAGAAAAACAAAAAAAAATCAAAATATTTCTGGATTGAAAAATGGTGTAGCCAATGTTAAGTATTATTTCATAAAAGAGCGATGCTGAGAGCCTCTGCTGTACTGTCAAATATCAGCCAGAGTGAATGAGAACAGAACATGAAGGAAGAAATTGTAGTAAACCCGGGATGAGTAATAAACACACACATTCAGCCTGAAGTCTGGCATTGCAGATTCCATGATAACAATTTGATTGATCCACCAGGTGATATTGCTCTTCCACATTGCACATACTATTCATCACACACTGACCCACTTCTTAATTTTAATTGCATGTTGCAGCAGGTAGATGGTGTCACATTTCACATGCTCCAGAGCAAGACAAAATGCTCAGAATATATTATGAATATAGGTTATTATAGGGATTTTAAACATGCATTTAGCAGTGGCAAATGTAAAGCCTGCAGCTCATACTCCTGGTGACTAATTAATGAAGGGTTCTGTTCTGGTATTACTTATGTAACCCTTCTGCCGGTACCAGTCTGCAACCAGAAGGGCCGGGTTCAATGTCTAGGGGGGTTCCTTCAACAAGGTGACTAAAACTGGCTAAGTTTAAACTTTTAGTCACCGGGTGTTGGCCAGCACTACTCCTATCCATCACAGGGATGCAGGAGCAGGGTGGGGGTAAGGTGTCTGGACAGGGGGAGGGTGCAGGAATGGGCTGGGAGTGTAGGGTCTGGGCATGAGGGATGGGGGTGCTTACCTGGTTTCACATCTCCCGCTGCTCTCAGGCACCATGTCCTAGGCACAGCCTCTCGTTGCTCCCATTGGCCATGATTCCATCCAATAGAAGCAGCGGGGAAAGCCTCCAGGCAGCATGCTCATGTGCTGCTGTTCCCCCAGCCAGGGTGGAGGGGGAGCAGCAATATTTGGAGCTCCTCGCTCCCCCAGCAAGCTGGGTCCGGTGGGGAGGCTTGGGGTTTTCTCCCTCCCCACAGCAGGAGGCTGGTGCTCGCACACCAACCTCGGGGGGGGGGGGGGGTGAGGCTGGTGCGTTAGCATGGGCTCCCCATTCCAGAGTGGGGGGGGGTGAGCTGAGAGCTGCAGCCCACTTGGAAGGCGGCCGCAGCCCACTAGTGGTATGCAGACTGCAGTTTGAGAACCACCGATTCCAACCTGCAAGGTTGGAGCGCCAGCACTTACTTCCCTCTGAGGGGGGTAGGGAGACCTGAGCCTCCCCACCGGATCCTGCTCGTGGGGAAGAAGCGGAGCCAGAAGTGGCTCTGCCTGCTGCCACACCCCCTCTCCTTTGCCCGCTGCCTGGAGGCTTCCCCCGCTGCTCCTATTGGCCAGAATTCAGCCAATGGGAGCAGTGGGAGGCCGAGCCTGGGACACAATGCCTAGGAGCAGCATGGGGCGTGAAAATAAGTGCCCCTGCTCCCCCACCCTGCTCCTGCACTGCACTGTGACCCCACACCCCCAGCCCACTCCTGCACCTCCCCCTGGCCAGACACCTTACTCCCAGCCTGCTCCTGCATGCTACTCCCACCCAGATCCTGCAGCCCCCCATTCCTATCCCACTCACTGGCAGCTCTGCCCCGCACACTGAACCCCTTATTTTTGGCCCCACTCCAGGGCCTAGAGGAGTCCACAAAATCCACTAACCCTGGAACTCCAGAAGAGTAAATCCGTCCCATAGGAAGCCCTGAACCTCAGCCTTCCCTGTCCCTTCCCCTCACCCCATGGAGCTGGAGTGCCAGAGGAGTGAGGTGTCTCAGTTGGGGTCACATCAGTGAGGGCTGGGGGGTTTTGGAGTGGTTTTTTGCTTCTCACTTGTGTCGTCCCCAACTGATTTTTCTGTGGATCAGTGGCCCCCTGCCATAAATAAAGAAAACATTGAAACCTTTTGTGCTGGACATAAATTAATATTTTACTTTATTGAAAATGAAGTTTGATAAACTAACATGAGAAAGTTAAAGCACTTAATTGCTTTAATATTTCTTTTCTTACTAGTTAAATTAAACCGTTCTCCCTAGCTGCAGCACTAGCAAAATGGCTTGGGTGTACTTATGCAATTTACAGCGAGTTTCCATTAGGGATGTCAACGTGTAGTTAAGTATATGATTAAACGATAAGCCTAGGTGTATTGGTTAATCTTGTTGACTACATGCATCCCCCCCCCATTGCTGCCTCTGTATCAGAGGCAGCAAGGGGTGGGGAAGCAGGAGCTGGTGGTGGGGGGAGCCAGCTTAAAAGCCAGTTTCCCCCAGCACCGACTCTGTGGTGCCTCCTGCCCCTTGCTGTGCTGCTGCCTCTATCAGAGGCAGCGGCGGGGGCGGGGGGTAGGGGAGGCTGCTCTGCTTCCTACACAGCAGCCTCTGTCTGCAGAGAGCTTTGGCCCGCCTCAAACAGAGGCTGATCCCCGGCAGCAGCCCCTGTCCACAGGGAGCTTGGACCCCCCCACAGACTAGGTCACACAGACCAGTCTCTGTCCACAGCCAGCCCGGGCCACTGTGGACACTGTGGCAGCCTCCCCCACTCCACACCCCAGGGAGCTTGCCCCCCCCCCCCCCCCCCATGGACAAGGGCTGCTGCCACCCTGCACTACTGCCTCTGTCTGCGTGGGGAACTGGTTTTTAAATTGGCTCCCCTGGCGGACTGGCTCCTGCCTGCCACCCTGCACTGCTGCCTCTGATACAGCGTGGGGTGGCAGGGAGCTCCCTGTGAATGGGGCTGGAGCACACTGGCTGCTGGTCCCACACCCAAGGACTATCAAATAGTCCTGTAACCGATAAGTATTCATGCAGTTACATGGCTATTCAATTACCCGATATCTAACATCCCTAGTTTCCATTAGCAGCTGGTGGTCCACGGAAAGGTTTGCCTTGAGCTGGATGGGCCATAGGCAAAAACATTTGAGAACCACTGCAGTAGGCTGAAGAAGCCCTCTGTCCTACCCTAGAACTGGCCTGCCCTTGGGGACGAGGATTGTTTCCATGTTTGCTTGGGGCTGGTAAGGCCTGTGGGCTGCACTATTTAGTTCTGGAAGCCCTAGTTCAGCACCCTTTGTTATTCAGGCTCAGACTGAAAGTTTTTGTGGGACCCACCAAGGGCCAGGGTCTGTCAGACCAAGTGCTGGAGCTTGTCCGCCCTTGCTCGCAATGTGTGGCACATGCAGCTGCTGGGTGCCTGGAGTATTCCAGCACTTTCACTGATCTCCCCTCAGCTTTGGATTATTTTTAATGTAAGCAGGGTCTGAATCAATGCTTCCATTACAACCCGCTGGAATGGGAGAGAAACCTTGGTGTTTTTATGTAAATACAGTTTGCCCCTGCCTCTCTTAGATGTGTTAAATATTCAGCTGTTACAATGATGTTTTGCCCATTGTAACCAATTTGGCTGTTGTGGGGTCACAAATTGTGTGAACACTAATTGCAATGTCTGTAATTATTGGGAGAATCCAAAAGAAGAAAGTCTGTGCTTAACCTGGCACAAAGCAGAGAAACATTCTCAGGTTAAAGAATGAGATTCTGAGTGTGGGGGAAATCTCGCTCCCCTGGGGTACAGAGCCCCCAGAAGGGTCCGAGGCTGGAGGTCAAAGCAGTGAGGCAGGAGAGAAACCTAGAAGGAAAACTTTATTATGCATGCATGCAGGCTGACAGCTACCAGAGTGAGAGCAGCAGCAGCCTTGAGAGACAGGTTCAGGGATCCTTTATACAGTATGCTCAGACAGTTTAGTTGTTGGTTGTTTTCTTTAACATATCAAAGTCTCAGCAGAAGTACTCTGAGACGTTTCTGTTCACACCAGAAGTGCTAGAAGTAAGTTTACAGAACAAAGGCACATCAGAACTCGAGTGGAGAAGTTTACAAGGCAAACTGTGACAAAGATAAGGGTTTACATGACGAATTGTGACAGACTAGGAGTCTCCATGAACTTGACATAGGCATTGTAAGGGTCTTGATTAGAGTTAAGGTGATTTCACTCTGATACAGGGAGAGAGGCCTGGAAAACTTTTAACCCTTACAGCAGTTTTCTTTTAGAGAGTTTTGATTTCCTGCACAGTCCCCCCTTAGACACAATTGGAGTTATTTGATTTTTCTCCCACATGAGCGTGTGCATATAAATACAATTCACTCAGTTTGCTTAGGCCTGCTAGATAGTTAACTGTTACAATGGTGTTTTGTCCCTTGCAACCAATTTGGCTGTTGTGGAGTCACAAACTGTGTTAACGCTAAATGCAGGAATTGTGAGATATGGTCACCAAGGTTTGCAGTTATTGTGGGAATGCAGAAAAGTCAGACTGTGTTTAACTCAGTTCAAAGGAGAGACACTGTCCGTGTAAAGAACCTTGGATGGACGAGGCTTCCTCTGCCAAAACTGTCAAGTTAACTGGGGGAGGGCATGACTCTGAACCAGCAGGCTGCGTGCCCTCAAGGTGTGAACTATAAGACTGCTTCAACTGGTTTCTGCCCCCTGTTCTAATACTACACCTGGAACAAACTCCATAGGGTACGTCTACACTACAGCGCTAATTTGAACTAACTTAGTTCGAATTAGTTAATTCGAACTGAGCTAATTCGAACTAACGCGTCTAGAACTAAAAACTAGTTCGAATTAGCGTTTTGCTAGTTCGAACTAGCGCGTCCACACTGATTGGATGCAGGGGCGCATTTAAGGGTGGCTGAAACCGGTTCTGGCAGGGCATCAGGTCACTAGTTGCTTTGTGTGGCTGCTGTCTGAGGCTATCTGAGGCTCGTGCTTAAAGGGACCCCCCTGGACAGCCGGTTCTCAGCTTTTCCTGCTTGCTTGCCAACCTCGCCGAGGGACAGCAAAGCGTTGGTCTCTGTGCCCGTCTGTGTCGGTGCTTCCCTTCGGGGGGGGGCCGCCGCAGGTGGCAACATGGAGCCACAGCTCGCCCTGCACCTTCTGGTGCACTTTCTGGACTTGCTGCTGCAAGCCTGCCACCAATGGCTCGAGGCTGCCTGGCACCACCTGGTGCATGTCAGCCCCCTGCCTCTCCGCCTGGCCGCCCTGGGGGCCGTGGAGGAGCCGCAGCGGCGCCCCGGCACCGGCGTGCCCCGCCGCGTCTGGCGTCTGGACACCAGCAGCGACTGGTGGGACCACATCGTCCTGGAGCGCTGGGAGGACCGACAGTGGACCCAGAACTTCAGGATGAGGAGGGACACCTTCCTAGAGCTCTGCGAGTGGCTCACCCCTGCCCTGCAAAGAAGGGACACTCGCATGAGACCCGCCATCCCCCTCCAGAAGCGGGTGGCCATCGCCCTCTGGAAGCTCTCCACGCCGGACAGCTACCGATCCGTCAGGAACCAGTTCGGCGTGGGGAGATCCACCGTCAGAGCGGTGCTCATGCAGGTATGGCACTCGTCGGACACCGAGCCGTGGGGGAGGGGGGCTGTGAGGAGGGGATGGGCCGCCCCAGGGACAAAGGGAGGGCGGGAGGAGGCCAAAGCGCCCCGCACCGGAGGGGTCGGGCTGTCCCGGCCGTACTACACGCCGCCAGGGGGGTTGCTATCGGGAGTGGGGCGCGGGGCACTGCCAGGGAACGAACGCTCCCAGCCACCGGGCGCCCCACTGATTGGCGCTTTGCTGTGTCTCTCTCCGCAGGTGGTCAAGGCCATCAACCGGGTGCTGCTCCGCAGGGTGGTCCGCCTCGCCGACCCAGACGCCGTCATCTGGGGCTTCGGCGCCCTCGGCTTCCCCACCTGCGGGGGGGCCATCGACGGGACGCACATCCCCATCCGTGCCCCGGAACACCAGGCGTCCCGGTACGTCAACCGCAAGGGGTACTTCTCCGTGATCCTGCAGGCCGTGTGTGACCACCGGGGACAGTTCACGGACATTAATGTGGGCTGGTCCGGCAAAGCACACGACGCCCGGGTGTACCGCAACTCCTCCGTGTGCCAGCGGCTGCAGGACAGGACCTTCTTCCCCGACCGCCACATCAGGGTCGGGGACGTGGACATGCCCGTGTGCCTGGTGGGGGATGCTGCCTGCCCACTGCAGCCGTGGCTGATGAAGCCCTACACGGGGCACCTCAATCCTTCCCACCAGGCCTTCAATGCCAGGCTGACCAGAGCCCGCATCGTGGTGGAGGGGGCCTTCGGGCGACTGAAAGCCCGCTTTCGATGCCTCCTCACCCGTCTGGACCTGGCCGAGCACAACATCCCTCCCGTGGTGGCAGCATGTTGTGTGCTCCACAATTTGTGTGAGCGAAAGGGGGAGGCTTTCCTGCCAGCCTGGATGGCTGAGGCTGACCGCATGGCTGGCCACTACGGTCAGCCCCGCACCGCCGCCATCCGGGAAGCCCAGCGGGGGGCCGTCCGGATCCGGGAAGCGCTGCGGGAGAGCTTCCTGGTGGAGGAGGAGGACTGACCTCTCCCTGCATGCCCCACTGGGGCCTTCTTCCACCCTACCCCCCTTCCCTTTTCCCCTCCCTACCTACTGTAAAATAAAGACACCTGTTTTTGAAACAAAAACGTCTGTTTATTTAACAGTGGGGTGGGGGGAGGGTGGGAGAGGGGAGGGGGAAACCTGGGACGAGGGAGCTGGAAGGGGAGGGAAGGGAGGAAGGGGAAGGAAAGCTCAGGGGTGGGAGTCGGGCTGCCTCTCCCGTCTCGCCACACTGTGGGTCCGGGGGCGTCAGTGGGAAATGGTTGTGGGGGGGGGGGGGGGCAGGAGGGACAGGGGGTTTGGAGGAAGCAGGAGCGGGAGCAGGAGGGGGAGCAGGAGGGGAGCAGGAGGAGCAGGGGGAGGAGGAAATGGGAAGCGGTCGAGCAGGCTCTGGAGGTGGCCTCCAGGGCCTCCAGACTCCTCCGGCGCAGCCTCAGGTCCTCCTGGACCCAGTGGTCCTGGGTGCGGAGCTGGTGATCCATGAACCGGAGGTGCCGCCTTTGGTACTCCTCCTCGTTCCTGGCTCTCCTGCTTGCCCGGGCACGGGCGACTGCTGCAGGCGGTGTGGTGCGCCCTGCAGGCCCAAGTGCTGCAGCTGTGGTGCAACAAGACCAGCGGTCAATTACCCCAGGGGCCCAGGTGTGTGAAACCCAGCTCCCCTCTGCAAGGCCAGGGCCCCTGCAGGATCCCCAGCTGCTGCTCCTTGGTGGGCAAGGCCCAGGCGCACGGTCCCGGGGCTCCCTCTCGCCCCAGCCCCCCGTACAAATAAGGGGAACACGATGGTACTCACAGGTGGACGCCTCCCCGGCCTCAGACGACACAGGCGAGCGTCTCTGTGGGGTGCCTCGGGGGTCCCGGGTTCTGGGCAGGCTGGCGGCAGGCTCCTGGCTCTCAGAGCCCTCCTCCTCCTCCTCCGTCTCCAGGAGCGGGCCATCTGCCCCGGGGTCAATCAAGTCCCGGGGGGCAGGGACGGCATGAGCCCCCAGGAGGTGGTCCAGGGCGTGGAAGTGGGGGCAGGCCTCCGGGTCGGCCCCTGGCTGGCAGGCCCGGGAGTAGGACTGCCGCAAGTCCTTAATTTTGCACCGGACCTGCTCCCGGCTGCGCTGGTGGCCCCTGGCGGCCAGGCTGGCAGCCATGCAGCTGTAGACGGCCGCGTTCCTGTGGCTAGTGCGGAGATCGTGGACATTGGAGGCTTCCCCCCAAACCTCGATGAGGTCCACGATCTCCGCACTTGACCACACGGGCGCCCGCCTTTTGCGCCCCCGGGCAGGCTCCTGGGAGCCGCCAGGCTGGTCCTGGGGAGCAGTGGAGGGCTGGGTGTCCTCGGGTGGCTGGCTCATGGTGTGGCAGGTGCAGGGTCTGCTGGCAGGGTGCTGGCAGCCTTGCAACTGGCACAAACTGTGTAGCCAGCCTATGGCCCTTTAAGGGCTCCGGGGCCGGGAGGGGGGCAATAGAGTTTCCCTGGTGTTGGCCAGAGTGGCCACCAGGGAAACCTGGGAAGCCTTAGCCTCCCACTAGTTCGAATTAAGGGTCTACACAGCCCTTAATTCGAACTATCTAGTTCGAACTAGGCTTAATCCTCGTACAATGAGGTTTACCTAGTTCGAACTAAGCGCTCCGTTAGTTCAAATTAAGTTCGAACTAACGGAGCGCTAGTGTAGCGCCTATCAAAGTTAGTTCGAACTAACGTCCGTTAGTTCGAACTAACTTTGTAGTGTAGACATACCCACAAGGAGTCTCTTTTATTATTTAAATTTACTCCAGTGGATGCTGGAATTTCTTGTGGCTGGACTGTGCTTTGGGCCAAGAGCCAAATCCACCACAAGCCAGTGAACGATGTGATGAGTAGGCAGCAGCATGATGCGCAGCCGACAGAGGTGTAATGAGTGGCCAACAGAGCGACAGCAGTGAGGTGAGATAAATGGCCAGCAGGGCAGTGCCAGACAGCAGCGAGCAGGCGGATGGCGAGTGAGCAGCGGAGTGGGTGAGATGCCTCCTACCGCCCCCCACTCAGGCTGGGAGGTGAACTCTGCGGATGCACCTCTGAACTCTGGGTCTGCCCGACTAAGGGCAGTGACTGTGAGTGAGGTGCAGAGAAGGGTTGGGCATGTGAAGGGAACGTTTACATGGCTGGACGTAAGAACCTGAGAGGAAAAGGACATCGCGCAGCCTACTTGGGGTGGGACTGTTCCTCATGGCTTTCGTTATGGACTCTGTCTGTGGTGTTTTCCCAAATTAATGCCAAATTACTTCTCTCCCTTTTGCTAAAAGTTTCTTTCCCAATCTCAGACTTGGTGCTTGCGCGTGGGGAAGCATTGCCTCTCAGAGGCTCCCAGGGGTGTGTGAGAATTTCCCAGGTTACTGGGTGGGGGCTCGAGCCAGTTCTGTGTTGAATGGATGGAGAGGAATGCCTAGATATTGAACCCAGCCCTGGCTGCTGCTGGCACTACCTCCCAGAAAGGTTACCTAAAAATGGTAGTATGTGAAAAAAAATCTCCAGCACTGTGTCCCCCTTCCTGGCCAGGCCCTCCTGGCTGCTGTGCTGGCAAACTTGCATTCCCACCCTCCCACTGCCTGTGGCAAACCTCTCTCATGCTCAGATTCAGCCTTATCTATGCCATGGGACCACACCAGCTCAGACATTGTGCTTTGTTTATACCACCAGGGCCTCCCAGCGCTGACGCAACCTACCCAGATGGAAGGGGTGTTTGCATCAGTATGGGAACCTTACCTCCCTGAATAGGACAATGGAAGCAGTTTTCTGGTGACTGAGCTGTGTCTATGCTGTGGGTTCTCAGCCTCGCTATGTCGCTCAGGCTGTGGATTTTACACAGCCCTGAGCAATGACACCATGTTCACATACATTTTAAGCATTGCCCAGTTCTCAGTCATATCTCTCTCCCTCTCCCTCCCAGAATGCACTTGCTTGTTGTGGTCTGGACACAAACACACGCAAAGTCTAAGGGTCACTGAATGTACTTTTGACCCTTCTAGGATGTGGAGAAGCCATTCAGATTTCCTCTGTCCCCTTGGGATAAGAGGCCCTTTCCTTCTCTTTTCATAAGAACATAAGAACGCCTGTACTGGGTCAGACCAAAGGTCCATCTAGCCCAGTATCCTGTCTGCCGACAGCGGCCAGCACCAGGTGCCCCAGAGAGGGTGGACTGAAGACAATGATCAAGCGATTTGTCTCCTGCCATCCCTCTCCAGCCTCTGACAAACAGAGGCCAGGGACACCATTTTATCCCCTGGCTAATAGCCTTTTATGGACCTAACCATCACTTCTGAGGTTGGAAAAAATTGGTGTAATTTTTCCCCTGTTAGTTTCATTGTTTCTGCACGTTGGGGAAAGCTCAGAGGAGCATGTGCCTGTTGGAGCTTGTTTAGATCAAACCTCTCAACTCCCTGAAGGTTTCCTACCAGCTCCTAGTGGGTTGGGTGCCCATTAACCAGGTGGCTTTAGTTTGGCATGTGACATTTTACACGTCACTTGCAGATAGCCAAGCTTGGAGCAGGATACTAAGGTTTAAAAAGCAGCTGCTGTGCATGTGCAGGGCAGTTACTCCTGTAACTAAGGGGGGGGGGGGGTGCTATAAGGCTCCAGATCTCATGAATACCTCCCATGCCTCTGGAATGCATCAGTGTGTGGAGAACTCAATTCAACTGAGTGGCACTTACAGAACGCACTTGTTTCTATATTCCTCTCCCCAGAACTGTTGGAAGTCAATGGGACCACGTGCCTGAGTAATTATTTCTTAGCATGGATAAGTGCACAAACCTGGAGCATTTTCGGAAAAGAGTGTCTAGATTGGCACGGACGCTTTTCTGCAAAAGCACTTTTTGCGGAAAAGCGTCTGTACCAATCTAGACGTGCTTTTGCGCAAAAAAGCCCTGATCGCCATTTTCGCGATCGGGGCTTTTTTGCGCAAAACAAATCTCAGCTGTATACACTGGCCCTTTTGCACAAAAGTTTTGCGCAAAAGGGACTTTTGCCCGAATGGGAGCAGCATAGTATTTCCGCAAAAAGCACTGATTTCAGACAGTAGGAAGTCAGTGCTTTTGCGGAAATTCAAGCAGACAGTGTAGACAGCTGGCAAGTTTTTCCGGAAAAGCAGCTGATTTTCCGGAAAAACTGGCCAGTCTAGACACAGCCCTTGTGTTTAATGTTATCTCTAAAGTAGTTTTCTGTAGCTTGCTTGTCCATTGCCGAGCACACCCGGGAGAAGGTGAAAGACAAATTGAACTCCCCGATAGCTGCAGAATCAAGGGAAAACATCTCAAAATACACAGTTAAGCCTATCATTAGAGATTGCCAGTTGCTCTGAAGTCTGCACTTCATCTGGAATCCCTGAGTCCTACAGACAGAAGTAGGAAAGCTCCTCTCTGGAAGAACACAGCCTACTGACATTTTCATATTGTGGCAGCCTGAGAGTAGGGGGCTGCAGAAGCCTGGCCCTATTTGGTGTCCGGGAGGTGGGCGGGGTCCACAGAACACAGAAAACCAACTAATTACTTGGACCAAACAAAGAGAAAACAGGGATGGGTGTGTCACGGCTCACAGGTCATGCCTACACTTGGCCCCTCGGCTCCTGGGAGGAACCCCCTTCTCCAGTGCAGCAGCCCCTTCTCAGGGAGCCCACTCCTCTCCAGCGGCAGTGAGACAGCCCTTCCTCAGGGAGTCCACTCCAGTGCGGCAACCCTCTCGTGGGGTTCCCACTCTCACCTGGGGGGTCCACCCCTCCACCTCCGGGATGGTGCCTTTCAGGGCCTTCAACCGTCTGCCCCCACTGTGAGCCCCTCGGGGAGTCCACTCTCTCTGGACCCCCGGGGCCTCCACTCCCGGAGGGAATAGCGCCACCCTGTTCTCTAGACCAGAGCAACTCTCAGCCAGCACAAAACAGAAGGCTTTATTGAGCTTTGAACACAGCAATGGGTCTCTCAGGCCTGTAGGCCTGGGCCCTCAGCCCTGCGTGTCAGTCTCTCCTGCAGCCAGCTGAGTTCTGTCTGCTCTGCACTCAGTCCCCAAAAAACAGCCCCCAGTCTCCCAGCAGAGCCTCCATATCCAGACCAACAGCCCCTCCCCCATCCATTGTCTTCTCCCCAGGTAAGAGGGTCACCTGGGCCTCTCCTCCACCTCCTCTCCTCTGCCCAATGTTCTCCCCTCGCTGGGCTGGTTGCCGGGGTCCCTCTCTGCAGCCCACTGTCTCATCTGGCAGGAATTGGCTGTGTCCTCTAAGCAGGGTTGGGGCCACCAGGGTCCCAGACACCACGGTTCCAACTCTGGGCTGTTCTCTGAAACAACAAACTCCACACCTTTGTCACATTAAACCAGTAACTTCTGAGCACTGAGTGCCCCCCTGTATGCAACAACCCCCCCTTTGAACCCCCAAAACTCCCCACTTCCTCACAGGGTGTGAGGGTCTGTGACGGGGCACCGACGTCCCACACTCCAAGCCGCCTGGCGTCGGCCATGTACTTGGCGTGGGGAGCTGGGTACGCAGCATGCGCGGGGTGTTTGCGTGCCGCAGGCCAGCTCTGCCATCCCGAGACCATTGACTCAATCTCCACGACTTTTCATAGATAATGGCCAAAGGCTCCTGTAGTCGGTTTGCCTGTCCGGAGGGGTTCCTCCTCCTCCGGCTCAGTGGGCGGCCAGTCTGCCCCACTGCGCTGCCCCTTTAAGGCCGGCCCCATTAGCTCACCAGGCACAGTCCAGCCCTTAGTTCAGGGGGTGACAGCCACAAACCACCACCGTCAGTTTATAAGGGGTGGTCAGGCCCTTGGTGCTGGGTGTGGCAGTAACCCAACACAGTCAGTTTAAAACCAGGGGCCAGGCCCTTGGTTCAGGGCGTGGCGACAAACACTCAGAGTCAGGGAGCTCCTTGTTCAGGAGGGGTGCAGGCAGATCGCCTGTGGCAGCGGTGAAGGGGGAGGCTGCCACCCAATCCGTGGGTGGCGGGGGGGCGCAGGCCCACCCATTCCACTGCGCCCCGGTCCAGGGCCCTAGGGCAGCAGTGCAGGCTGCTTTGGCTCAGCGGGGGCTCCAGCCCAAAACACGCCAGCCTAGGGGCCTTTAACAGCCCCCACTATCCCTGGGCCACTTCCGTTCTCCCCCTCAGGCGGTACCTGGGTGTCCGGTGGTGGAGGCAGGGAGTCCAAGGGTACGTCTACACTACAGCGCTAATTCGAACTAACGCGTCTAGAACTAAAAACTAGTTCGAATTAGCGTTTTGCTAATTCGAACTAGCGCGTCCACGCTGATTGGACGCAGGGGGGCATTTAAGGGCAGCTGAAACCGGTTCTGGCAGGGCATCAGGTCAGTAGTTGCTTTGTGTGGCTGCTGTCTGAGGCTATCTGAGGCTCGTGCTTAAAGGGACCCCCCCGGACAGCCGGTTCTCAGCTTTTCCTGCTTGCTTGCCAACCTCGCCGAGGGACAGCAAAGCGTTGGTCTCTGTGCCCGTCTGTGTCGGTGCTTCCCTTCGGGGGGGCCGCCGCAGGTGGCAACATGGAGCCACAGCTCGCCCTGCACCTTCTGGTGCACGTTCTGGACTTGCTGCTGCAAGCCTGCCAGCAATGGCTCGAGGCTGCCTGGCACCACCTGGGGAACGTCAGCCCCCTGCCTCTCCGCCTGGCCACCCTGGGGGCCGTGGAGGAGCCGCGGCGGCACCCCGGCACCGGCGTGCCCCGCCGCGTCTGGCGTCCGGACACCAGCACCGACTGGTGGGACCGCATCATCCTGGAGCGCTGGGAGGACCGACAGTGGACCCAGAACTTCAGGATGAGGAGGGACACCTTCCTGGAGCTCTGCGAGTGGCTTGCCCCTGCCCTGCAAAGAAGGGACACTCGCAAGAGGCCCTCCATCCCCCTCCAGAAGCGGGTGGCCATCGCCCTATGGAAGCTCTCCACGCCGGAAAGCTACCGATCCGTCGGGAACCAGTTCGGCGTGGGGAGATCAACCGTCAGAGCGGTGCTCATGCAGGTAAGGCACTCGTCGGCCACCGAGCCAGGGGGAAGGGGGGCTGCGAGAAGGGGATGGGCCGCCCCAGGGACAAAGGGGGGGGGGCGGGAGGAGGCGAAAGCGCCCCGCACCGGAGGGGTCGGGCTGTCCCGGCCGTACTACTCGCCGCCAGGGGGGTTGCTTCCGGGAGTGGGGCGCGGGGCACTGCCAGGACACGCACGCTCCCAGCCACCCGGGCGCCCCACTGATTGGCGCTTTGCTGTGTCTCTCTCCGCAGGTGGTCAAGGCCATCAACCGGGTGCTGCTCCGCAGGGTGGTCCGCCTCGCCGACCAGGATGCTGTCATCCGGGGCTTCGGCGCCCTCGGCTTCCCCAACTGCGGGGGGGCCATCGACGGGACGCACATCCCCATCCGTGCCCCGGAACACCAGGCGTCCCGGTACGTCAACCGCAAGGGGTACTTCTCCGTGATCCTGCAGGCCGTGTGTGACCACCGGGGACAGTTCACGGACATTAATGTGGGCTGGTCCGGCAAAGCACACGACGCCCGGGTGTACCGCAACTCCTCCGTGTGCCAGCGGCTGCAGGACAGGACCTTCTTCCCCGACCGCCACATCAGGGTCGGGGACGTGGACATGCCCGTGTGCCTGGTGGGGGATGCCGCCTACCCACTGCAGCCCTGGCTCATGAAGCCCTACATGGGACACCTCAATCCCTCCCGCCAGGCCTTCAATGCCAGGCTAACCAGGGCCCGCATCGTGGTGGAGGGGGCCTTCGGGCGACTGAAAGCCCGCTTTCGATGCCTCCTCACCCGTCTGGACCTGGCCGAGCACAACATCCCTCCCGTGGTGGTGGCATGTTGTGTGCTCCACAATTTGTGTGACCGGAAGGGGGAGGCTTTCCTGCCAGCCTGGATGGCTGAGGCTGACCGCATGGCTGGACACTACGGTCAGCCCCGCACCACCGCTGTCCGGGAAGCCCAGCGGGGGGCCATCCGGATCCGGGAAGCCCTGCGGGAGAGCTTCCAGGTGGAGGAGGAGGACTGACCTCTCCCTGCATGCTCCACTGGGGCCTTCTTCCACCCTACCCCCCTTCCCCTTTCCCCTCCCTACCTACTGTACAATAAAGACACCTGTTTTTCAAACAAAAACGTCTGTTTATTTCACAGAACTGGGGTGGGGGGAGGGAGGAATGAAGGTGGGAGAAGGGAGGGGGAAACCTGGGACGAGGGAGCTGGAAGGGAAGGGAAGGGGACGGAAGGGAGGAAGGGAAAGGAAAGCTCAGGGGTGGGAGTCCGGCTGCCTCTCCCGTCTCGCCACACTGCGGGTCCGGGGGCGTCGGTGGGGAATGGTTGTGGAGGGGGTGGCAGGAGGGACAGGGGGTGTGGAGGAAGCAGGAGTGGAAGCAGGAGCGGGAGCAGGGGGAGCAGGGGGAGCAAGAGGGGGAGCAGGGGGAGGAGGAAATGGGAAGCGGTCCAGCAGGCTCTGGAGGTGGCCTCGCAGAGCACGGCCCTGCTCCTTCAGGGCCTCCATACTCCTCCGGTGCAGCCTGAGGTCCTCCTGGACCCAGTGGTCCTGGAGACGGAGCTGTCGATCCAGGAACCGGAGGTGCTGCCTCTGGTAGTCCTCCTGGTTCCTGGCTGTCCTGCTTGCCCGGGCGCGGGCGGCTGCTGCAGGCGGTGTGGTGCGCCCTGCAGGCCCAGGTGCTGCAGCTGTGGTGCAACAAGACCAGCGGTCAATTACCCCAGGGGCCCAGGTGTGTGAAACCCAGCTCCCCTGTGCAAGGCCAGGGCCCCTGCAGGATCCCCAGCTGCTACTCCGTGGTGGGCAAGGCCCAGGCGCACGGTCCCGGGGCTCCCTCTCGCCCCAGCCCCCGTACACATAAGGGGAACACGAGGGTACTCACAGGTGGACGCCTCCCCGGCCTCAGATGATGCAGGCGAGTGGGTCTGTGGCGTGCCTCGGGGGTCCCGGGTCCTGGGCAGGCTGGCGGCAGGCTCCTGGCTCTCAGAGCCCTCTTCCTCCTCCTCCGTGTCCAGGAGCGGTCCCTCTGCCCCGGGGTCAATCACGTCCCGGGGGGCAGGGGCGGCATGAGCCCCCAGGATGCTGTCCAGGGCATGGAAGTGGGGGCAGGCCTCCGGGTCGGCCCCTGGCAGGCAGGCCCGGGAGTAGGACTGCCGCAAGTCCTTTATTTTGCAGCGCACCTGCTCCCGGCTGCGCTGGTGGCCCCTGGCGGCCAGACTGGCAGCCATGCGTCCGTAGACGGCCGCGTTCCGGTGGCTACTGCGGAGATCGTGGACATTGGAGGCTTCCCCCCAAACCTCGATGAGGTCCACGATCTCCGCACTTGACCAAGCGGGCGCCCGCCTTTTGCGCCCCCGGGCAGGCTCCTGGGAGCCGCCAGGCTGGTCCTGGGGAGCAGTGGAGGGCTGGGAGCCCTCGGATGGCTGGCTCATTCTGTGGCAGGTGCAGGCTGTGCAGGCACGGGTGCTTGCAGCCTTGCAACTGGCACAAAGTGAGTAGCCAGCCCGTGGCCCTTTAAGGGCTCCGGGGCCGGGAGGGGGGCAATAGAGTTTCCCTGGTGTTGGCCAGAGTGGCCACCAGGGAAACCTGGGAAGCCTTAGCCTCCCACTAGTTCGAATTAAGGGTCTACACAGCCCTTAATTCGAACTAGCTAGTTCGAACTAGGCTTAATCCTCGTAAAATGAGGTTTACCTAGTTCGAACTAAGCGCTCCGTTAGTTCGAATTAAGTTCGAACTAAGCGCTCCGTTAGTTCGAATTAAGTTCGAACTAACGGAGCGCTAGTGTAGCGCCTATGAAAGTTAGTTCGAACTAACGTCCGTTAGTTCGAACTAACTTTGCAGTGTAGACATACCCTAAGAGAGTCTCGTCCCACCGGGGCAGTCCAGTCCAGTCTTTGTCCACTTGCAGGTCACGGGGGCTCAGCTGGGCTCCCGGTGCTGGCAGGGTCGGGCGGTTGAGCCAGGCCTCCAGGTCAAGGTCCGTGGAAGTCCCCGGCGGCGCCTCCGGTTGAGGTAGCCGAGACCATGACTAGGGCCGCTTCTCCGGGTCTCCGGTCAGCTTCGGGCGGGGGGTACGTCAGGGGTGTCCGCTGTCGGGCCAGCTGTACGCTCTGGCGATCGAGCCCTTCCTCTGTCTCCTCCGTAGGAGGTTGACGGGGTTGGTGCTTCGGGAGCCGGAGCTGCGGCTGGTCCTGTCGGCGTACGCCGATGACGTGCTCCTCGTGGTCCAGGACCCGGGCGACCTGGCGTGGGTGGAGGTTTGCCAAGCCGTCTACTTGGCAGCCTCCTCCGCCCGGGTCAACTGGGTCAAGACCTCTGGCCTGGTGGTCGGGGACGGGTGGCAGGCCGGCTCCCTCCCACCCGCGCTTCAGGCCATCAGGTGGAGCGCGGGTCCGCTGCTCTATCTGGGCGTTTATTTATCCGCCACGCATCCCTCTCCGCCGGAAAACTGGCAAGGTTTGGAGGCCAGGGTGGGTGAGCGGCTGCGGAGATGGACGGGACTGCTCCGGTGTCTCTCCCTTCGCGGGAGAGCGCTGGTACTCAATCAGCTGGTCCTGTCCATGCTCTGGCACCGGCTCAACACCCTGCGCCCGGCCCCGGAGGTCCTGGCCAAGCTCCAGAGGGCAGCTTTGGAGTTCTTTTGGCCGGGACTGCACTGGGTCTCTGCAGGGGTCCTGTCCCTCCCCCTGGAGGAGGGGGGTCAGGGCCTGGTCTGCATGCGTAGCCAGGTCCGGACCTTCCGCCTCCAGGCCCTGCAGAGACTCCTCTTTAGTGCAGGTAGTCCGGCATGGGGCACTTTGGCGCGCGCTTTCCTCCGCCTTTGCCGCGGCCCGCTCTCGATTTCCTACAGAGAGCCCTGCGAGAGGGTACGCCCCGCCCCTCCCTTCCTGCAAAGCCTCTGTCCCTTATTATTGGGCCCCTGTTCCGCGGGCCCCCCCGGCCTTCTCATCCCTGGACCCCCAGCCGGCTGCAAAAATTGCAGCTGGTCTGTTTCTGAACCGCGCCCAGAGAACAGCTGTACACGCTCGTGCTCCACACCCTGCATTTCCCCACCCTCGTGTCCCGCCCCGACTCTAAATGGCGGGACCTCTTAAGACCTATAGAGGGTGGGAAACCCCGATGGGCCAGCATCTATTCCGATCTAATTCCGCGGCCCATCGGGGAGATCAGTTGGCGGCTCCTTCACGGAGCCGTGAGCACGGGCGTGTACTTGGCGCGGTTCACCCCTATCCCAGAAGCCTGCCCCTTTTGCGGCGTGAGGGAAAACCTGGCGCACGCCTACCTTGAATGCGCCATGTTGCAGCCCCTATTCTGGCTCCTCCAGAACCTCTTACTGAGGTTCTGGCTGCACTTTTCCCCTCACCTTTTCCTATCAACCTGCTCCTGGCCCTGGCTAAGACTAGCATCTACAATACCAGGAGGAGGATGCTAGACGAGGGGGTTCTCTGCGACTGTGGGGCCTATTTCCGTTCCTCCCTGGTTTCACGAATCCGGGCAGAGTTCCTCTGGGCGGCGTCCACTGGCTTCTTCGATAGATTTGAGGAGCAGTGGGCGCTGTCCGGGGTTCTCTGCTCGGTGTCCCCATCCGGCTCCCTTATTTTGAACCTTTAGCCCGCACTCCCTGATCCTTTTGCCATTATTTGTCCCAAGCAATTAATTGGACATGGGTCCAGTGTCCCTCCCATAAGGTTGGGGAGGGGCTTTTAGAAGGTGAGCGGGCTTCGCCCGCCCACCCTCCCATGATTTCCAAATAGACCCCAGCAGCTTCTGTCCTTCCCAACTGCCTGCTCCTCCCTGTTAGCCTAGTTTGTTTCTTTCCCTTCCCTCCCACAGATACTTACCCACCACACCTGTTCCCAAGGTTGTTCTCTGCCACGCCCCTGCCCTAGCTAGCCCAAGTGTGTGTGCCCCGCCCCACCCAGCTGTTGTTTTGCCTCCATTTTATCCTTCCCCCCCCAGCCGCCCACCAGCCCTTGAGCACTACCCAGTCTGCCTTGTCCCCCCCCACCCCGAGCACTTGTGCCCCATCCCTTCCCCCCCCCTTTTAGTTAGTCCCCCTGTTCACTGCACCTCCCCAATGGCCCCATAGCCCCTCCCCCCTTGTATCCCAGTGCAGCCGCAGGAGCCGGCCCCCACCCAATACCCGTTACCCTGCCCCCTGTCTGCCCCGCCAGCGTCCTCCTCCTCCGCTTCCAGCCTTGCGGGGAGGAGTGGTTGCTGGCCTCTCGGTTTCCCTGTCCCTATCCTGCCCTTTCCTGGTTCCCTCCCTCCCAGCAACCAGTCAGCGGGAGGGAGTGGTTGCCCCCCCCTTCCTTCCCCCCCTTTTCTCCCCTATTGCACACCCCCTTCCTTCGCGTCTTCCTGCCCCCATCATAGCGCCCTCCTCCTCCACTACAGCTTCAGCTTCAGCTGACCCCCCCTTTTCTCCCCTTCCCCCCCAATTGTACACCCCCTTCCCTCGTGTGTCCCTGCCCCCGCAATAGCGCCCTCCTCCTATGCCACAGCCTCGGCAAGGAGGAGAGGCCGCTAACTCCCCCACTTTCTCAGTTGTCCCTTCCCGAAACCACTGCCCTCCCTTTCTCCCGCCCCCTCCCTCACGGACACCCTCCTCCCCTGCCTGCTGTTTGGTGGGGAGGAGCGGTTAACCCTTGTTCCCCCCTCCTGTCATCTGTGTCTCCTTCCTCCTCCCTTCCACGATGGAGGAAGTCCCTGCCTCTGTCAATCCCATGGTCCCCTCCTTACCACCGGGCCTAACGAATGCTGCGGCCGACCTCCCGACCCCAGGTCCGAGCTCTGCCGCTGCCACGGCCGACGCTCCCTCAGATCCGGGAGCAACCACCACCTCGGCCGGGAAAAAGGGCGGGGGGAAGAAAAAGGGCAAAGGCCCGGCCCTGAAGGCCAAACCCACCACGGTCGAGGCCACCCCGCCCCCTGTGGCCCTATCATCCACCACAGTCCCTCCTTCCCCTGATGTTCCCCCCACCGGCTCTGGGGGTGATTCAACCAAGGCCCCCAGAGCGTATGCCCAGGTGGCCGCTGCCGCCCCCCCACGTGACGGGTCATCTGCCCCTACTGCCACCTCCAGCTCCATCCCTGGTGGCCGGGGCCCCTTTCCCACCTTGACCAGGAAGCACGGCGTTCGTTGCCTCCTGGTCACCGCCTCGCCCCACATTGAAACCTATGTGCGGGCGTTGGCGAGGGTGGTGGGGGCCTCGGCCGTGGTGGCGGCCTCTAAGATGTACGGCAAGGCGGTGTTCTTCCTTGCCTCGGAGGCCGCCGCCCAGGAGGCGGTGGAGAGGGGCCTGGCGGTGGGGGGGCGTGCACGTGCCCCTCGAACCACTGGAGGACCTGGGCGTACGGGTGGTCCTCACCTCCGTGCCGCCCTTCCTCCCTAATGCCGCCCTGCTGCCTTCCCTCTCCACTCTGGGGAAGCCCATTTCAGTCATCAGCCCGCTCCCGTTGGGCTGCAAGGACCCCGCCCTCCGCCACGTCCTGTCCTTCCGCCAGCAGGTACAGCTGCAGCTGCTGCCGTTGGCGCGTGGCAGGGAGGCGCTCGAGGGGTCCTTTATGGTGCCCTACCAGGGGGCCCATTACAGAATCCACTATTCCTCAGGGGAGACCTGGTGCTTCCTCTGCCGGGCGATGGGGCACGTCCGGAGGGACTGTCCCTTGGCCTGGTCGGGGGAGGCATCCGGGGCCCCCGGGGTTCGTGAGAGCGCCGGCCCCACCACTGCCAACCCCCCTGGTAGTCCGGGCTCCGCGGCCGCCCCTCCTCCAACCGACGGCACTGCTCAGGAGCCGGAAGCATCCCCTCCGGCGTGCCCGAGCGAGCAAGCAGGCCCCGCCTTTATTCGATCTATCTCTGCGGGGCCCGAGGGGGAGAGGGTGGCACGGTTGCCGCTGGGCGAGGGAGAGGGCCCTCTGTCACGTTGCTGAATTGGAGGGAAGCAGCCAGATCGCTTCTGCACCCCTAGGTGGGGGTGTTGGCCCCAGAAATTGGTGTGGGGGGAGCCATGTGGGGTGTTGAATGGGAGATTATTGTTTGTTGATCTTATGTACGCTATTTATGTGAGTGTATAATGTCTGTGTGTGTAGGTAGGAATCTGTAATCTGTGTGGAAGCTGAATATTTCTGTGAATGTGGTTAAGCATGGCTATGGACAGGCTGAGTAGCAAAGCCCTGTGGAACAATGACTCTCAATAGGCTATGGACACACCCAAAGAATGGGATTTGTCACCTGAGGGCAGCCAGCAGGGAACATAGAGATTGGCCTCTGACCAGGTGACTGGCTGCATACAAGAAGAGGCCAGGAAGGGGATAAAAGAGGCCATGTGGTCAATGCCATTTTGTTCTCAGCTCAGCACTTCATCCCAGAGGCAGCACTGCAGGGACTGAAGAGCCCGGAAGATCTGTGAACCCATCCTGATCGTAGGATGTGCAATAAGAACTTTTAAACCAGCAGCTGCAACATCTCTGCTAGAGCCTGCATCGAGAACTGGGAGATTCGGTGCATGTAACGTACTGTACTTTAATAACCTTACTCTCATGCTTTTCTTTCCTGTAATAATAAACCTTTAGATATATATTCTAAAGGATTGGCCCAGCGTGATTTGTGGGTAAGGTCCAGAGGGTAAATTGACCAGGGATCTGTGGCTGGTTTCTTGGAACCGGACAGAACTTGTTCGGGGTAGGTGGGATTGGGTGTTAGGACCCCCCACCTGTGTATGAGGCCCGGGGCCATCTGGGGCACGGATATTGCTGGGGTGTCGGAGGGGTTTTGGTCGGGAGGCTTCAGGCAGGTTGCTGAAGCGCCCTGTGGGACTGGTTTGTGGCCTGTGTGGAAAGGTCACCAGTTGGGGGCCGTAAGAAGCCCCGGATTCGAGCAATTCATCCTGAGCGGACGCCCTCAGCTGTGCCCAGACATGGCCCGGTCTGTCACACCCTCCTTGGGTGGAGGTATCCCCCTCCTTCCCACCCTTACCACAGCGCCCTCCCCGAACACCGAAAGCGCCCCCCGGCCTTGCCCTTGCTGACCAGCCCTCCACCTCCACCTCGGAGGGCTGGACGCTCGCTCGGGGGAAGCGCCGAGCCCGCCGTTCACGGGCTCCCTCTCCCCCCTCCGATACAGATGGTGGGAAGGCCCCCCGAAAGATCCCGAGGGGGTCCAGCGCTGTTGAGATCCGCCCGGCGAGCGTTAGCAGGCGGCGCCGGCCGAGGAAGCCGTGGCAGCGAGAGGGGACAATGATGTCCCCCCTGAGGAGCCTATTCACGAGGAGGCCTCGGGTGGAGCCCCCCCGGCCCCGGTTCCAACCGAGCCCCCCTCCGTCCCCGCTGAGGTAATTGTTGCCTCGGCGGCCGGAGGGGAAGGCTCCGGGGCCGAGGGCATGGAGCTGAGCTCCATCTTCGAGGAGATCGAGGCCCTGGGTCTGACCCCGCTCACCCAGGGGGAGGACGACCCTCCGCCAGCGGGCCTCGGTCTGGGCGGCGACTCTGTGGTGCCGCCCCCTCCTCTCCCTAATCCCGTGTCCCAGGTGGCTGACCCCGTCCTCACACTCGGGGCGCCCCTGATACTGCCCACTGGCCCGGCCGACTTGAGCGCCGGAATGGATGCCGCCGAGCCCTCCGGGGCAGTCACCCCCCTTTCCCGTTGGGGGCCCAGCAGAAAACACCATCCTGCCTCTCCATCTGAGCCCGGCGTCGGCGCGGGCCCCCTTCCTGTTTCCAACCCCCAAGTCCCCATTCGGGAGGCGCCGCAGCCTGGTGGGATTGCCACAGGGGACCCCTTCCCAGACCCCGCCCAGGATCCTGATCCCTTCTCACATCCCGATCCTTCCGCTATTCCCGCTTCCACCCTTTACGAACCCATCTCCAGCCCCGAGTCCTCCCCTGCTCCCGATCCCTCTCCTGCCCCTATTTCTGCCCAACTCCCTAACCCTGATCCACCGTCTGGCCTTGAGCCCACCCTTCCCCCCATCCCTGCCATGGAGGAAACACCTCCGCTGCCGTCCCCCCCTTCTTTTCCCATTCTGGTCCCCGTTGTGTTGCCCGATTCGTCCCTACTGCCTTCCCAAACACCCGCTAGTGCCACCCCTGCGAGGGCCGTCTCGTTCCCGTTGGCTGCGGACGGCCCTCGGGGGGTTGTTTTTGTATCCCCGGTCCCCAACCCGTTAGGGGCTGCCTTGTTCCCTCCGCCGCCTCCTCCCTTGCCGGGGTCGGGGGCGGGTGGCACGGCGCCAGCGGTGTCGGTGTCGCGTCGGGGATTGGATCCCTGTTTGCCCGTCTCCGTGACCCGTGAGCTCCACCCGGGGGCCCGGACGGAGGAGAACCCCGGTTACCCCTCGGCGCTGAGGAGCGAGCTGCGCCAATTCCTCGCGGATAACCGTGGGGCGAAAGGAAAGGCGCAGCTCGCCCTCCAGCGCTGGGGGGACTTCCACGCCATCCTCCAGGCCACTAGAGCCCTGTTGCAGGTGGGGAGAGGGACCAATAGGCAGGACGACGCAGCCTACCGCCGGACCCGCAGGTTTCGAGATGCTCTCCTGACCTTCGGGTCGGAGGGCGGTCTGCTGCGGAGCCTGCGTGAGGCCGCCGATTCACCTGCCCGCGAGGATCCACCCCAGCCCTCATTATGAATTACACCACCATCGCGACGCTGAACGCCCGGGGCTGTAGGGTGGGTCTCCGCAGGAGCCGCGTGCTCTCCTTCCTTCGGGAGGGGGGGTACTCGGTGGCTTTCCTGCAGGAGACCCACACGACTCCAGCCGTCGAGGCTGGCTGGCAGCTGGAGTGGGGGGACGGGGTGTATTTTAGCCACCTCGGCGCTCGCTCGGCCGGGGTGGTCACCCTGTTCTCCCCTGCCCTACGGCCCGAGGTGCTGGGGACCGCCGAGGTTGTCCCGGGCCGCCTGCTGCACGTCCGGGCCCGCGTGGAGGGGCGGACGTTGAACCTGGTCAACGTCTACACCCCGAACGCGGGCCCGGACCAGGTCACCTTTTATCGGCAGGCGGCCACCTTCCTCGGCACCCTGGATCCTCGCGAGTGCCTGGTCCTGGGCGGGGATTTCAACACCACCCTCGATGACCGGGACCGTGTAAGACTCGCGAACTGCCAGGCCGCGGCAGACGTCCTCAAGGAAATCGTGGAACATCACTCCCTGGTGGAAGTCTGGCGGGACCACCACCCGGACGACAGTGTCACCTTTACTTACGTCCGGGTGGAGGAAGATCGGTCGAGCCACTCCCGGTTGGATCGCATTTACCTCTCCCATTTCCATCTGGCACGAGCCCACTCCTCCAGCATTCGGCCGGCCCTGTTCACGGACCACCATTTGGTGGCCGTGAAAGCCTCTCTGACTTCGGAGAGGCTGGGGCCAGCCTATTGGCACTTTAATAATAGCTTGCTGGAGGACGTGGGCTTCGTGGCGTCCTTCCGGGAGTTCTGGCGGGCCTGGCAGGGGCAGCGGCCCGCCTTTCCCTCGGCGCGGAGATGGTGGGACGTGGGGAAGGTGCACGCCCGGCTCTTCTGCCGTGACTACTCCCGGGGCGCCAGCTGGCGGAGGGATGCGGCGATAGAGCAGCTGGAACGGGAGGTCTTGAAGCTTGAGAGGCGCCTGGCGGCCGCCCCCAACCATCCACCCCTCCGCGAGGCGTACCGGGAGAAGCGGGAGGAGCTCCGGGCCCTGGAAGATCACAGGGCCCAGGGCGCTTTTGTTCGATCTCGCATCCAGCTCCTTCGGGAGATGGATCGCGGCTCCCGCTTCTTCTATGCCCTGGAGAAAAGGAGGGGGGTGAAAAAGCACGTCACCTGCCTCTTGGCGGAGGACGGCACCCCCCTCACGGATCCGGCGGAGATGCGTGAAAGGGCCAGGGCCTTCTACGCCAGTTTGTTCTCCCCGGATCCGACCGAAGCCGAAGCCTGCAGGGCGCTCTGAACCGAGCTCCCGACGGTCGGCGCGGGCGACCGAGACCGGCTGGAGATGCCTCTCACTCTGGCCGAGTTCTCGGAAGCCCTCCGTCTCAGAATCATAGGACTGGAAGGGACCTCGAGAGGTCATCGAGTCCAGCCCCCCGCCCTCAAGGGAGGACCAAGCTCCGTCTACACCATCCCTGACAGATGTCTATCTAACCTGTTCTTAAATATCTCCAGAGAGGGAGATTCCACCACCTCCCTTGGCAATTTATTCCAATATTTGACCACCCTGACAGTTAGGAATTTTTTCCTAATGTCCAATCTAAACCTCCCCTGCTGCACTTTAAGCCCATTACTCCTTGTCCTGTCCTCAGAAACCAAGAGGAACAAATTTTCTCCTTCCTCCTTGTGACACCCTTTTAGATATTTGAAAACCGCTATCATGTCCCCCCTTAATCTTCTTTTTTCCAAACTAAACAAGCCCAGTTCATGAAGCCTTGCTTCATAGGTCATGTTCTCTAGACCTTTAATCATTCTTGTCGCTCTTCTCTGTACCCTTTCCAATTTCTCCACATCTTTCTTGAAATGTGGCGCCCAGAACTGGACACAGTACTCCAGCTGAGGCCTAACTAGTGCAGAGTAGAGCGGCAGAATGACTTCACGAGTTTTTGCTTACAACTGGATTGAAGTGTCATTAGAGGAGGTTTTGGAACAAATAGAAAAACTTAAGGTTAACAAATCTCCGGGACCGGATGGCATTCATCCAAGGGTTCTAAAAGAACTTAAATGGGAAATTTCTGAGCTATTATCTGTGGTTTGTAACCTATCCTTTAAATCGGCTTCCGTACCTAATGACTGGAAGGTAGCCAACGTGACACCAATATTAAAAAGGGCTCTAGAGGCGATCCTGGCAATTACAGACCGGTAAGTCTAACTTCAGTACCGGGCAAATTAGTCGAAACAATAGTAAAGAATAAAATTGTGAAGCATGTAGAAGAACATAATTTGTTGGACAAAAGTCAACATGGTTTCTGTAAAGGGAAATCCTGTCTTACTAATCTGTTAGGGTATGTCTACACTACCCTCCTAGTTCGAACTAGCACTCATGGAATGAGGAGTAACGGTAGTTCGAGCCCCGTGTAGCCGCGCTGCACGGGGTTCGAACCAGCGGGGTTTTAAAAATGGCGGCTCCCCGCTTATGCAAATGAAGCCCGGGAAATTCAAATCCCGGGCTTCATTTGCAAGTGCGGTATGCCTACATTACCCCGCTAGTTCGAACTAGCGGGGTAGTGTAGACATACCCTCAGAGTTCTTTGAAGGGGTTAACAAACATGCGGACAAGGGGGATCCAGTAGATATAGTATACTTGGATTTTCAGAAAGCCTTTGACAAGGTCCCTCACCAAAGGCTCTTGTGTAAATTACATGGCCATGGGATAAGAGGGAAGGTCCTTTCTTGGATTGAGAACTGGTTAAAAGACAGGAAACAAAGGGTAGGAATAAATGGTAAATTTTCAGATTGGAGAGGGGTAACTAGTGGTGTACCCCAAGGGTCAGTCCTGGGACCAATCCTTTACAACTTATTCATAAATGATCTGGAGAAAGGGGTAAGCAGTGAGGTAGTAAAGTTTGCAGATGATACCAAACTGTTTAGGATAGTCAAGACAGAAGCAGACTGTGAGGAACTCCAAGAAGATCTCACCAAACTGAGTGATTGGGCAACAAAATGGCAAATGAAATTTAATGTGGATAAGTGTAAAGTAATGCACATCGGGAAAAATAACCCCAACTATACGTACAGTATGATGGGGGCTAATTTGGCTACGACAAATCAGGAAAGAGATCTTGGAGTTATCGTGGACAGTTCTCTGAAAACTTCCACACAACCTGTGGAACTCCTTGCCAGAGGAGGCTGTGAAGGCTAGGACTATAATAGAGTTTAAAGAGAAGCTGGATAAATTTATGGAGGTTAGGTCCATAAAAGGCTATTAGCCTGGGGATAAAATGGTGTCCTTGGCCTCTGTTTCTCAGAGGCTGGAGAGGGATGGCAGGAGACAAATCGCTTGATCATTGTCTTCGGTCCACCCTCTCTGGGGTACCTGGTGCTGGCCACTGTCGGCAGACAGGATACTGGGCTAGATGGACCTTTGGTCTGACCCAGTACGGCCGTTCTTATGTTCTTATGTTCTAACACACCTGTTGATACAACCTAGAATCATATTTGCTTTTTTTGCAACAGCATCACACTGTTGACTCATATTCAACTTGTGGTCCACTATGACCCCTAGATCCCTTTCCGCCATGCTCCTTCCTAGACAGTCGCTTCCCATCTTGTATGTATGGAACTGATTGTTCCTTCCTAAGTGGAGCACTTTGCATTTCTCTTTCTTAAACCTCATCCTGTTTACCTCTGACCATTTCTCTAACTTGCTAAGGTCATTTTGAATTATGTCCCTGTCCTCCAAAGAAGTTGCAACCCCACCCAGTTTGGTATCATCTGCAAACTTAATAAGCGTACTCTCTATCCCAATAGCTACATCATTGATGAAGATATTGAACAGTACGGGTCCCAAAACAGACCCTTGCGGAACTCCACTTGTTATCCCTTTCCAGCAGGATTTAGAACCGTTAACAACAACTCTCTGACTACGGTTATCCAGCCAATTATGCACCCACCTTATCGTGGCCCTATCTAAGTTATATTTGCCTAGTTTATCAATAAGAATATCATGCAAGACCGTATCAAATGCCTTACTAAAGTCTAGGTATACCACATCCACCGCTTCTCCCTTATCCACAAGGCTCGTTATCCTATCAAAGAAAACTATCAGATTAGTTTGGCATGACTTGTTCTTCACAAACCCATGCTGGCTATTCCCTATCACTTTATTACCTTCCAAGTGTTTGCATATGATTTCCTTAATTGCCTGCTCCATTATCTTCCCTGGGACAGACGTTAAACTGACCGGTCTGTAGTTTCCTGGGTTGTTCTTATTCCCAGGCATGGACGGGCTGACCGTGGAGTTCTACCGCGTGTTCTGTGACGTCCTCGGCCCGGACCTCGTCACCATCTGGGCCGATTCCTTGGAGAGCGGGGTCCTCCCTCTGTCGTGCAGGCGAGCCATGCTCGCCTTGCTACCGAAGAAGGGGGACCTCCACGACCTACAGAACTGGCGTCCCGTCTCGCTCCTCAGCACAGACTACAAGGTCGTAGCAAAATACATCTCCCTGTGACTGCGGTCCGTGCTACCGGACGTGATCCATCCCGACCATACCTACACCGTCCTGGGCCGTAGCATTTTTGATAATCTGTATCTGGTCCGGGATCTCTTGGAGCTCGGGTGTAGGGACGGCTTGTCATTCGCCCTCCTGTCCCTGGACCAGGAGAAGGCGTTCGATAGGATGGATCACGGGTATCTCCTGGGCACCCTGCAGGCCTTCGGCTTCGGGCCCCGGTTTGTGGGTTTTCTCCGGGTGCTGTACGCCCTCGCGGAGTGTTTGGTCAGGCTCAACTGGACCCTAACCGAGCCGGTCAGCTTCGGGTGGGGGGTGCGTCAGGGGTGTCCGCTGTCGGGCCAGCTGTACGCTCTGGCGATCGAGCCCTTCCTCTGTCTCCTCCATAGGAGGTTGACAGGGTTGGTGCTTCGGTAGTCGGAGCTGCGGCTGGTCCTGTCGGCGTACGCCGATGACGTACTCCTCGTGGTCCAGGACCCGGGCAACCTGGTGCGGGTGGAGGCTTGCCAAGCCGTCTACTCGGCAGCCTCCTCCGCCCGGGTCAACTGGGTCAAGAGCTCTGGCCTGGTGGTCGGGGACGGGTGGCGGGCCGGCTCCCTCCCACCCGCGCTTCAGGCCATCAGGTGGAGCGCGGGTCCGCTGCTCTATCTGGGCATCTATTTATCCGCCACGCATCCCTCTCCACTGGAGAACTGGCAGGGTTTGGAGGCCAGGGTGGGTGAGTTGCTGCGGAGATGGACGGGACTGCTCCAGTGTCTCTCCCTTCGCGGGAGAGCGCTGGTGCTAAATCAGCTGGTCCTGTCCATGCTTTGGCACCGGCTCAACACCGTGCGCCCGGCCCCGGAGGTCCTGGCCACCTCCAGAGGGCAGCTTTGGGGTTCCTTTGGCCAGGACTGCACTGGGTCTCTGCAGGGGTTTTATCTCTCCCCCTGGAGGAGGGGGGCCAGGGCCTGATCTGCATGCGCAGCCAGGTCCGGACCATCCACCTCCAGGCCCTGCAGAGACTCTTCGTTAGTGCAGGTAGTCCGGCATGGAGCATTTTGGGGTGTGCCTTCCTCCGCCGCCTTCGAGGACTCCGATACGACCGGCAGCTCTTTTTTATCCACCCGAGGGGCCTTCCGCGAGACCTCTCAGAGCTGTCGGAATTCTACCAGGAACTCCTCCGGACCTGGAAGCTGTTCTCAGTGACCTGGTCCGTTGTGGCCTCCGAGGGAGCAGACCTCCTCGCGGAGCCCCTGCTCCACAATCCAGCCTTGTGTGTGCAGGTGGCGGAGTCTCCCTCGGCGCGCCGGAGGTTGATCCTGGCAGAAACCACCAAGGTCGGAGACCTCCTGGACTACGACGGGGGGGACTGGGTGGACCCCCGAGCGCCCGCTCGACGCATGGGGCTCTCCACCATCTGGACCCCCCTGCGCCTACTGCAGGAGGTGGAGGCGGCTTTGTCGCGGCTCGCTCTCAGCCTCCTACAGAGAGCCCTGCGAGAGGGGACACCCCACCCCTCCCTTCCTGCAAAGCCTCCGTCTATTTTTATTGGGCCCCTATTCTGCGGGCCCCCCGGCCTCCCCACCCCTGGACTCCCAGCCAGCTGCAAAATCTGCAGCCGGTCTGTTTCCGGACCGCGCCCAGGGAATAGCTGTACACGCTCGTGCTCCACACTTTGCATTCCCCTACACTCGTGTCCCGCCCCGATTCTAAGTGCGATTCACCCCCATCCCAGAAGCCTGCCCCTTTTGCGGCGTGAGGGAGAACCTGGAGCACGCTTAACTGCCCCTATTCCGGCTCCTCCAGAACCTCTTATTGAGGTTCTGGCTGCACTTCTCCCCTCACCTTTTCATTTATGCACACCCTATCCGTGGCCCCACAAAGTCCCTCGTATCACGTATCCAGGCAGAGTTCCTCTGGGTGGCATCCACTGGCTCTATCGACAGCTTTGAGGAGCAGTGGGCGCTGTCTGGGGTTCTCTGCTCGGTGTCCCCATTTGGTTCCCTTATTTTAAACCTGTGACCCGCACTCCTTGATCCTTTTTTCATTATTTTTCCCCCGGCATTTGTTGGACATGGGCTTGTTGTCCCTCTCGTAAGGCTGGGGAGGGGCTTTTAGAACATGGGCGGGCTTTGCCCGCCCACCTCCCCATGGTTTCAAATAGACCCCACTACAGGTGCCCAGAACTGGACACAATACTCCAACTGAGGCCTAACCAGCGCAGAGCAGAGCGGAAGAATGACTTCTCGTGTCTTGCTCACAATACTCCTGTTAATGCATCCCAGAATCATGTTTGCTTTTTTTGCAACAGCATCACACTGCTGACTCATATTCAACTTGTGGTTCACTATGACCCCTAGATCCCTTTCTGCCGTACTCCTTCCTAGACAGTCGCTTCCCATTCTGTATGTGTGAAACTGATTGTTCCTTCCTAAGTGGAGCACTTTGCATTTGTCTTTATTAAACTTCATTCTGTTTACCTCAGACCATTTCTCCAGTTTTTCCAGATCATTTTGAATTATGACCCTATCCCCCAGAGCAGTCGCAACCCCTCCCAGCTTGGTATCATCTGCAGACTTAATAAGTGTACTTTCTATGCCAATATCTAAATGGTTGATGAAGATATTGAACAGAGCAGGTCCCAAAACAGACCCCTGCAGAACCCCACTTGTTATGCCTTTCCAGCAGGATTGTGAACCATTAATAACTACTCTCTGAGTACGGTTATCCAGCCAGTTATGCACCCACCTTATAGTAGCCCCATCTAAGTTGTATTTCCCTAGTTTATTGATAAGAATATCCTGCGAGACCGTATCAAATGCCTTACTAAAGTCTAAGTATACCACATCCACCGCTTCTCCTTTATCCACAAGACTCGTTATCCTATCAAAGAAAGCTATCAGATTGGTTTGACATTATTTGTTCTTTATGAATCCATGCTGGCTGTTCCCTAGCACCTTGCCACCTTCCAAGTGTTTACAGATGATTTCCTTAATTACTTGCTCCATTATCTTCCCTGGCATAGAAGTTAAACTAACTGGTCTGTAGTTCCCTGGGTTGTTCTTATTTCCCTTTTTATAAATGGGCACTATGTTGGCCCTTTTCTGGTCTTCTGGAATCTCCCCCGACTTCCATGATTTTCCAAAGATGATAGAGGAGGTATCTGAGCCTTTAGCTATCAGCTCCTTGAGTATTCTAGGATGCATTTTATCAGGCCCTGGTGACTTGCAGACATCTAACTTTTCTAAGTGACTTTAACTTTTTTTATTTTATCTTCTAAACCTCCCCCCTTCCCACTAGCATTCACTGTTAGGCATTCCTTCAGACTTCTCGCTGAAGACCAAAACAAAGAAGTCATTAAGCACCTCTGCCATTTCCAAGTTTCCTGTTACTGTTTCTCCCTCCTCACTGACCAGTGGGCCTACCCTGTCCTTGGTCTTCCTCTTGCTTCTAATGTATTTATAAAACGTCGTCTTGTTCCCGCAGCTCGTTTGAACTCATTTTGTGCCTTTGCCTTTCTAATCTTGCCCCTGCATTCCTGTGTTTGCCTATATTCATCCTTTGTAATTTGTCCTACTTTCCATTTTTTATGAGACTCCTTTTTTATTTTTAGATCATGCAAGATCTCGTGGTTAAGCCAAGGCGGTCTTTTGCCATATTTTCTTTCTTTCCGACGCAGCAGAATAGCTTGCTTTTGGGCCCTTAATGTGCCTTTGAAAAACTGCCAACTCTCCTCAGGTGTTTTTCCCCTCAGTCTTGATTCCCATGGGACCGTACCTATCAGCTCTCTGAGCTTACCAAAATCCGCCTTCCTGAACTCCATTGTCTCTATTTTGCTGTTCTCCCTTCTACCCTTCCTTAGGATTGTGAACTCTATGATTTCATGATCACTTTCACCCAAGCTGCTTTCCACTTTCAAATTCTCAACCAGTTCCTCCCTATTTGTTAGGATCAAATCTAAAATATCTTCCCCCCGGTAGTTTTTTCAACCTTATGAAATAAAAAGTTTTCTCTCATGCAGTCCAAGAACTTATTGGATAGTCTGCGCCCTGCTGTGTTATTTTCCCAACATATATCTAGATAGTTGAAGTCCCCCATCACCAACAAATCTTGGGCTTTGGATGATATTGTTAGTTGTTTAAAAAAAGTCTAATCCACTTCTTCCACCTGGGTAGGTGGCTTGTAGTAGACTCCTAGCATGACATCACCCTTGTTTTTAACCCCTTTTAGCCTAACCCAGAGACTCTCAACACTTCCGTCTCCTATGTCCATCTCCACCTCACTCCAAGTGGGTTAATTTTTAATATATAAGGCAACACCTCCTCCATTTTTTCCCTTGCTCCATCCTTCCTGAGCAAGCTGTACCCTTCCATACAAACATTCCAATCGTGTGTATTAACCCACCAAGTTTCTGTGATGCCAACAATGTCATAATTGTACTTATTTATTAGCACTTCCAGTTCTTTCTGCTTATTACCCATACTTCTCGCATTTGTATATAGGCATCCAGGGGTATGGCTACACTAGCACGTTAGGTAGGGCAAGCGGAGTTGCAAATGAAGCCCGGGATTAAAATATCCCAGGCTTCATTTGCATGTTCCTGGGCACAGCCATTTTTAAATCCCCCTTAGTCTGAACTCCGTGCCCGCGCCTACACGCGGCACGGAGTAGGTAGTTCGAATTAAAGATCCTAATTCGAACTACCGTTACTCCTCATGGAATGAGGACTAAAGAAATTATGGATCTTGAGGTGGAGGAGGCCTGGAATTATTTTAAGTTAAAGTTGCAGAAGCTGTCAGAAGCCTGTATCCCAAGAAAAGGGAAAAAATGTATAGGCAGGTGTGTTAGACCAAGCTGGATGAGCAAGCATCTCAGAGAGGTGATTAAGAAAAAGCAGAAAGCATATAAGGAGTGGAAAATGGGAGGGATCAGTAAAGAAAGCTGCCTTATTGAGATTATAGCGTGTAGGGAGAAAGTGAGACAGGCTAAAAGTCAGGTAGAGTTGGACCTTGCAAAGGGAATTAAAACCAATAGTAAAAGGTTTTATAGTCATATAAATAGGAAAAAAACAAAAGAAGAAGTAGGACCGCTAATTACTAAGGATGGAGTGGAGGTTAAGGATAATCTAGGAATGGCCCAATATCTAAACAAATACTTTGCTTCAGTCTTTAATGAGGCTAATGAAGAGCTTAGGGATAATGTCAACATAACAAATGGGACTAAGGATGTGGAGGTAGATATTACTATATCCGAGGTAAAAGCCAAACTTGAACAGCTTAATGGGAGTAAATCGGGGGGCCCAGATAATCTTCATCCAAGAATATTAAAGGAACTGGCACATGAACTTGCAAGTCCATTAGCAAAATTTTTTAATAAATCTCTAAACTCAGGGGTTGTACCATTTGACTGGAGAATTGCTAATATAGTTCCTATTTTTAAGAAAGGGAAAAAAAGTGACACGGGTAACTATAGGCCTGTTAGTTTGACATCTGTATGTAAGATCTTGGAAAAAATTTTTGAAGGAGAAAGTAGTTAGGGACATTGAGGCTAATGGCAATTGGGACAAATTACAACATGGTTTTACAAAAGGTAGATCGTGCCAAACCAACCTGATCTCCTTTTTTGAGAAAGTAACAGATGTTTTAGATAAAGGAAATGCAGTGGATCTAATCTACCTCGACTTTAGTAAGGCATTTGATACAGTACCACGTGGGGAATTATTGGTTAAATTGGAAAAGATAGGGATTAATATGAAAGTTGAGAGGTGGATAAGCAACTGGTTAAAGGGGAGACTACAGCGGGTCATATTGAAAGGTGAACTGTCAGGTTGGAGGAAGGTTACTAGCGGAGTTCCTCAGGGATCAGTTTTGGGGCCAATTTTATTTAATCTTTTTATCGCTGACCTTGGCACCAAAAGTGGAAGTGTCCTGATAAAATTTGCAGATGACACAAAGTTGGGAGCTATTGCCAATTCAGAAAAGGATCAGGATATCATACAGGAAGATCTGGATGATCTTGTAACTTGGAGTGATAGCAGTAGGATGAAATTTAATAGTGAGAAGTGTAAGGTTATGCATTTAGGGATTAATAACAAGAATTTTAGTTATAAGCTGGGGACACATCAGTTGGAAGTAACGGAGGAGGAGAAGGACCTCGGAGTCCTGGTTGATCACAGGATGACTATGAGCCGCCATTGTGACATGGCCGTGAAAAAGGCTAATACGGTCGTGGGATGCATTAGGCGAGGTATTTCCAGTAGGGATAAGGAGGTGTTAGTGCCATTATACAAGGCATTGGTGAGACCCCATTTGGAATACTGTGTGCAGTTCTGGTCTCCCATGTTTAAGAAGGATGAATTCAAACTGGAACAGGTACAAAGAAGGGCCACTAGGATGATCCGAGGAATGGAAAACCTGTCTTATGAAAGGAGACTCAAGGAGCTTGGCTTGTTTACCTTAACCAAAAGAAGGCTGAGGGGGGACATGATTGCACTTTTTAAATATATTAGAGGGATAAATACCAGGGAGGGAGAGGAATTATTTAAGCTTAATACCAATGTGGACACAAGAACAAATGGATATAAGCTGGCTAGTAGGAAGTTTAGACTTGAGATTAGACGAAGGTTTCTAACCATTAGAGGAGTGAGGTTCTGGAACGGCCTTCCAAGGGAAGTAGTGGGGGCAAAAGATCTATTTGGTTTCAAGATTAAACTAGATGGGTTTATGAAGGGGATGGTTTGATGAGATAACATGATCTTGGTAACTAATTGACCATTCATTATCAGGAAATAGGTCAATGGAGGCATGATAGGAGTTATTATAGAGAACTTTCTGGGTGTCTGGCTGGTGAGTCTTGCCCACATGCTCAGGGTTTAGCTGATCGCCATATTTGGGGTCGGGAAGGAATTTTCCTCCAGGGCAGATTGGCAGAGGCCCTGGAGGTTTTTCGCCTTCCTCTGTAGCATGGGACACGGATCACAGCTGGAGGATCTCTGCATCTTGGGGTCTGTGACGGGGCGAGGCAGCCCCGCACTGAACCTACAGGGCCCAGCCAGGGTTACCTGGCTGCAGAGGCCCCTCCCCCACAGCCCTACCGAGCATGCCCGGGCTGCAGCAGGGCTATAAAAGCCTGGTTTCACGAGGCTTACCTGTGTCGATGAAGAAAGGCTTCTTTGTCGGGGCATCGCGTCCAGACTCCCCCGATCTGCCGACAAACAGCTGATCGGCAGATCGGGGCAGCCATTTAAATTTAAATGAAGCCGCGATTATTTTAATCGCGGCTTCATTTCCCTCTTCCGATCTGGCTAATCTACATGCCTCCGTCGAAGGAGGCATGTAGTCTAGACACACCCTATGAGACCTTGCCTCCCAGTTTTGCCCTGACCCTCCGTTCTCTCTGCCATTATAGCCCATGCTCCCTCCCATTTCCGACCCATCTCCCAAGTCTCCATGTTCTCCACTTACCTGTGGGCTTTGCTCACCTGTCCCCGTCGAACCTAGTTTAAAGCCTCCTCACTAGGTTAGCCAGTCTGTGTCCAAATAGGGTCTTCCCCCTCCTCCAAAGGTGGATGCCATCTCTGCCCCGCAGTCCTTCCCATGGTCGAGGAAGCCAAAGCCCTCCTGGTGACACCATCCTTGCAGCCAGGCATTCACCTCCCGGATGTACCTGTCTCTGCCCGGGCCCCTACCTTTGACAGGAAGGATCGAAGAGAATACCACCTGCGCTCCAAACTCCTTCACCCGTACTCCCAGAGCTCTGTAGTCACTCTTGATCTGCTCAGTGTCACACCTCGCAGTATCATTAGTGCCCACATGGATGAGTAGCATGGGGTAGTAGTCAGAGGGCCGGATAATCCTCGACAATGCCGCCGTAACATCTCGGATACGGGCCCCCGGTAGACAGCACCTCCCGAGATGAAATGTCAGGGCGACAGATGGGCGCCTCCGTCCCCCTCAGAAGAGAGTCTCCGACCACCACTACCCTACGTTTCCTATTCGCAGTGGTTGTGACAGACTGGGCCATGTCTGGGCACAGCTGAGGGCGTCTGCTCAGGGCGAGTTGCTCAAATCCGGGGCTCCTTACAGCCCCGAGACTGGTGACCTCTCCAAACAGGCCACAAACCAGTCCCACAGAGCGCTTCAGCTGCCTGCCTGAAGCCTCACGAGCAAAACCCCTCCGACACCCCAGCAATATCCGTGCCTCAGATGGCCCTGGGCCTCATACACAGGTGGGGGATCCTAGCACCCAATCCCACCTACCCCGAACATGTTCTGTCCGGTTCCAGGAAACCAGCCACAGATCCCTGGTCAATTTACCCTCTGGATCTTACCCACAAATTATGCTGGGCCAATCCTTTAGCATCTAACAACTAAAGGTTTATTATCACAAGAAAGAAAAGCATGAGAGTAAGGTTGTTAAAGAATAGTACGTTACATGCACCGAATCTCCCAGTCCTCGATGCAGGCTCTAGCAGAGATGTTACAGCTGCTGGTTTAAAAGTTCTTGTTGCACATCCTAGCATCAGAATGGGTTCACAGGTCTTCCGGGCTCTTCGATCCCTGCAATGCTGCCTCTGGGATGAAGTGCTGAGCTGAGAACCAAAATGGAGTCCCCCACATGGCCTCTTTATACATCCTTCCTGGCCTCTCCTTGGCCGCAGCCGGTCACCTGGTCCTCAGCCTCTCTCTGCTGCAGCTCTTAGGCCTCCGCCCTCATGCTTTAGGTGTGTCCTTGGCCCATCGAGTGCCATTGTCCCACAGGGCCTCACTAATTAGCATGTCCATAGGCCAGGCTCTGCCCAATGCTCAACCACATTCAGAGAAATATTCAGTTTCCACACAGATTACAGATTCCTACCTATACACACCGACATTATACAATCACATAAATAGCATACACAGGATCAGCAGACAGTAAGCTTCTATTCAATACCTCACATGGCCCCCCTTCTATACCATTCTTGGGGCCAACACTCCCACCTATGGGTGCATCTGTGATCTGGCTGCTCCCCTCAAGATCCAGTAATGTGACAGTGGTGGCAGCAGACCTCCCAGCCTTGGGGGTACGAGGCTTCTCCTCCTCCATTGTAGGGGGTGATTCCTTATCTCCTGTATAAAGAAGAGCATAACGGTTTTCTAGTACCACGGCGGGAGGGTTGGGAGCAGGGGTGGAGCAGTGCCTGCTGCCAGAAGTAACCAGCTGCCAGTGTCCACCCTGAGCCGTCTCCTCCACCAGTGGTGTGTCCGCAGTCCTGTGTACTGGGACAGCCACCTCAGCTGTCTCCACATGAACACTGTCCAGGAATTAGAGAGATGTTTTCTCTGAACTAACAGTTATAAGCATCATGCCATTCCTGCCTCATGGTGAATGAGTCTCAGTGCTACAGCTGGCCAACAAAGAGAATTCCTGTCCCATGGAAATTCTGAGATTTAAACACTTTGTTTTGTCCTGGATCAGACTAGAAAGTCAAAATCTTGGAATTTTTTTGCTATCTGAACTCTTCCAGAATACATATTTCATTTTTACCTTCTCAAAGCTATATTACATGATGATACAGCAGACTACAGTAACATTGAATTAAAACTTTGGGATAATTTCTTTTCAAAACTGTTTTTATGTTGGCTCAGCATTTTCTGAGGGGGATTGTTTGGCCAGAATACCATCAACCAGTTCTCTTTGGGTATGTCTACACTGCAGAGCTTTTTTCGTAAAAATGGCCGTTTTTCCGAAAAACTCCAGTTACGTCCACACTGCAATTGCATACTTTCGAAAAAAATCAAAAGAACGCAGGGGTTTTTCCAACATTGGTAAACCTCTTTCTATGAGGAAGAAGCCTTTTTCCGAAAGAGCTCTTTTGGAAAAAGGCGTGTGTGGATGGGGAAGAGGGAGTTCTTTCAAAAGAAGAGGAAAGAGGAAAAAGCACAGGTGCCCTGGTGGCCACTCTGTTCATAGTAATCACAGTTTAAATGCAAGATAGCATCTACACTGAATGGACGCTATCTTTCGAAAAAGCAGATCGCTTTTTCGAAGTGCTTTTGTTGTGTAGATGCTCTCTTTCGGAAGATATTTTTTCAGACGATCTCTTCTGGAAAAGCTTCTTCCAAAAGAAGCCTGCAGTCTAGACACAGCCTTTGATTCCTCTCCAGACTGCCATGTGGTCCCTCTCTCATGCTTTGTCTCCATGCTAAGCACCCAGCATCTAGCCAGCAACACATCTCTGGGAAATCACTGCCCCATGCAATGCTATGACTACCACCATCAAACCAGTGACCAAACAATGATCAATGACCTCCCAGTGTTCACGGCAACAATTCTAGCCATATAATGGCCCTTTCCAGGGCCAAGCAAAACCCCCAGACTTAGGCATCTAAATGTAAAAGGATAGTGGTTGCTCTACAGCTACATCAGCCATACAAAGAAGGTGGCCTCATGAGGTGTCTTGGGAATCCTGGGGGAAGCCCTTTCCAAACAAGACTATGACTGGGAAAACAAAACACCTCCCCAGAATGTACCAGCAGATTAAAGTCAGATCCCACTGTGAGTTCCTGGGCTCTATAGCAGTGAAACTGAAACTATTGTAAAGAATAAAATTGTCAGACACATGGATGAACATAGTTTGTTGGGGAAAAGTTAACATGGTTTCTGTAAAAAATCATGCCTTACTAATCTACTAGAGTTCTTTGAGGGGGTCAACAAACATGTGGACAAGGGGGATCCCGTGGATATAGTATACCCAGAAGGGACAAGGTCCCTCACCAAAGGCTCTTAGGTAAAGTAAGTTGTCATGGGATAAGAGGGAAGGTTGTCACATGGATTGAGAACTGGTTAAAAGACAGGAAACAAAGGGCAGGAATAAATGGTAAATTTTCCAAGTGGAGAGAGGTAACTAGTGGGGTCCCCCAAGGGTTTGTCCTGGGGCCCATCCTATTCAACTTATTTATAAATGGTCTAGAGCAGCGTTTCCCAAACTATGGGTCACGGCCTGGTACTGGTCTGTGGGAAAAAAATACCGGGCCTCTGCGTGGCTGCCGGGGTGTTCTGGGCTCCCAGAGTGCCTGTGCAGCGCTAGGTCCCCCATGCCCTGGCCCAGGCTGGGCGGAGGATGCAGCTGGGTGAAACAGTGAAAATTTATTCATTTTTCATTCTTTTTTTAAAAATGTGTTTATATTTTTGGGCTGCAAAAAACAGTACTGAAAAAAAAAGGGTTCCAACTAAAGTAAAAAGTTTGGTAAACCCTGGTGTAGCCAGCTTTCTATCCATCTTACAGTCTATTTATCCGATCCATATTCCTTAACTTGCTGGCAAGAATATTGTGGGTGACCGTATCAAAAGCTTTGCTAAAGCCGGCACTGGGCTTTGAGAGGACCAGAAACAATTTATTTGCATATTCATTATTTGCTTAATGAATATGCAAATGAATGTTACTGGTCCTCCAAAAGCTTGTGAATGGATTTATTGGTCCCCATGTCAAAAAGTTTGGGAACCCCTGATCTAGAGAAAGGGGTAAACAGTGAGCTGGCAAAATTTGCAGATGATAGTAAAATGCTCAAGATAGTTAAGACCAAAGCAGACTGTGAAGAGGTTCAAAAAGATCTCACCAAACCAAGTGATTGGGCAACAAAATGGCAAATGAAACTTAATGTTGATAAATGTGAAAATGGGGACTAATTTAGCTACAACTACCCAAGAGAGAGATCTTGGAGTCATTGTGGATAGTTCTCTGCAAACATCCACTCAGTGTGCAGAGGCAGTCAAAAAAGCAAATAGAATGTTAGGAGTCATTAAAAAAGGGATAGAGAATAAGACAGAGAATATCTTATCGCCCTTATATAAATCCCTGGTACGCCCACATCTTGAATACTGTGTACAGATGTGGTCTCCTCATCTCAAAAAAGATATTTTGGCCTTGGAAATGGTTCAGAAAAGGGCAACTAAAATGATTAGGGGTTTGGAACGGATCTGTGACGGGGCAAGCCCGTCCCCTCTCAGTGGCGCAGAGACACCAGAGGTGCTGACGTCCGTGGCTGCGCTGCCCGGCACTCCCCAGTGCTGTTGTGCATGCTCTGGCGGCCCCGTGGGAATTTTAAGCGCAGCGCCAGAGCTGCAAAGGGGAGGAAGGGCGTGGAGGACGAGAGGGGCTGAGCGAGGGGGCTGGGTGGGCAGGAGAAGGCCCAAACGCCAGCAACCCCAGGAGGAGCCAAGCCACAGCGCCGGGAGAGGAAGACCCCGGGCGGGCAGCAGAGGAGGCAGCTCCAACTCCAGCAGGCCCGGAGGGGCAGATGGAGGAAGCCCGGAAGGACAACCCCTGGGAGGGGGTGCCCAAGGCCAACCACGGGACTACGTGGCCACCGGGGGACCCCTTGGAATCAGCAACACAACCACCCTTGCCCCAGGGACCCCAGTGCCAGCTGCATTGGGTAAACGCCAAGACGGGGCCAGCAGGCGGTGGACACTGACGCAGCGTCTAGTTCCTGTAGGAAGAAGCCCAGGATGGAGGATTGCCTCGGATGACCCCCCAAGAGGGGTGGTGAGTGCATCTGTTCTGCTCACCATTCGGGTAAGGCCACGTGGTCCTACCCTTTAGGGTCCTGGGCTGGAGCTTGGTTGAGAGGGAGGGCCCGAATTCCCCTACCCCACTAGTGACTGGACAGTGGGCTGGAATAGGCTCAAGTAACCACCTGATACAAAGACTAATAGGGCTACAGCCCAACCAACCCCGCGTGGGGCGACGGACATGAAGGAACGTGCTAAAGGGGGGAGGCGCTGGGTCGGAACTTTTTACTGTGCCAGCTGCCATAAGCTCTAACGGCTCCTGGGGTGGCGGGCCGCGGCCAGACAGGCTCAGCCCCAGGGGCCAACGAATGCCCCCCCCCCCAATGCAAGGGAACCAAGATTAAACTTGGGACAGGGCCCTACTATTGTGTAGGAGGGAGACCCTGTCCCACATTGTCACCGCCCCACGCTCCCCATGGCCTGAGTCCCATATGAAGAGAAATTAAAAAGACTTGGACTTTTCAGCTTAGAAAAGGGGAGACTAAGCGGGGGGGGGGGGGGGGGGGGGGGTCATGAGTGGTGTGGAGAAAGCAAATAAGGAAAAGTTATTTACTTGTTCCCACAATATAAGAACTAGGGGTGACCAAATTAAATTAATAAGCGGCAGTTTTGAAACAAACAAAAGGAAGTTTTTCTTCACTCAGCGCACAGTCAACCTGTGGAACTCCTTGGCAGAGGATGTGCTGAAGACCAGGACTTTAACAGGGTTCAAAAAAGAGCTAGACAGATTCATGGAGGTTAGGTCTATCAATGGCTATTAGCCAGGATGGGCAGGAATGGTGTCCCTAGCCTCTGTTTGTCAGAGGCTGGCAATGGATGACAGGGGAGGGATCACGTGATGATTACTTGTTGTGTTCCCTCCCTCTCAGGCACCTGGCATTGGCCACTGTCAGCAGACAGGATACTGGGCTGGATGGACCATTGGTCTGACCCAGTATGGCTGTTCCTATGAATTCTCTGCATTATTTTCATCCCAATGCACAGCTGAGAGGGGTGCACCAGTGCTGCTCCGCAGGTTTTTCTTAGCCAGCGGGGCGCAATGCAGTGAGCCCTTCATGCTGACCCACTGTCAGGCCATGCTTCACATGGAGGGAAATCCCAGCCTAACATGTGAAGAGTGGTGACACCTTCCCAACCACACAGCATTAAATGAACTGGGAGCCAAGCCACAGATTTTAGCTACATTTAACCCGCAATGATTAAGAGCAGGCTGGGGATGGTGGTTTTCAATGCACATATGTTTGCATTGTAATTCCTGTCCAAGTGAAAGTATCTGGTAACTGTGGGCATGAACCAGTTGGCTGTAACATGATATTCTGTGTGTTTCCTGTCCTGCAGGCAGTGCTTAATTTGTTCGAGGGCTTGCCAGGGCTGAGCCCCAGCACCTCTGGGCTGTGCACCTCAGAGCCCTGGCACCTCTGGGCCTGGCAGTTCAGGGCTCTGACACTTCCAGGCCTTGTGGTTCAGAGCCCCGCATCTCTGAGCCTAGCAGCTTAGAACCCTGGCACCTGACAGTTGTAATATAATGGTGGTCTGAGGGACTCTTCAGGTGTGTCTAGACTACAGGGTTTTGTTGACAAAAGTAGACTTTTGTCGACAAAACTATACCTGCGTCCACACTGCCGCTGAGTTCTGTCGACATAACATCGACAGAACTCGTCAGTTTTGTCAACGGCAGTAAACCTCATTCTACGAGGAATAACACCTTGGGTACGTCTAAACTACATGCCTCTGTCGGCAGAGGCATGTAGATTTGTTTTTTTGGCAAAGGCAAATGAAGCCGCGATTTAAATGATCGCGGCTTCATTTACATTTACATGGCTGCCGCGCTGAGCCGACAAACAGCTGATCAGCTGTTTGTCAGCTCGCGCACTAGTCTGGACGCTCCCCCTGTTGACATCAAAGCCCTTTGTCGGCAGCCCCGGTAAACCTCATTCCACGAGGAATAATGGGGCTGCCGACAAAGGGCTTTGATGTCGACAGGGGGAACGTCCAGACTAGCGCGCGAGCCAACAAACAGCTGATCAGCTGTTTGTCAGCTCAGCGCGGCAGCCATGTAAATTTAAATGAAGCCGCAATCATTTAAATCGCGGCTTCATTTGCCTTTGCCTATCTGTCTAATCTACATGCCTCTGCCGACAGAGGCATGTAGTCTAGACAGCCCTTTTGTCGACAGGGTTCTGTTGACAGAAGGCGTTATTGCATCTACACTGTCCTTTGCGTCTACACTGTCATGTTGATAAAGTGGCTTGCTTTGTCGACAGAACTGGATGTAGTCTAGACGCTCTGTCAATAGAAGCTTTGTCGACAGTATCTGTTGACAAAGCCTCTGTCGACAAAAGCCTGTAGTCTAGACATGCCCTTCCTCCCGGGAACCCTGTGCAGGGCTCAGCTGGGCTGCAGGGGAGGGGGAGAGGCGCCAGGCCCCCTGATGTTGGGCTGCAGGGGGTGAGGGGAGGCGCAGGGAACAAACGGGCAGCTCATCTGAGCTACAAGGGGTGACGCAGGGAAATGCTGGGCTGCAGGGGATGGGGAGAGGTGCAAGGAACTGGTGCAGGGCTCAGCTGGGCTGCGGGGGGGCAGGGTGCCAGGAAGCCCAGTGAGGGTGGGGTGGCATCAGGGGGCCTGAAATGACCTCCCCTGGTCTGGAAAATTCCCTCATCTGGGACCAGTCAGGTCCCGAAGTTGCCAGACCAGGAAGGTCCAACCCCTACCCCAAGTCTCCTCCTGCACCCTCCCTCCTGGCCAGGCACCCTACACCCAGTCTCCTCCTGCTCTCTCCCCCTAGCCAGACACCCTACTCCCAGCCTGCTTCTGCATCCTACCTCCCACCCAGACCTCACACCCTCGCCTCCTCCTGCACCCCACCTCGTGCGCAGATCCTGCACCCCTGTCCCTATACCAGTCACTACCAGACAGCCCTATTCCACACACTGAACCCCTCATTTTTGTCCCCACCCCAGAACCTGGGGGAGGCACAAAATCCAATAACTCTGGAACCCCAGAAGAGTAAATCCAGTCCATGGGAAGCCCTGAACCTCAGTCCTCCCCGCCCCTTCCCCTTGCTCCATGGGTCTGGAGTGCCAGAGCAGTGAGGTGTCTCGGTTGGGGGCCACATCAGTGAGGGTTGGGGGTTTTGGAGGGGATTTTTTGCTTCTTATTTGTATGGTCCCCAACTGATTTTTTCTGTGGGTCAGTGGCCCTTGAACCAAAAGAGGTACCCCATCCCTGCCATAAATAAAGAAAACATTGAAACCTTTTGTGCTGGACATAAATTAATATTTTACTTTATTGAAAATGAAGTTTGATAAACTAACATGAGAAAGTTAAAACACTTAATCTGATTAATAATTTAATATTTCCTTTCTTGCTGGTTACATTAAACCCTTCTCCCTAGCTGCAGCACTAGCAAAATGTCTCGGGTGTAATTATGTAATTAACAGTGAGTTTCCATTAGCAACTGGTGGTCCACGGAAAGGTTTGCATTGAGACAGGTGGGCCATGGGCTAAAACGTTTGAGAACCACTGTATTAAATAAAATAAACATTGTACCTTGTTTTAATATATTTTCTTCCACACCTATGGACTGCTTTTTATATGTGCGTGTGTGTGTGTGTGTGTGTGTGTGTGTGTGTGTATGTTTTTGCTTTGTACTGGTGATGCATATCCACACACTACCTCAATATTGGTGTTGCACATAAGAAATTTCAACATGTCCAAAAGAAAATTCAACCTGCCCAAGGATAGAAAATGTTAGAGGGAACACTGCTCTGGTCCTTGCAGGAGGAATACTGGTAGTTCGAATTAGGAGCTTTAATTCAAACTACCTAGTCTGTGCCGCGTGTAGCTGCGGACAGGTAGTACGAACTACGGGGCATTTAAAAATGGCGGTGCCCGGGAAAATGCAAATGAAGCCCGGGATATTTTAATCCCAGGCTTCATTTGCAAGTTCGAATGCCTACATTAGCCACCCTAGTTCGAACTAGGGTGGCAGTGTAGACATACCCCAAGCGATTTGCGTTTCAGAGCCGAGCACCTCTGAGCCTCACAGCTCAAAGTCCCAGTAGCTCTGGGTCTTGCAGTTCAGAGCTCGGAACCCTTAAACTCTCAATTCAGGGCCTTGGCACCTCTGGCGCTAGAAATTTAGAGCCCTGCACCTCTGGGCCTGGCATTTCAGGGCCCTGGCACGTCCAGGCCTGGTCTTTCCCAACCCAGCACCTCCGGCCCTGGTCTTTCAGAGCCCGGCATCTCTGGGCCTCGCATTTCAGATCCAGCACCTCTGGGCATGTGCCACATTATTGCATTTTAGTAGGAACATGCAGATCATTGTTGCACCCACTGTTGTGTGTTTGCCCTAAATTGTGGGCCAAGTAAGGTGTCTAAGGAAAGCTTATGCTTTGCTGATTCTGTTTATGCCACTCATATACATGTATGATTTCTGTATGTGAAGTTATGAGTATGGGCTGTATACCTGTATTTTAAATGTTTTCTGTCTGGGAGACAGCAGCACGCATTGACCACCAATTGTGAGAGGTGGTTACTCAGGGGCTGCGTCTAGACTGGCAAGTTTTTCCGCAAAAGCAAGTGCTTTTGCGGAAAAACTTGCCAGCTGTCTACACTGGCCACTTGAATTTCCGCAAGAACACTGACGATCTCATGTCAGATTGTCAGTGTTCTTGCGGAAATGCTATGCTGCTCCCGTTCAGGCAAAAGCCCTCTTGCACAAATGCTTTTGCGCAAGAGGGCCAGTGTAGACAACGCGGTATTGTTTTACGCAAAAAAGCCCCGATGGCGAAAATGGTGATCGGGGCTTTCTTGTGCAAAACTGCGTCTAGATTGGCACGGATGCTTTTCCGCAAAAAGTGCTTTTGCGGAAAAGTGTCCGTGCCAATCTAGACGCTCTTTTCCGCAAATGCTTTTAACGGAAAAACTTTTCCGTTAAAGACATTTGCGGAAAATCATGCCAGTCTAGACATAGCCAGGGTGTGTCTAGACTACAGGGTTTTGTCGACAAAAGTGGACTTTTGTCGACAAAACTATACCTGCGTCTACACTGCCGCTGAGTTCTGTCGACATAATGTCGACAGAACTCGGCAGTTTTGTCAACAGCTGTAAACCTCATTTTACGAGGAATAACGCCTTTTATCCACAGAATTCTGTCAACAGAAGGCGTTATTGCATCTACACTGTCCTTTGCGTCTACACTGTCATGTCGATAAAGCGGCTTGCTTTGTCGACAGAACTGGATGTAGTCTAGATGCTCTTTGTCGACAGAAGCTTTGTCGACAGTATCTGTCGACAAAAGTCCTGTCGACAAAAGCCTGTAGTCTAGACGTACCCTCAGTGACTAGCTATGCTGCATGGAAAATGGCCCTTAAGTGGTGCCAATAAACACCTCAGGAATTATGCTGGGAATCTGCAGACCAGCATGTACACCACGGCTCCTTGCCTAAAAGCACATGGACATTTTTACATGATCATAGTTGCTCATGTAATCAGCTCCATTTTGGGAGGTACCATCACTCAGGAGAAAGATCCCAGGGGTTCCTCCATCTTTGTCCTCACTCAAGCTCTTAACCTCAGATGCATCTTGGGGTAAACAGAGAGCCGGGAAGGAGCTTTGACCCATCCTAACAAAGGATGCACTTCAGACACTTTTAAGCTGGCAGTTTGTTACATCTCTGCTAAGAGCCTGCATCAAGAACTTGGTGATTGATGTACATAATGTGATTTCTTTAACAATCCTGATGTAAACAGGGTCTGAATCAATGCTTCCATTACAGCCAGCTGGAATGGGAGAGAAATACAGTTTATGTAATACAGTTTGCTCCTGCTTCGCTTCGATGTGTGAGGGTATGTCTACACTACAAACTACTACTAACAGTCGTTAGTTTGAATTAACTTTCATAGGGGCTACACATACAAACCGCTGAATTTCAAATTTAATCGACCTAGCGGAGCGCTTAATTCGAACTAGGAAAACCTCATTCTACGAGGACTAACGCCTAGTTCGAATTAAGTAGTTCGAATTAAGGGCTGTGTAGCCACTTAATTCGAACTAGTTGGAGGCTAGCCCTTCCCAGGTTGCCCTGGTGGCCACTCTGGGCCAAACCAGGGAAACTCTTCTGCCCCCCTCCCGGCCCCGGAGCCCTTAAAGGGGCACGGTGTGCCCACGGTGCCCGTGACAGTTGCAAGCACCCAACCAGCAAACCCTGCACCTGGCACAGGATGAGCCAGCCACCCACTGCCACCCAGCCCTCCGCCTCTTCCCAGGACCAGACTGGCGGCTCATAGGAGCCTGCTCAGGGCCGCAAAAGGCCTGGTCTAGTGCGGAGATCGCGGACCTCATCGAGGTTTGGGGGGAGGCCTCCAGCGTCCACGACCTCCGCGCTAGGCACAGGAACGCGGCCGTTTACAGCCGCATGGATGCCAGCCTGGCCACCAAAGGCCACATGCAAAGCCAGGAGCAGGTTTGCATGAAAATCGAGTTGGTCCAGTGAGACCCCTGACCCTGAGCCCTGAGCTTAGAACATAAGAACGGCCGTACTGGGTCAGACCAAAGGTCCATCTAGCCCAGTAGCCTGTCTGCCGATGGCGGCCACCAACAGGTACCCCAGAGAGAGTGGACCGAAGACAATGACCAAGCAATTTGTCTTGTGCCATCCATCTCCAGCCTTCCACAAACAGAGGCCAGGGACACCGTTCCTACCCCCTGGCTAATAGCACTCCATGGACCCAACCTCCATGACTTTATCTAACTTCTCTTTAAACTCTGTTATAGTTCTAGCCTTCACAGCCTCCTGCAGCAAGGAGTTCCACAGGTTGAATATGTGCTGTGTGAAAAAACTTTCTTTTATTAGTTTTAAACCTGCTACCCATTAATTTCATTTTGTGACTTCTAGTCCTTATAATATGGGAACTAATGAATAACTTTTCTTTATTCACCTCTCCACACCACTCATGATTTTATAGACCTCTATCATATCCCCCCTCCGGGTATGTCTACACTACCCTCCTAGTTCGAACTAGGAGGGTAATGTATGCATACCGCACTTGCTAATGAAGCCCGGGATTTGAATTTCCCGGGCTTCATTAGCATAAGCGGGGAGCCGCCATTTTTAAATCCCCGCTGCTTCGAACCCCGTGTAGCGCGGCTACACGGGGCTCGAACTAGGTAGTTCGGACTAGGGTGCCTATTCCGAACTACCGGTACACCTCGTTTCACGAGGAGTAACGGTAGTTCGGAATAGGACCCTAGTCCGAACTACCTAGTTCGAGCCCCGTGTAGCCGCGCTACACGGGGTTCGAAGCAGCGGGGATTTAAAAATGGCGGCTCCCCGCTTATGCTAATGAAGCCCGGGAAATTCAAATCCCGGGCTTCATTAGCAAGTGCGGTATGCATACATTACCCCGCTAGTTCGAACTAGCGGGGTAGTGTAGACATACCCTCCGTCTCCTCTTTTCCAAACTCAAAAGTCCCAGTCGCTTTAGCCTCTCTTCATATGGGACCTGTTCCCAACCCCTAATCATTGTAGTTGCCCTTTTCTGAACCCATTCGAAGGCCAAAATATCTTTTTTGAGGTGAGGAGACCACATCTGTACACAGTACCGAAGATGTGGGCGTACCATAGTTTTATACTTCCCCTCCTCCTTCTTCCCCTGGCTTCCCTCCTCCCAGGTTTCCCTCTTCCCTCTCCCACCCTCTCTCTTCCCCTCTCCCACCTCCTTTTCCCAGTCTCCCCAGAGGTTAATCCCCCCCCCCCAGTTTTGTTAAATAAAGAGAGTTTCTATTTTTGAACACACATGTCTTTTAATTTTTACATCAGGAAGGGGGGCTAGGGAGGGGTAAGTGGAAGGAGGTGAGGGGGAATGGGGTACGAGCCCCCGATGGGGAAGACTGGGGTGGCTCTGCGGGCTCCTCGGGGTGGAAGCTGTCCTGCAGGGTCTCCTGGATCCTGAAAGCCCCCCAGTGGACCCCCCGGATGGCAGCCTGCGGCAAGTGCAGCCGGGCTGATGGCCGAGTGCTGTGATGTGCCGAGTGTGGGCACTCAGGGCACTCCAAGCCAGGACTGCTTTGCTGTCCCTCATCGAGGTAGACAAGCAAGCGGGGAACCCTGAGAACTATCTGTCCGGGGTGGGGGCAGGGTCCCTTTAAGCACAGCCCTCGGCTAGCCTGAGGCAGCAGCCCCACACACTAAGTCTGACCCTGATGCCCTGCCGACACTGCTTCCGGTTCAGGGTCCACTCAATGTGGACGTGCTATTTTGAATTAGCAAAACGCTAATTCGAATTAATTTTTAGGTCTAGATGCACTAATTCGAATTAGTTTTTAGGTCTAGATGCACTAGTTCGAATTAGCTTAGTTCGAATTAACTAATTTGAAATGTTAGTTCAAATTAACTTTGTAGTGTAGACATACCCTTAGATATTCGGCTATTACAATGGTGCTTTGTTCATTGTAATCAACTTGGCTGGTGTTCGGTCACAAGTTGTGTTAATGTCTGTAATTATTGGGGGAATCCAAAAGAAGAAAGTCTGTGCTTAACCTGGCACAAATTCTCTGATTGAACTGTATTTACATGCACATGCTCAGAATCTCGTTCTTTAAACTGTTTGCTTAGGCGTGCTAGATATTTAACTGTTACAGTGGTGGTTTGCCCCTTGCAACCAATTGGGCTGTTGTGGGCTCACAAACTGTGTTAACACTAAATGCAGGAATTGTGAGATATGGTCACCAATGCTTGCAGTTATTGTGGGAATGCAGAAATGTCAGACTGTGTTTAACTCAGTTCAAAGGAGAGGCCCTGTCAGTGTAAATACACTTGGATGAACAGAGACTCCTCTTTCAGAGCTATATGAGATTAAGCTGGGGATGAAGGATTCTGAGTCATCAGGCTGCATGTCCTCCAGGCATGAGCTGTAAGACTGGTTCAACCTGTTTTTCCTCACTGTTTTAATGATAGAGCTAAAGAAAGGCTCCATAAGAACTCTCTTTTAAATTTACTCCATCTCTTGTGGCTGAACTGTGCTTTGGGCCAAGAGCTGAAAGCACTAGGTCTGGCCCAGAGCCAAATCCACCACAAGCCAGCGGAAGATGTGACGAGCAGCATGAGCAGCCAGCAGAGCGGTGATGGAGAGGAGTAAGGAGTGGCTAGCAGAATGGCAGTGAGGGGTGACGAATGGCCAGCAGGGTGGTGGTGTAGAGGTGCGATGAGCGGCCAGCAGGGTGGCTCCAGCGAGCAGGCGGATGGCGAGTGAGCAGCGGAGTGGGTGAGATGCCTCCTACCGCCCCCCACTCAGGCTGAGGGGTGAACTCTGCGGATGCACCTCTGAACTCTGGGTCTGCCCGACTAAGGGCAGTGACTGTGAGTGAGGTGCAGAGAAGGGTTGGGCATGTGAAGGGAACGTTTACATGGCTGGACGTAAGAACCTGAGAGGAAAAGGACATCGCGCAGCCTACTTGGGGTGGGACTGTTACTCGAGGTTTTGGTTATGAACTCTGTCTGTGGTGTTTCCCGACCCCCCCATTAATGCCACCTTACTTCCCTCCCCTGGTATTAAAGGTTTCTTTCCTACACTCAGACTCTGTGCTTGCACGTGGGGAAGCATTGCCTCTCAGAGGCGCCCGGGGGAGGGGTGTGTGTGTGACTTTCCCAGGTTACTGGGTGGGGGCTTGAGCCAGTTCTGTGTGAGAGGGATGAAAAGGAGCCCCTAGATATTGAACCCGTCCCTGGCTGCTGCTGGTGCTCCCTGGCAGAAGGGTTACACTACCCTCAACCTTTTCTTTCTTTTTATTTTAGATTCTAAAGGATTGGCCCAGCGTGCTCTTGTGGGTAAGATCTGAAGTATAAATTGACTTGGGAATGTGGCTGATCCTTTGGAAGTTGGTGAGATTGGTTTTATAACCTCGCACCTGTGTAATGAGCGGTGCGGGTTGCGGTACAGGTAATGCTGGGGTGTCTAAGGGGGTTGCTTGTGAGAATTCTGGCTGACCAGAGTGGCAGCTGAAGTGCTGTGTGTGACTGGTTTGGTGCCTGATAGAGGAGGGCCCCAGTCTTGGGCTGGAAGTAGACCTGGTTCTAAACAGTTTGCTCTGATTGGACCCTCACAGTAGTGCCGTCAGACCCCCTGTTACATTACAGCCTGGCAGTTCAGAGCCCAGCACCTCCGGGCCTGTTCTTTCAGAACCCAGCACATCCAGGCCTGGCATTTCAGAGCCTGGCAGTTCAGGCACCAGAACTTCCAGTCCCGGAAGTTTAGAACCCTGGAACCTCTAGGGCTGGCAGCTCAGAGCCAGTCATCTCTCAGCTTAGCAGTTCAGAGTCCAGCACTTCCAGGCCCAATGTTTCAGAGCCCTGACAGTTCAGAACCTAGCACCTCTGGGCCTGGCAGTTCAGGGAACAGAACCTCCACTTCTAGCAGTTTGGAGCCCCAGCACCTTCGGGCCTGGCAGTTCAAAACCTAGTGCCTCCAGGCCTGGCAGTTCAGAGCCCCAGCACCTCTGAGCCTGGCAGCTCAGAGCCTAGAATCTCCAGGCCTGACAGTTAAGAGCCCAGCACTTCAATTTCCTGAAGGGAGGTTCCAGAGAGGATGGAGAGAGGCTGTTCTCAGTAGTGGGGGATGGCAGAACAAGGAGCAATGGGCTCAAGTTGTGGTGGGAGAGGTCTAGGTTGGATATTAGGAAAAACTATTTCCCTAGGAGGGTGGTGAAGCACTGGAATGGGTTACCTAGGGAAGTAGTGGAGTCTCCATCCCTAGAGGTGTTTAAGTCTCGGCTTGACAAAGCCCTGGCTGGGTTGATTTAGTTGGGATTGGTCCTGCCTTGAGCAGGGGGCTGGACTTGATGACCTTCTGAGGTCTCTTCCTACCCTAGGATTCTATGATTCCATCTAGCCCAGTATCCTGCCTGCCGACAGTGGCCAATAGCAGATGCCCCAGAGGGAGGTCACTGAGGTGACCCCCAACTGAGACACCTCACTCCTCTGGCACTCCATCCCCACGGTTCAAGGGGAAGGGACAGGGAGGACTGAGGTTCAGGGCTTCCCATGGGCTGGATGTACTTTCCTGGGGTTCTGGGGTTAATGTATTTTGTGCCCCCCCCCCCCCCCCAGGTTCTGGTGTGGGGACAAAAATGAGGGATTCACTGTGTGCGACAGGGCTGCCAGTGAGTGGCATTGGCATAGGGATGGGGTGCAGGATCTGGGTGGGAAGTGGGGTGCAGTAGGAGGTGAGGGTGTGAGGTCTGGGTGGGAGGTGGGGTGCAGGAGCAGGCTTGGGAGTAGAGTGTCTGGCCAGAGGTGAGGGGGCAAGAGCAAGGGAAGGTGCAGTGTGTGGCCAGGAGGGAGGGTGCAGGAGCAAGGATGTGTTCAGGAGCAGGGTGGGGGAAGGGTATCTGAATAGGGCCAGGGTGCAGGAGCAAGGGAGGGTGCTGGAGCAGGGTGGGGGTAGGGTGTCTGGCCAGGGGTAAGAGCGCAGGAGTGGGCTGGGGGTGTGGGGTCTGGGTATGAGGGGGTGGGGGGAGCACTTATTTGCTTTCGCACCCCATGCCACTCCCAGGTATCATGTCTCCCGCTGCTCCAGGGACATGAACTTTGGTTATGGAATTACACTGGGCTTTCTGTACAAGTCTGTTTTTAGAATAAAAAATAAGGATCCATGACCAGGGGGGCCAACAGCCACCATGGGCCCTGGGGCAAGGTGTGTGTGTGTTGGGGGGCAGCTCAGCGCCATCCAGACCACAGAGCACTGCCCCACACCCTCAGAGCTGCACAGAGTGGCACAGTGATTTAAAGGGCCTAGGGCTCTGGCTGCTGCTGTTGCTACTATGGCAGGGACAGAAGCTGGAGCTCCAGGCCCCTTTGAATCACTGGACCCTGGGGCAACCCCCCCCTCCCCCGTCGGTGGGCCTGTCTATGATAAATCTGTTCCAGATGCTGATCAGCATCAAACACAATAGCTGTCACTAAAAGTGGTAAATATAGTGCTTGGACAAGAGTCTCTATATTTAGCACATCTCTGCTGCTTCCATGGGGAGTGAAAAGACTGAGACTAACTCATTTTTACCAATGGCATTAGAGTCCCTGAAAGCTTTCCCCATTCCCACCAGACTGGCCAGTTACTAGTTTGAAATGTCCAGAGTCATTCCCAAGTTTGAAGCACAGATGTCTGCAGTTCGTAAATCAGCAGTACTCATATGTGGGGGTGGGGAGTTTCCACCGAATTTGACCCAAAGGTCTGTGAATTGCAGTGCAAATGGTTTCCAGAGATGGCAAATGCTGCTCAAAATGGAATAGTTTGGAAATGCATCCCAACTCCAATCCACAACAAAAAACAATTCCAGCTAGAGACTAATGTTAGGTGCCAGGACCAGACTCCACTTCAGGTGCCCCCCTGGAACCACATAGTGAGGTCATTACTGGCTTCTGGTTTCACAATGGCACCCTGTAGCTAAAAAGCAAGATATTCTGTGCTGCTCTTTAGGAGACCTAGTCTAGTTTTCCTCCCCTACCAACAGGCTGAGAGGTAGCCCTGGTCACTGTGCAGGGTTGTCAGGCTCTGCCAGCCCCACTCAGTACCACTGGATTGCCAGCTCTATTTGACACGCAGCAGTACATTTCCAACAAGCCAGGTGAATCCAAACTCCCCAGATGAGCCCTCTGCCCTGCACATCCCAGAGCTGCCAGCTCTCATGATTTTGTCATGAATCTCACAATTACTGTTTTCCTTACAGCCCCAGCTCCTGGAGTCAGGTGGAGTGGTGAGGATTTCACCTTTACTTTTTCTTTAAGAATGATGGTTTTAGTCCTCAAGGCTGTGGAGAAAGCTTCTAAACGTGGCCCCAGTACACCTGAAAGACTCAAAGAGTAAAAGGCCAATAAAAAAGAGTCCCAATTATTTTTACATAATCTCCTAGTTTTAAAGCCAATCTCATGGTTTTTTATGAGCCTGACTCACGGTTATTGAACATTGGAGGCTGGTCTGCAGCATTGCCAACTCGAAAACACACCTTGCAACGCTCAGCATGGTGCCAGAGACATTTACTGGGCATGTAGAGATGTGAGTTTGTGGCAAAAATGTGTGTCTGATGCTTTGAATGAGCTGGTCTTAAATAATTTTGTGCTAGACCCTGGGTGGGAGGGCAGTCAGCAAGGAGTCCCTGGGCCTGTGGAACATAAAACCTCATGTAAAACACTTACATGTGTGGCTCTGCTACTCTATACGTGGCAGTCAGGTTTTATTAATCCATTGGCCAGCATGAATGTTGCTGTCCCCACAAGTGTTCTTTCATGTTTCCTGCAATCTCAATGTCATTGCACAAAATCAAGAGTAATTGTGAACAGATACTGCCCCCCCCCCCACCCCCCGCTCCTCCACATCTGGTTTCCACAACATTTCTCGGGGGCTCTCTGACCTGCGAGAGCACAGCTGCAGCCTTGGCAAGCAGACCCTCTCTGTCGAGCACGGCTTAAAATTAACCTCAGCCTTCCCTCCTTCCCGCCCCACTTCTTTTAGCTTTTCATATTGGTTGGTGAGCAGAATAGACCTGCTTTTCATTCCCTGCCCCAAGATTTGCAACCAGTGTGTTCTGAGCACATTTGCAGAATGAGGAGAAATGTATCAGCCCCTTTGTGACATTATTGGATTTTAATGTGAGCAGGCAGATCATTGTTGCACCCGCTGTTGTGTGTTTGCCTCAAATTCTGTGCAAAGTGAGCCAAGTGAGGTGTCTACAGAAAGCTTATGCTTTGCTGATTCTGTTTATGCCACTCATATACATGTATGATTTCTGTATGTGAAGTTATGAGTATGGGCTGTATACCTGTATTTTAAATGTTTTCTGTCTGGGAGACAGCAGCGTGCATTGACCACCTATTGTGAGGGGTGGTTACTCAGTGACTAGCTATGCTGCATGGACAGTGGCCCTTAAGTGGTGCCAATAAACATCTGAGGAATTCTGCTGAAAACCTGCAGACCAGCAGTTATCCCACGGCTGTTTGCCTAAAAAGGACATGGGCAGGTTACTTGCTCATGGGACACACTCCATTTTGGGAGGTACCATCATACAGAACAATGGATTTCCCTCTGCATGGGTAAGGTTATAAAAGGATCCTGGGGTTGCCTCCATCTTTGTCTTCAATCCTGGCTCTTCACTTCAGAAACATCTTGTGATAAACAGAGAGCCAGGAAGGAGCGTGGGGCAGCTGAAGAGGCAGGGACAGTGCCAGAACTTCCTCCTCACAGCCCCACGAGGCTTGTGTGTGTGAGAGGGAGATGGCTCATCACTAGCTCCCCAGACACAGGAGCAGGTGAGCCAAGATGACGTGGGTCAGCGAGCTTCTGGGAGCTCAGTCCCCCAGGCAGCACTGGGCTGATGGAGAGGCTCTTCAGTTCACAACAACTGGCTGGGGAGTGAGCTGCAGACCTAGTCACAGCCGCTCTTCCTGCCAATTAAGGGCAAAGGCAGAAATGGCCTGTGCTCTGGCTAGGGACACAGAGAATTCAATCCCTCATTCACTTGGTGCAAGTTATGCACCTAATCCCAGCAGCTAGCTCTGGCCAGGACAGGAAGCCATCTTCCTCCTTGATGCCTCACGTCTTCCCCGCCCAACCCTCCAAGACGGCACTGCTGCTGTGTTGGGCTAGGCAGTTCCCACAGAGGGTGGGACAGGAGATCAGGAGGGAGTCTGGGAGTTGCGATGGGGAAGCTCCCCTTCTGCGGGGCTGAGACATAGAGGGGCACCAGTTGTAGACTGCAGTGAGAGCTGTGGACAGGGGACATGCTGAGTCCAGAGTCTCCCCGCCAGATCCGGCTCACAGGGAAGAAGCAGCTCCACATGCTTCCGCTCCCCCTCCCTCAGCTGGGGAAACGGCAGCGTACGGACACGCTGCCTGGAGGCTTTCCCCACTGCTCCCATTGGCCAGAATCTGGCCAATGGGAGCAGCAGGAGCCCATGGCTGGACATGAAGCCTGGCAGAGGTGTGGGGTGCAAAAGCAAGAACGTGCCCCCTTCCTCCTCATGCCCAGACCCCACACCCCCACCCTGCTCCTCTGCTCCTGCACCACCCCCTGCCGAGACCCTGTAACCCCACTCTGATCCTGAACCCTCCCCCCGGCCACACACCTACCCCCACCCTGCTCCTGCCCTCTCTGCATTAGCCAGACACCTACCCCCACCCTTACTCCTGCACCCTCCCTCCTGGCCACACATTGCACCTATCCTTGCTCTTGCCCCCTTTCCCCTGGCCAGACACCCTACTCCCAGCTTGCTCCTGCGCCCCACCTCCTGCCCAGACTTTGCACCCTCACCTCCTACTGCACCCCCATTCCTATCCCACTCACTGGCAGCCCTGTCGCACACAGTGAATCCCTCATTTTTGTCCCCACACCAGAGCCTGGGGGGTCCACAAAATCCACTAACCTAGGAACTCCAGAAGAGTAAATCTGGCCCATGGGAAGCCCTGAACCTCAGTCCTCCCTGTCCCTTCTCCTTGCCCCGTGGGGCTGGTGCATCAGGGGAGGGAAGTGTTTCAGTTGGGGGCTACATCAGTGAGGGTTAGGGGGGTTTGGAGGGGTTTTTTTGCTTCTCACTTGTGTGGTCCCTGTAGCCTATTAAGTTACTTGCCTATCATGCTAATCATATGGTTGTGTTGATTTAGATTAATTCCTTAATATATTAATGGGTAGATTTAGTATAGAGGTAGTAGTTAAGAGCTGTAATGCAAGACCTCTTCTAAAGGCTTAACAGGCTGTTTGCAAGATCAGCAGAAGCTAACGTTAGCAGATTTCTGTGGTTGAGACACTGATCTCACCCAGACACAGGTCATAGCTTATTTATAGCTTCCCTGGACTGTAAAGGGGAACTTGTGTCTGGGACCTTTCACCCCACAGGATGGTAGGGGAAATACCCTCAGATTCATCAGATGCATCGTTATATAAAAAGTCCCAAATAACTGGTTCAGGCTGAGCTGAGTAATCCGGACACAGCATGACCACAAAGGCCCATGGCAACGAGTTGACGTATATGATAATAAGTTGAGAGCAATGATACATTGACCTATAGGAAAAGGACACTTCAATATTAGACACATCCCCTACTGAATATGCATCAAACGTGTCAGCGTCAGCGTCACTTAGTATAAAAGTGGGACCCCAGCCGAGGGGCGAGAGGGAGGAGAAGATGTCGTCCTTGGAAGGACCAGAGTGATGGCCCCTGGTGCTGGGGAAGGCGAAGGTAATGAGAAAGATGATGGGCTAACACCTAAGATTGTTCTAGAAGGAATGAGGTAAGTATTTGGTAAGGAAATATGGATGGACATTCCCTGTCTTATGAAATTGGGGTGTTTGTGACTGTGCTAACCGTATTAATAAACTATAAATATTGTAAATATACAAGGGTTTCTATAGTGTGAGTGTTGCAACTGTGCATATCAGGATTCCCAATCACAGTATAATTGTATACTGGGCCTGATTCTGGGACAAAGAACCTGTCAACCCTAAAGGTGGTCATTAGAACACGTAATCTTAGATCGGTCAACAGTCCCCAAACGATTTTTCTGTGGGTCAGTGGCCCCTGACCCAAAAATGGTTCCCCACCCCTACACTAAGGGGTTTTTCCGGGATACCTCTGGTATCCCAGAAAAACTCCACCACGTCCAGGGAAGGCATCTGCTCTTCCACTTTTTTTTGCGGAAGAGCAGACGTGCTCTTTCGGAAGCCCTGTCTTCCTCCTTCCACGAGGAAGAAGGACTCTTCCAAAAGAGGAGGTTTTTCTGAAATTTGGCCTGGTGTAGACAGGCCAAATTTAGGAAAAGCCTCTTCAAAAAAACTATCAGAAAAAGGTACGCAAATTGCAGAGCACATTTTGCATACCTTTTCCCGATAGATCATTGTAGTCTTGACATAGCCTGGTGGTCTGCGGAAAGGTTTGCATTAAGCCAGGTTGACCACAGGCCAAAAAGTTTGAGAACCAGTGACCTAGAGCACAACTCCAAGGACTGCCTGCCCCCAATTTACCTCCTTTACCTACTCAGCAGTAGGGGCTGTTCAGTGCTTTGTGCTCATGCCCTGTGCCCATGGCCAACAATTTGTGAAAGTTTCCTGGAAAATCTGTGCCTCAGCAGTGCTGGATGTGTGCCTTGGGTTCGTTTGGGAGCACACTAAGACAGGGTCAAAGTTTTTGTTCAGTGTCTCAGGCTTGCTTTGTCTCTCTCTTTCCCTGCCCCATGGTTATTGAAATACAAACTGGAAAAAATCCTGAATGCATTACATACTCTTTGAATTGTTTGAAAGTGCTCCTGTTTATGTTTGCAATAAAAAATGAACAGGTCCTGGCAATTTAACTAATCCGGTACCATCTTAATCTCCTCTGAATTGATTCCTTTACAATGCATTCTAATGGCTTCTTGGCCATCTCACAGCCTGCAATTATGCAAACTTCCCCAGATTCACATGGTACTTATTACTGGCACAAGATGGCAGTAATCCTGTAACCTCACTGAGGCCTGGGGCTTGCTGCGTCTGGCTCTGAGGCCTCACTGTGCTGATGACATCAGACACAGGTTCCTCTGGTTGCTCAGGCAAGCCCGGTGGACCAAGAGGCTAAGGCTGCGGGAGAAGGACAGGTGGGAACGGAATTCAGAAGCGCACAATGGGACATTGTTGAGATAGTCCTGTCCAGTGTGGTCAGAGCACCGCCCATGTTATGCAGCTCTAAGCTAGGTGCAGTGTGGGTCCCCAAGGCCATTTCTATCCCTTCTCCCCAGGGAAAGGCATCTCTTGCCCACCCCAGGGGCCCTTGACCTCTCCTTTGTCCTGGCCTGGGCCCACATCACTGGGGGAAATCTTTCTTCTCTCTCCATATGGTCATTAGCCCTGCTGCCGTCGGTGCCACCATGTGCCTCGCTCTGCATGGAAAGCAGAGACCCGTTGCCATGCCTTGTCTGAGTGTCATGAGGCTTCAGGAGGCTGAAGGCCACTGCCAAACTAGGATCCTGCCACCCAGCTTTGTGGCTTGCTCCTGGAAGCAAGTGAAGGTGCCAAGCTGGAGCCATCTGCTCTAAGGTCAGTCAGCCACTCACTGGGTAACCTTCCCACTCCTCTGCTGGCCAACTGCTCACTTGTGCTCCCCACAAGTCACTAGTGAAATGCATGCAGTTCACTTGCTGTCATGGGAGTTACATGTTGTTGTTTTTTCATGTAGATGTTAAAGCTTTAGCCAGGGCTACTCAAACATGCTGCACATGCTCTGGCATACATGTGTCCTGGTGAACTAGCTCTCATGCCACAACTAAGCCTTGAAAGATGAATGAGATCAGTGTATAGTGTGAGACCCACCACACAACATCAGTGTGATAAGAGAATGAAACCTCTGGGGAAGGAAACAAACAAGGGCTCTAGCATCTTGGAGCCAAGTTTCTAGTTCACTGATAAACAATGTTATATCATGTGGAGTTCCACAGTTTAGAAAGAATCACTGGAAACACAGAGAGCTTGAGCAGTTGCAAGTGTCTATTTATTGCATAACACAGAACTAACTAGATCCAGCCCAAACCAGCTGGGCTGACCCCCCTAGTGATCTAACTCAGTTACTATAACAACAAGATCTATATCTACAACCCCAAGGGTATGTCTAGACTACAGGGTTTTGTCGACAGAAGTTTTGTTGACAGATACTGTCGACAAAGCTTCTGTCGACAAAGAGCGTCTAGACTACATTCAGTTCTGTCGACAAAGCAAGCCGCTTTGTCGACATAACAGTGTGGACGCAAAGGACAGCGTAGATGCAATAACACCTTCTATCGACAGAACTCTGTCGATAAAAGGCGTTATTCCTCGTAGAATGATGTTTACATACGTCGACAAAACTGCTGAGTTTTGTCGACGTTATGTCGACATAACTCAAAGGCAGTGTGGACGCAGGTATAGTTTTGTCGACAAAAGTCCACTTTTGTCGACAAAACCATGTAGTCTAGACACACCCCAATACACAACATATCCCTCCCCCCTGAATAAGAACACCCCTTTAATAAAACAAACACTAAACTAGGGAATGAGGATAGGCTGCCTCAAGTTCCCAGGTAACTCCAGGGATTATTTTGCCCCGTCTGTGGGTTAACCTTAACTAAAGGTCCCGCCATTGAGGAGGCATTCTTTCATGCAAAGGTGTTACGGGTGCAGGCCTGACAATGGCCTGGGAACTTGAAGCATGAACAGGTGAGGCTGTCGGATCAGCCTGCTCAGGGGGGAGGTTTATGTTAGCTGCAGGAAGTGATGAACGAGAAGAGTCAGGAACAGATGATTCTTGACACGGTAGCTCACCAGCAGTGGTGAGGTCAGGCAACTCAACTGGAGATGTGTCCTGGGGGCAGGCAGAACCTGGCAACAACTGAGCTACATGCCGCCGCCAGATGAGATCCTCTGCAGTCTGGACAGTATAGGAAACAGGTCCCATTTGAGCGATGACAGCAGCAGGGACCCATTTAGCTCCAGGAGCATCGTTCCGAGCCAAAACCGGCTGTCCAGGACTAAAGGTTCGATCTTTTGCTCGGGATGCACGCCTGATGACTTGATCTTGCTGTTGACGTTGCACAATTTGTCGCGGTTCAGAAGGTTTCAGCAGATCAAAGTACGTGCGCAGCTGATGTCCCATCATTAGAAAAGTCGGGGGCATTTTGGTTGTAGCATGAGGCGTGTTTCTGTAGGATAGTAAGAAGGTGTCCAGACACTTTTGCATGAGTGAATGTCATCTAGCCGATTTCAACGCTTGTTTCATTGTGTGCACAAACTTTTCAGCCAATGCATTGGTGGATGGGTGATACAGTGCTGAAGTGATGTGATGGATCCCATTTGCTTTCATGAAATTTCCAAACTCCCGAGACACAAACTGCGGTCCGTTGTTGCTCGCAAATTGTTCTGGAAGACCAAAACGACAAAAGATTCCCCGTAGTTTTTGGATAGTACTCTCAGCAGTAGTGGACAGCATCATAGAGACTTCTGGCCATTTACCACCACCAATAACATGCTACCTTCAAATGGGCCGGCAAAATCAATGTGAATATGTTGCCATGGTTTTTCAGGCCAGTCCCAAGAGTGTAGCGGTGCCAACTGAGGTGCCTTCCTCACACCCTGACGTGAAATACAAGCTCTTGCCTTCTCTTCAATGGCACCGTCCGAGCCAGGTGACCAAAAATAGCTTCATGCAATTTCTTTCATGCGCACCATTCCACTGTGACCTGAATGCAGCTGTTCTAACATCTGTTGGCTCAGTAGCTTTGGAATAATGACCCGCATTCCCCACAAGCACCCAGAATGGATCAATAACTCCATCCTCCTGGTCATGTAGGGAACAAGGTCTGGTGAGACCTGAGAGTCCTGTAGAGATGTTCCATGCATCTCTAGGTCCATAACTCGGGACAGTACTGGGTCAACACAAGTTGCTCTCTCAACTTGCACAGCAGTGATGGGCATGCTCTCTACCTGTTCAAAGTAGAAGATTTCCTTCTGGCCACTATCTTGATGTTCGACTGGCAAAGGCAGCCTAGAGAGACCATCTGCATTACCATGCAGAGTGGATTTCCGATATCTGATCTCATATGTGCATCCTGAAAGCCACAATGCCCATCGTTGCATACGACTAGCAGACAATGGTGGAATACCTGTGTGTGGACCAAAAATTGCAGTCAGAGGTCAATGGTCAGTGAGAAGTGTAAACTTCCATCCAAACAGGTATTGGTGAAGTTTCCGAATCCCAAAAACAATTCCCAATGCTGCACGCTCGATTTATACATAGTTTCAGCCTTGCTTAAGGTGCATGAATCAAAAGCAATTAGTTTCGCTTCTCCCGAAAACATAATGTGTGAAGACTGCTCCCACTCCATACGGGGAGGCATCGCAGGCCAACTGTAAAGGTAAGGATGGATCAAAATGCGTCAGGATCTCTGAGTTTAGCAATGCACATTTAGCTTTGTTAAATGCAACATCACAGGTTTCAGTCCACTTTGAGGCCTTGTTCTGGCCAAGGAGCTCATGAAGTGGTTTTAACAGTGTGGCTAACTATGAAATAACTTTCCATAGTAGTTCAATAGTCCTAGAAATGAGTGAAGTTGGCTAACATTTTGAGTGGGTGTAGCCTCCACAATAGCCTTAACTTTTGAAGGAGACTTACAAAGGCCAGTAGCATCAGTGATGTGTCCCAAATATTCAACAGAGGGCTGAAAGAATGCACACTTGTCTTTCTGCACTCGTAGGCCATACCCTTCCAGTCTTTGTAGGGTAGCCTCTAAGTTCTTAAGGTGATCCTCCTCGTTCCTACCTGTGACCAGGATGTCGTCAAGATAGCACTGGACTCCTGGCAAGCCACACAAGGTCTGGTCCACAGCCCTCTGGAACAAAGCTGGGGCAGAAGTTATTCTGAAGGGTAAGCAACAGTAACAGTAAAGCCCTTTATGCGTCACAATAGTCAACAGCTCTTGGGACTTCTCCTCGATGTGCATCTGTGAATATGCTTGACTCAGATCAATCTTGCTGAACTTTTGTCCCCTAGCCAGGCCCGCAAAGTGGTCGTTGATGCGGGGAAGAGGGTATTGCTCTGCACACAACACTGGGTTAACAGTGACCTTAAAATCTCTGCAAATCCGAATGGAACCGTCTTGCTTCAATATTGGAAAAACTGAAGTTGCCCATGGGCTATGGATAACTGGTATTAGGACTCCTTTTTTGACTAGGTGCTCCAGGTCCGCTTCAACTTTTGGCCTGATGGCATATGGCACAGTTCTGGCCTTCAGATATTTTGGTTGGCTGCCAGGTTTAATGTTCAGTTTCACAGTGATTCCCCTCATACTTCCCAGATCCTCTCCAAAAACAGCAGCATGTTTCTTTAATACATCGGTCAGAGCTGTTCCTTCTTTAGCCATCCGGTGCACTTCTGCCCAGTTTAGCTGGATCTTCCTAAGCCACGATCTACCCATTAAGGCTGGGTAATGGCCTTTCACCACAAACAGTGGCAATTTAGGAGTCTGTCCATTGAGCTCCACCTTAACATCAGTAGTGCCCAACAGGGCTACCGCTTCTCCCATATATGTCTTCAGAACGATCTTTGTTGCCTTAAGCAGAAGATGCTTCAGCTTTTCCTTATACACCGTGTCTGAGACCAACGAAACTGCAGCACCGGTGTCCACTTCCATGCGTACAGGTTTGCCATCCAACAACGGGGTTACCCAGTATTCATGGGACCTTGCTGCCAAAGACAAAGCATAGCAGGGCACTTCTTCAGACAGGGTGTCACCTTGATCATCAGGAGTCTGCTCGATGGTATGCAGATTTTCCTTTTTGGTTTGCAAGACCACAGGCCTTTTTTCTTTGGTTTGCAGGCACGCTCAATGTGTCCTTTTTTCTCCCCACACTGTCGACACACTAGGTCCTTACATCAGCATTCTGATGCATGGTGACCCAGCTTACCACAGCGGTAACATTCCTGGCTCCCCACTGTTTTGTGGGTAGGTTCTTGGGACTCTTTATGCACCCTAGGGGATACACTGAGGTATTGAGCCTCCCGTGTGGCCAGGTCCATGGAGACTGCCATATCAACAGCCTTCTGTAGGGTGAGCTGAGCCTCTGTTAATAGATGTGTCCGTATAGCTTCACTCTGCAGGCCACTCTAACCTGTCACGTATGGCGTCATTTAACATCTCTGTGGCGAGGCCGTTCTCCTGCCCGCCCCTCGCCTCTTCCCCGCCCCTTGTCTCAGTCCCGCACAGTCTGCCGGGGGAGGGTAACTCCCTCCTCTGGTCCTTGGGTCTCGGGGGCCCCCGGCGCCCTACCCGAGTATCCCGGCCGCCGGGCTCGGAACGCCCTCACCCGAGCTCGGCCCTTCCCGGCCCTAGGGCGCCCAGTCCGGTCGGCCTCACTCCGTCCCGCTGGGACCGCTCCGCCGTCCTGGTTCCGCTGGCCTCTGGGTCGGTCTGCCGTCCTCCCCGGTTCGGGGTCGTATCCCCCAGTCCACGCTCGTCTGGAGCTGCCTGTGGGGAGAGGGAGAACTCCGCCAGCCCTCACCTCCGTGTCCTCCCCCCTGCCTGGCTCCCCGGCGCGCCTTTTAACTGGCGCGCCTGGCGCGCCGCTCCCGGCTGCTCTGCCACCGCTGCCGGCCTACACGGTCCTAGCGCCCACCCTGTAGGGCGCGTCCGTGGCTGCGCTCCCCCGCTGGGCTGCCGGCTCGTCCGGCCCCCGGGCCGCCGCGATGCCGGCGTGCCCTGCGATCTCCTCCCGCCTTGGACCCCGCGGGCCCTCTGCCTCGGGGCTGAGAGTGCGGGGATGGCCTTCCCCGTCACAATCTCCTTAAATTCACAGTTCCGCAAGCTTTTTCAAATTTGCTACAAATTGTACAACTGTTTCACTTTGTTTTTGGTCTCTGTTGTGGAGCCTTGCTGCAATTACCAGTGGTTTTGGAGCATAATGTGACCTCAGGATTTCCACAGTGTCACTAAGATTTGGTCTCTGGCTTAACAGGGAGCAGCAAACTGCGTAGCAGAGAGTAGGTCTTAACTCCTACAACACTTAAGAATATTGGCACCTTCTTCTCTTCCTTAATGTCATTTGCAATGACAAAAAGCTCAAAACACTCAGTAAATACATGCCATTGCTCTATAGCAGTGGTCCCCAACACGGTGCCCACGGGTGCCATGGCGCCCGCCGGGGCATTTGTTTGTGCCCGCCGACATCCTGGGCTGGCCCCGCCCCCGGCGCACTGGAGGCGTCGGCCCCAGGCGTGCGACACGCACCGGCACCTGGTGCGCGGCGCTTGGGCGGCCCCAGCCCCGGGGCACATGCGGGCACGCGGCTCGGGCAGCGGCGCTGGCCCCGGGCCCGAGGCACAAGGTGCTTGGACGGCCCCGGCCCTGGGGCACATGCCAGTGCCGGGTGCAAGGGCTTCCCCGCCCCTGACGTGCCCCAGGACGCGTGGCCCCGCCCCTGGGGCGCCCAGCGCATGAGTGGCCCTGCCCCTGGGGCGCCCAGCGCATGAGTGGCCCCGCCCCGGGGCTCCCAGGAGCCTCTATAGGTTGGGGACCACTGCTCTATAGTCTCCTCAAAAGGTCCCAGTGGTCCCGTAAGTATAGCCATGTTACTGCTCCTGCTTGCTTTCTTCACTTTTTTCCCCCCTCAAAGCCTCTAAAATCAGTGAAGCCCATTTTCAGTTTGCACTGTCAGTGTAACAGTCAGTTCTCACCCCCACCTTCCAGAACAGCTAAAAGGTTCGTTTTCTTACATTGACTTCTACTTTTTCAATTGCTGGAGGCAGCAGAGGTATCCCATCCTCATTGCCACTTTGTTATACTGTTGGAGTTCCACAGTTTAGGAAGAAATCACTGGAAACACAGAGAGCTGGAAGCAGTTGCAAGTGTCTATTTATTCCATAACACAGAACTAACTAGAACCAGCCCAAACCATCTGGGCTGACCCCTAGTGACCTAACTCAGTTACTATAACAACAACAAGATATATATCTACAACAACCCAATACACAGCACACTGGCTCTGGAAGATAGGCTGCCACCACTGAGTCATTTTAAAGAACCCTGAAAAACAGGAAGGAACACTTGAATTCCTTCCCCAGGAGTACCCCAAGCTCCTCTGCAACAAGAGAGCTTGAAAAAAGAAACAAAAGAAAACACATACAAATTGTTTCTGATGGCTGACTGTAGCCCGGTGGGGTGCACCCCGGGGAATGAGGGGTGTCCCCCTCGGGATCAGTGGGTGGCCACTCCAACCCACTACACCCAGTTCCAGTCTGAGCCCTGGTTCAGGGCGGGGTTACGGCACTAGCAGTTCATGGGTCAGCCCTAGAGCAGGGCAGGCTGCAGCAGGAATCACCCAGTTTGTGGCCCAGCCCTAGTGTAGGGCAATGCAGCAGCAATCAAGTAGTCTATAGCCCGGGCCTGGTGCAGGGCAGGGCTGCCATAACCAAGCAGTCTCTGGCCCTAGTGCAGGGCGGGGATGCAGTAATAAAGCAGTTTGTAGCCCAGGCCCTATGCAGGGGAAGGCCACAGTAATTACACAGTTTATAGCCTGTCCTGAGGCAGGACAGGTCGGCAGTTTATAAGCTCAGCCCTGGTGCAGGGTGGGGCTGCAGAAAATAAGCAAACAAATTCACAGCAGGTATGCATGGGTAAACAGTCTAGCTCCTTGTTCAGGAGGGGTTCAGGCACCTTGCCTGTGGTCGCCAAGGGTATGTCGAGACTACATCCCTCTGTTGGCAGAGGGATGCAGATTAGGCAGGTTGACATTGCAAATGAGGCAGGGATTTAAATATCCCACACCTAATTTGCATAAAAATGGCCACCGCATTTTGCCGACTCAGCACTGTGTCGGCAAAAAGCGGCAGTCTAGTGGGGGATCTGTCGAGAAAGAAAGCCTTTTTTGACAGATCCTGTAAACTTCCTTGCAGGAGGCATAAGGGATCTGTTGAAAAAGGCTTTCTTTCTCCACAGATCCCCCTCTAGACTGCCGCTTTTTGCCGACAAAGTGCTGAGTCGGCAAAACGTGGTGGCCATTTTTATGCAAATTAGGCACGGGATATTTAAATCCCTGCCTCATTTGCAATGTCGACCTGCCTAATCTGCATCCCTCTGCCGACAGAGGGATGCAGTCTAGCCATACCCCAAGAGCGGGAGGGGAGACTGCCACCCGATTAAGGGATGGCAGGGGGGACGCAGGCCCTCCCTACACCACCACTTCCCGGCCCGGGGCCCTAACATCAGCAGAGCAGTCGGCTACTGGGTCAGCAGGGATCCCGCTCTAAAACACACTGACCTGTCGGGGTTTGGTCAGTGGGGGTCCATGCCACAGCCAGCTGACCCTCTGCCAGACCAAGGTCGGCTACCCCTGGGCCCGCTCTGTTTTTCCCCTCTGCGTATGGTACCTTTATTTGGGGCAGGTCCTCAGGGCTGCAAGGGTTGAAGTTCTCCAGCCAGATACACAGGCCTTCCAGGTAATCCTCCAGGAGTGGGCCCGGTGGCCCTGGCCAGTCGTCCACTTCCCCCAGGTCCGGTTCCTCACTGGGTTGGGCTGAGCAGGCTTCTGGCTCGCTTGCTGGCTGGGCCCCAACTGGCCTTGCAGGCAGGCCTTTTCTATCCCTGGCCCCGCCCCCGCCCCCTGGCTTCCTCCCTGATGAGTCATTCAGGTGAGCCCACCACAGCTCAGAGAGGGATGCTTCCCCTTCGGGGTCAGTGAGTGACCCCTCCCGCATTGCACTGGGGAGCGCCGAGGTTGTCCCGGGCCACCTGCTGCACGTCTGGGCCCGCGTGGAGCGGCTGACGTTGAACCTGGTCAACGTCTATGCCCTGAACGCGGGCCCGGACCAGGTCACCTTTTATTGGCAGGCGGCCACCTTCCTCGGTACTCTGGATCCTCGCGAGTGTCTGGTCCTGGGCGGGGATTTCAACACCACCCTCGATGACTAGGACTGTGTAGGACTCGTGAACTGCCAGGCCGCAGCAGGCGTCCTCAGGGAGATCGTGGATCATCACTCCCTGGTGGATGTCTGGCGAGACCACCACCTGGACAATGACACCACCTTTACCTATGTCCGGGTGGGGGACGATCGGTCGAGCCACTCCCGGTTGGATCGCATTCATCTATCAAGGTTCCATCTGGTGCGAGCCCACTCCTCCAGCATTCGGCCGGCCCCGTTCACGGACCACCATTTGGTGGCCGTGAGAGCCTCTCTAAGGGTATGTCTACACTACCCCACTAGTTCGAACTAGCGGGGTAATGTAGGCATACCGCACTTGCAAATGAAGCCCGGGATTTGAATTTCCCGGGCTTCATTTGCATAAGCGGGGAGCCGCCATTTTTAAAACCCCGCTGGTTCGAGCCCCGTGTAGCCGCGCTGCACGGGGTTCGAACCAGCGGGGTTTTAAAAATGGCGGCTCCCCGCTTATGCAAATGAAGCCCGGGAAATTCAAATCCCGGGCTTCATTTGCAAGTGCGGTATGCCTACATTACCCCGCTAGTTCGAACTAGGAGGGTAGTGTAGACATACCCTAAGTTCGGAGAGGCTGGGGCTGGCCTATTGGCATTTTAACAATGGCTTGCTGGAGGATGTTTGCTTCGTGGCGTCCTTCCGGGACTTTTGGCTGGCCTGGCGGGGGCAGCGGCCCGCCTTTCCCTTGGCGCGGCGATGGTGGGACGTGGGGAAGGTGCACGCCCGGCTCTTCTGCCGCGACTACTCCCGGGGCGCCAGCTGGCGGAGGAATGGGGTGATAGAGCAGCTGGAACGGGAGGTCTTGAAGCTTGAGGGGCGTCTGGCATCCGAACCTGAGGATTCATCCCTCCGCGAGGCATACCGGGAGAAGCGGGAGGAGCTCCAGGCCCTGAAAGATCACAGGGCCCAGGGCGCCTTCGTTCGATCTCGCATCCAGCTCCTTTGGGAGATGGATTGTGGCTCCCGCTTCTTCTACACCCTGGAGAAAAGGAGGGGGGCCAAAAAGCACGTCACCTGCCTTTTGGCAGAGGACGGCAACCCCCTCACGGATCCTGAGATGCAGCATGGAAGGGACAGGGCCTTCTACGCCTGTTTGTTCTCCCCAGATCCCACCAAAGCCGACGCCTGCAAGGTGCTCTGGACCGAGCTCCCGACGGTCAGCGCGGGCGACCGAGACCGACTGGAGACGCCTCTCACTCTGGCCGAGTTATCGGAAGCCCTCCGTCTCATGCCCAACAATAAAACCTCGGGCATGGACGGGCTAACCGTGGAGTTCTACCGCGTGTTCTGGGACGTCCTTGGCCCAGACCTCGTCACCGTCTGGGCCGAGTCCTTGGAGAGCGGGGTCCTCCCTCTGTCGTGCAGGCGATCCGTGCTCGCCTTGCTCCCAAAGAAGGGGGACCTCCGCGACCTTTGGAATTGGTGTCCCATCCGTGCTGAGGAGCAAGACTACAAGGTCGTAGCAAAGGCCATCTTGCTGCGACTGTGGTCTGTGCTGGAAGACGTGATCCATCACGACCAGACCTACACCGTCCCGGGCCACAGTATCTTTGATAACTTGTATTTGGTCCGGGATCTCTTAGAGCTCGGGTGTAGGGACGGCTTGTCGTTCGCCCTCCTGTCCCTGGACCAGGAGAAGGCGTTCGACAGGATGGACCATGAGTATCTCCTGGGCACTCTGCAGGCTTTCGGCTTTGGGCCTCGTTTTGTGGGTTTTCTCCGGGTGCTGTACGCCCTCACGGAGTGTTTGGTCAGGCTTAACTGGACCCTGACCGAGCCGGTCAGCTTCGGGCGGGGGGTACGTCAGGGGTGTCCGCTGTCGGGCCAGCTGTACACTCTGGCGATGGAGCCCTTCCTCTGTCTCCTCCGTAGGAAGTTGACGGGGTTGGTGCTTCGGGAGCCGGAGCTGCGGCTGGTCCTTTCGGCGTACGCCGATGACGTGCTCCTCACGGTCCAGGACCCAGGCGACCTGGCGCGGGTAGAGGCCTGCCAAGCTTTCTACTTGGTAGCGTCCTCTAACTGGGTCAACTGTGTCAAGAGCTCTGGCCTGGTGGTCGGGGACGGGTGGCAGGCCGTCTCCCTCCCACCTGTGCTTCAGGTCCTCTGCTCTATCTAGGCATTTATTGATCTTCCACGCATCCTTCTCCGCCGGAGAACTGGCAGGGTTTGGAGGCCAGGGTGGGTGAGCGGCTGCGGAGATGGACGGGACTGCTCCGGTGTCTCTCCCTCCATGGGAGGGCGCTGGTGCTAAATCAGCTGGTCCTGTCCATGCTCTGGCACCGGCTCAACACCCTGAGCCTGGCCCCGGAGGTCCTGGCCAAGCTCCAGAGGGCAGCTTTGGAGTTCTTTTGGCCAGGACTGCACTGGGTCTCTGCAGGGGTTCTGTCTCTCCCCCTGGAGGAGGGGGGCGATGGCCTGGTCTGTGTGTGCAGCCAGGTCCGGACCTTCTGCCTCCAGGCCCTGCAGAGACTCCTCTTTAGTGCAGGTAGTCCGGCATGGGGCACCTTGGTGCGCGCCTTCCTCCGCCACCTCCGAGGGCTCCGATACGACCAGCAGCTCTTTTTTATCCACCCGAGGGGCCTTCCGCGAGACCTCTCAGAGCTGCCGGAATTCTACCAGGACCCCCTCCAGACCTGGAAGCTGTTCTCGGCGACCAGGTCCGTTGTGGCCTCCGAGGGAGCAGACCTCCTCGCGGAGCCCCTGCTCCACAATCCAGCCTTGTGCGTGCAGGTGGCAGAGTCTCCCTCTGTGTGCCAGAGGCTGATCCTGGAAGAAACCACCATGGTCGGAGACCTCCTGAACTACGACAGGGGAGACTGGGTGGATCCCCGAGCGCTCGCTCAGTGCTTGGGGCTCTCCACCCCCCGAACCCCCCTGCGCCTACTCCAGGAGTTGAAGGCGGCCTTGCCGCAGCCTGTTCTCGATTTCCTGCAGAGAGCCCTGCAAGAGGGTACGCCCTGCCCCTCCCTCCCTGCAAAGCTTCCGTCCCTAGTTATCGGGCCTCTCTTCAACGGGCCCCCCTGGCTTCCCCATCCTTGGACCCCCAGCCGGCTGCAGAATCTGCAGCTGGTCTGGTTTCAAACCACGCCAAGAGAACACCTGTACACGCTCGTGCTCCATATGATCTACTTCCTCACCCTCGTGTCCTGCCCCGATACTACATGGCGGGACTATCTAAGACCTATAGAGGGTGGGGAATCCCGATGGGCCAGCATATGTTCCACCTTAATTCCGCAGCCCATCAGGGACATCACTTGGTGGCTCCTTCACGGAGCCATGAGCATGGGCGTGTACTTGGCACCGTTCACCCCTATCCCGGACACCTGCCCCTTTTGCGGCGTGAGGGAAAACCTGTCGCACGGCTATCTTGAATGCAACAGGTTGCAGCCAGGCTCCTCCAGAATGCACCAGGCTCCTCCAGAACCTCTTACTGATGTTCTGGCTGCACTGTTCCCCTCACCTTTTCAAATACGCACACCCTATCCGTGGCCCCACAAAGTCGCAAGACCACCTTGTCAACCTCCTCCTGGCCTTAGCAAAAGCTGCTATCTATGATACCAGGAGGAGGATGCTGGACGAGGTGGTTCTCTTCGACTGTGGGGCCTACTTCCGTTCCTCCCTAGTGTCACGTATCCGGGCAGAGTTCCTCTGGGCGGTGTCCACTAGCTCCTTCGACAGCTTTGAGGAGCAGTGGGCGCTGTCCGGTGTTCTCTGCTTGGTGTCCCCATCTGGTTCCCTTGTTTTGAACCTGTGACCCGCACCCATTGAGCCTTTTGTCATTATTTGTGCCCCATGATTAGTTGGACATGGGTCCAGTTGTCCCTCCCGCAAGGCTGGGGGAGGGGCTTTTAGAACGTGGGTGGGCTTTGCCCGCCCACCTTCCCATGTTTTCAAATAGCGCGTCCCACTCCAGAGGAGGAGGAGAGGGAGCAGGGTGAAGATGCTGCTCTCATCCTCCTTCCCCGCCCTGCTCCTGCTGCCTGCACCAGCCGGAGCTCTCCCTGCCCAGCCACCTGCCTGCCTGCTGAGGCCTACTCCCCCGGATACCACTACAGCCGCTGCTCACCACCGCCACCAGCTTTTGCTGCTGCCTGAGGGAGAGGCGGGGCCTGCTGGCTGCCCCCCCCTCCTCTCCACTCCAGAGGAGGAGGACCCCACCGGCACCCACCATCCGGAAGCCCCCCCAGCTGGCTGCTGCCCACCTACTGCTGCTGCTCTACCACCAGCACCCCGCCGAGGGAGAAGAGGACCGTTTATTGGACTGTTGAGGGGGTTTGTCTTTTGAGACTGAGCCTTTTGTCATCTGCTCTTGGGGTGGTGGTGGACTGAGCTACTAAGAGGGGGGCTGGGGGAGAGGCCCAGAGCCCTCCCCCCAGTCCAGCTGCCCCCCCCATACCACCACCCCCACAACCCCCTCCACCAACCCTTGCACCACCAGGACTCGCCCCTCGGTGGGGCGAGCTATTTCTCCCCCCCCTTTTACCATCTGGACTGTTCTGCTGCAGCAGCAGGTGAGGACTGATCCCCCCCACCACCACAAGCGCTCATGGCTGTTCTCCCCCCCCTTGGACTCGCCCCCCTCCCTCAGTAGTGTTTGGTTGGGGGGGGGGGCCTTCACCTCTGCTCTCCCCACCCTGCCCCCCACTACAGAACCCCTGCCTACCCCAACTGTTAGCCACTTCTGTTTCTCCCTCCCTCCCTGAGTTTGCTGACCAGCCCCGCCCAGCCTCAGTTTGTTTTACCTGCCCCACCCACTTTTAGATTACTGCAGTGTGTCCTCCTTCCCGGCCCTTGCTTTGCCCTGCCCTGCCTTGCTCACCTAGTGCCCCCCGCCCCCCAGCCTCCCAGTAGTCCTCTGGCACCACCCAGAGTACCGGTCCCCGCCCCAAGCGCTTGTGCCCCTCCTTTCCCCCCCCTTTCTTTGGTTAGCCCCCCTTCACATTGCACCCCCCGCCCTTGATGGCCCCATAGTTCCCTTTTGTACCCCAGTGCAGCTGGAGGAGCTGGCCCCCGCCCTACACCTCTTACCTTGCCCCCTGCCTGCCCTGACAGCAGGGCCGGCCTTAAGCCGATTCGGCCAATTCCGTCGAATTGAGCCCCGCGCCTAAGGGGGCCCCACACCTCTGCACCCGGAAGTCAGCTCCCTCGGCTTGGCCGGCTGGGCTCCCTGCCCTTACCTGCGCAGGCTGCCGGCTGCTGCTGCCGCCACGAGGTGTACCGGTAGTTCGGAACAGGAATCCTAGTCCGAACTACCTAGTTTGTGCCCCATGTAGCCGCGCTGCACGGGGTTCGAACCAGCGGGGTTTTAAAAATGGCGGCTCCCCGCTTATGCAAATGAAGCCCGGGAAATTCAAATCCCGGGCTTCATTTGCAAGTGCGGTATGCCTACATTACCCCGCTAGTTCGAACTAGGAGGGTAGTGTAGACATACCCAGTGTGAGAGAAGCTATTTGTATAGATTTGCTTGCATATGCAACTACACTTAAGTTGAGGCCTCAGCATGTTCTGTAAGTATCAGTGTGGCCCCTGGGGCTTCCAAAGTTGAGTTGCTCTAGCTCAGTGTTTCCCAATTTTATTTGGCCGAGGAACCCTTTTCAGCTTTTCAGAATTTCAAGGAACCCCTAGGCTTGTCAAGCAAAAAAAAAAAAAAAAGGTGGGGGGCGGGGGAGGAGAAAGGGACCCACCAATTCACGAAAATCACATTCCTTCCCCAAGACCCCCCCCATCTCCCTTCTGTGAGGCCTCATCTGCTCTGTTCCCCTCCTCTCCATCACTTGCTATCCCCAGCCCTTATACCTGTCTCAACCTAGTGAGAGTGAGGTGTGGGGTGGGAATGAAGGATTTGGGTGTGGGAAGGGGTGAGAAGTACAAGCTCTGGGAGGGAATTTGGATGCAGGAGAAGGGGATGTTGGCTTGGGGAGGGGTCTCCAGGCTCAGGGGTGTTGGGTTCAGGTGGAAGGTTGGGGTGCTGAACAAGCCAGGGCTTGTGGATGTGAGGGTGCAGGAGTTTGGGCTGGATATGTGAGGGGCTCAGGGCAAGAAGGTTGTGAGTATGATGGGCTCAGGACACAGATTTGTGATGTGTGGATGGTGGAGGAATGTTGTGGCAGAAGACTGAGGATGTGGGGATGCAGGAGTGTGGGGATGTAACAGGCTCAGGACAGAGGGTTCCAGTGTATGATAGGCTCAGGTTTGGGGTCAGGTGGTGCAGGAGTGTTATGATGCTGCAGTGAGATGGGGGTTTGGTCCCAATTGGGGGCTTGCTGGCCTGGCTTCATTTTTAAATAAAATATTCTGTCAAACTCAAAAGGTTTTAGCATTGTCTTTATATGTGAGAGGGGTGAGGAACCTGTTTTGAGTCAAAGGTCACTGACCCACAGAAAAGTCAGTTGGGGCCACACAAGTGAGATGCAAAAAAACAAAAAAAAGCTCCTCCAAAAACCCCTAAGCCTCACTAATGTGGTCCCAAATGTGCTGGTGGGGGTAGGGGACAGAGTGCTAGTGGGTGCTGGGGCTGGGGAGAGGGTGCTGCTGGGTGGAAGGATGCTGGCTCAGGTGGCAGGGTGCTGGGGCAAGGTGCTGGGACAGGCAGGTGACAGGGTGCTGGGATCAGGGACATGGTCCTGCTGGGCACTAGAGTGACTGGCAGGGTGCTGGGACAAGAAACAGGGTGCTGCTGGGTGCTAGCGTGGATGGCAGGGTGCTGGGGCCAGGGCCAGGGCGGTGCTGAGTCCTGGGGTGTGAGGCAAGGTGCTGGGGCCAGGGCGGTGCTAGGGTGGATGGCAGGGCTGCCAAGGAGCGGGATAGGGATGGGGTGCAGGATCTGGGAGGGAGCTGGGGGGCGGAAGGGGGCAAGGTCTGGGTGGTAGGTAGGGTGCAGAAGCAGGCTGGATGTAGGCTGTCTGGCTAGGAGGGAGGGTGCGAGGAGGGGACTTGGGTAGGAGTTGGACCTCCCTGATCTGGCACCCTCTAGACCTGACTGGTCCCAGATGAGGAATTTTTGGACCAGGGGAGGTCATTTCAGGGCTCCTGGTTTCCTCCCCCCCCTCCCCACTAGGCTTCTTTGCATCTCTATCCCCTGCAACCAAACTAAGCTGCCCACCCCTGCTGGTTCCCTGCACTTCCCCCAAAACCATCCCTCACAATCCAAGGGAGTGCAGCACCAGTTCCCTGCAGCCCCTCACAGCCCAGCTGAGCTGCCCGTTTGTTCCATACGCCCTCCCCCATCCACCTCAGCCCAGCTGAGCCCTGCACTGGTTCCCTGCATGTCTCCCCCACAGCACAGCTGAGCCCCGTTTCCCTGCACCTCCTCCAAGCCCTGCAAAACTGCTGAGCCAAGAGCCGATTCCCTGCCCCTCCCTCCCCTTGAGTCTAGCCCCGGTTCACGGCACCTCCCTCCTCCTGCAGCCAAACTGAGCTCTGAGCTCCACAGACACACACTCCCCACCCCACCGCCCAGCCCAGCTCCCCAGACCTCCCCACTCTGCAACTCAGCTGAGCTCAATTTTCCTGCACCTTCCCCCAAACCATGTAGACATGCTGAGCCAGTGCTGATTCCCTACCCCTGCCTTCCTCCCTCCCCTTGGCTGTGTCTACACTGGCGCGATCTTGTGCCAAAGCAGCTGCTCTTGCGCAAAAATTTGCTGCCTGTCCACACTGGCCATGTGTTCTTGCGCAAGTACACTAACGTTCTCATGTATGAAATCAGGGCTTCTTCCGCAAGAACTACGATGCTCCCACTCAGGAATAAGCCCTTTTGAGCAACTATTCTTGCGCAAGAGGCCAGTGTAGACAGGCAATATGAATTTCTTGAGCAAGAAAGCCCTGTGGTTAAAATGGCCATTGGCACTTTCTTGGGCAAGAGTGTCCACACTGCCATAGATGCTCTTGTGCAAAAGCACAGCTCGCACATGGAAGAGTGGGTGTGTTCTTGCACAAGAAACAACCAGTGTAGACATAGCCTAAGAGTTTCCTCACATGAGCAAAATGAATGTTGTGTTGTGAACCAGTACTGAGTTCATGTGGATTGTTTGGATGTGCCACCCACGTTATTAATAAATATTTTTAAACCTCTACCTTTCCCCTCTGCTGCCATGTCAGCTCCCCTGGTGCCTGCTGCCCCCCGACTTCTCACCCTCCTCTGCTGTCCTGACTCCTGCCCTTCTCACTGTCCTCAGCCCTCCTGCAACCTGCCCCCCTCCACCAGCCCTTCTCTCCTCCCTGTGCCCACTTCTTCAGTAGCCCCACTCTGATCATGTGAGCTACCCCTCCTCATCCCCTCTTCTAACACCTCCCTCTACACACCTGCCCTGCCTCTCTCCTCTGTTGGTGTCCCTCCACTGCAGGTGTCTGCCCTTCTGCTTCACCCCAGAATCCCCTGGCACCTGCACCTTCCCTTAGCCCTGCACCCTCCTGGTGCCTCCCCCTTCCCTCACTTCCTCTGCCCCCTTTGCTCCATTTTTCCCTGATGCCCACCCCTCACCACCCTCTGCCCCCATTCCCCTCATGCCCCTGTGCCCTCTCACATGACTTGCTCCATCCCGGCCTTCCTCATGCCCACCCCTTCTTTCAAGCCTTCTCCCAGCACCTCCCCTCACCCCTCAATGCCCTTACCTTCTCCCCTCCCAGCATCACCCTGTCCCCCTCCCACTGACACCTCTCCCCTCCTGCCTGTCACGGGTCAGGCCGCCCTTCAGGCTTACAGCCCTGTCATCATCGGGGCTTACCTGCCTGCCCCTCCCCTTCACCCGTGTCCCTTTAACCAAATTCCCACTGTCCCATGTCCCTACGCAAGGTCCGGAGCTTGCTCAAGGGCTCCTTTAGTCTCAGTCTCCTGGGGCGCTACGGCACACCCGCAAGGAAGGAGGGGGACCCGGGCCCGCCCTCACTGCGGGTCCCGACCCAGGACCCTAAAGGCAGCGGCACTCGGTCGCTGTCCGGTTGGTGGGGGTTCCCCCGTAACTCACCAACCACCCGGGTAGGGTCAAGGCGCTGACGCCGTTTGCCGTCCCCGTCCTGGGTCACTTCCTCCTTCTCGCGGTCCGGTCCTCTTCGGCGATGGTCTCCTCCGTGCCAGCGGACGCCGCTCGTCGCTCCCTCCACGTCGGGCTCCTCTTCCCCCGGCCGGAGCGTCTCTCCTCCTCTTGCTCTCCCCGGGCGTCTTTTAAAACGCCCACCCCCGTTGGCCCCGCCCTCCTCGTCCGGGCGCGGAGTGATGACGTCACCCGGGGAGGGGAATCCCCTCCGGGTGCCGTCCGCGTCCCTGGCTATCCCCGTGCAGACGGGGCACGTGAGCCGGGGCGCCATCCGCGAGCGTCCGCGCTTGTGGTTTCCAGGGCGGCCAGACGCCGCGGGTTGCGCTCCCGCAGCAGCGCCGGCATCCCTCTTGCCCCCCGCGGGTTCAGGAGTGCAGGGTGCCATCGGTTCCGGTGCGGCCGGGACCGGCGCCCCGTCACACTGCCCTTTTCCTCATTGTCTGTGCTTGGCCCCCTGCCATTTGTCTTTCCTCCACCCTGTCCCTTTGGTGCCTTCCCCTTCCCCTCTGCCTCCGCACAAGCACCTTCCTCTCCCAGCCCTTCCCCTTTCCCTCTGCACAAGCCCCTTCCCTTCCCTTCCCTCCCTCTCCCTCTCCCGTACCTTCTGCCTTCCACTTTGTGGGGCCGGAGTCTGTTCTCTGTCCCCAGATTCCGAACCCGCAACTCAGCCATGCGGCGCATCACAGTGCCCAGCAAGTTTAAAATCCCGGGCCGTGACGTTACGTCACATCCAGGCGTCTCTCCACCCACTGGTTCGAGCGTGCTGCGCAGGGCAGCAGCAGCCAGGGAGGGGGAGCTCAGGGAAGGTTGCGCACGGCAGGAACGGGTACGGGGATGGGGGAGAGACGCTCTGGAGCCGGGGTGGGAGGAAACGCGCAGGGGGGTCACGACCCGCTCCAGCTCCAGATATTGCTGGAGCGTGGGCACCACAAGCCCACACAACTCACTGCCCATGCCTCTGCTGGCTAGCCGGCTCTCTCTCTCTCTTTTTCAGAGAGGGCGGGGGAGCGCCAGGGTACCACGTGGCGTAGTCTACAAGAACTAAAATATACTCATTGCCCCTTTTGGACCTTTCTAGTGGCCCGACAAAATCTAGGGCCACCCTCTCGAAGGGCGTATTCACTACCGGGAGGGGGATTAGGGGCGCTTTGGGTACCTTGCCTTCCCCAGCCCACTGGCAGTCCAGGCAGGACTCACAAAAGTCCTTGGCCTCCTTGTGTACCCCTGGCCAATAGAAGGGCTCGCGTGTGCTAAGTCCAGTACCTGCCACCGGAACCATGCTGGGACCAGTAGCTGCCACGTCTCCCCTAGCTCCCCCGGCTGGGTGAGGACCTGGTACAGCCGGTCAGCGCTTACCTCAAATTGGGGTCCCCCGCCTTCTGGCTTCGCTGTGTTGCCCGCTTGGCCGGCCTGCTCCCATGCGTGTTTAAGCGAGTCGTCCTCCCACTGCTCCCTGAGGAAGTCGGCTCCTTCTCCGATCTTCCACCTGCACTCCACGTCATCCGTGGCCTCCGCCGCCTGTGCCTCAGGTGGTTCCTGCCTGACCCCCATGCTTGGGGGCGGGGTCCGCTTGTGTCCTCGGCTGGCCACCCCTCGGGCGCCCAGCCCCACTGCACCAGCAGCTGCCGAAACCTTGGCCAGTCCCTGCCCAGGATCACGGGGTAGGCCGATTTTAAAGTGACTGCCACCAGGCACCACACCCGCCGGGGCCCCTCTTGTACCTGCACCCATCGTGTGGGATAGTGTCTTATCTCCTCGTGGATGCATTGGACGGCCACGGGCGGGCCTTCTGTCCCCGTCGGCGCCACCACCTCCTCCCTCACCAGGGTTTGGTTGCAGCCGGAATCAACCAGGGTGTGTCTAGACTACAGGGTTTTGTCGACAAAAGTGGACTTTTGTTGACAAAACTATACTTGCGTCCACACTGCCTTTGAGTTATGTCGACATAATGTCAACAAAACTCAGCAGTTTTGTCGACGTATGTAAACCTCATTCTACGAGGAATAACACCTTTTGTCGACAGGGTTCTGTCGATAGAAGGCATTATTGCATCTACACTGTCCTTTGCATCCACACTGTTATGTCGACAAAGCGACTTGCTTTGTCGACAGAACTGGATGTAGTCTAGACGCGCTATGTCGACATAAGTTTTGTCAACAGATTCTGTTGACAAAACTTATGTCGACGTAAGCCTGTAGTCTAGACATACCCCCAGCGCCCACACCTGCCGTCCATCCAGGCTTACCTGGGTCATGATCCGGGGAGGGTCCTGCCTCAGTGCTTGTCGTGGGGCCGCCCCAGCTCGCCCATAGGAACAATCCATAAAGGGGCAGTCCTGCCGGAAATGGCCTTCCTGGCCACACTCGAAGCAGGCCCCCCGCTTAGTGGGCTCAGCCGGCCGCACTGGGGCCTCCTCCGTGGTTGCCGTCGCTGCATCCTTGGAGGTTGGCGCGGGCCCTGGCCTGACCCCTTCGCCCCAACGGGCCCACGGGATTGGGGGTGTCGTTCCGCTGCTCCGGCCTCTCACTGTGCGGGCCCTTCCGGGAACCGTGGGGTTTCTCCCCAGGGTCTTGCCGCTCCGGAGGTTACTTTCTTCCCCCTCTGCAGCCATAAAGTTCTCCAAGATGGACACAGCTTCCCCCAACGTCGTCGGCTGGTGTCGGTGCACCCAAATCCGGCTATCTGGGGGTAAAATCTGGAGAAACTGGTCTAGCACGACCATGTCAACCACCTGGGTGGCCGTCTTTCGTTCCGGGTCCAGCCATCGCGTCGCGGCCTCCTTCAGCCTTTGTACCATGGCCCGGGGCCGTTCCCCCGGTAAATACTTTTCCGCGTGGAATCTCTGTCTGTGTGTCTTTGGGGTTATGCCGGCCTGGTCTAATATAGCCTCCTTTACCTTCTGGTAGTGCAAGGCATCCTGTGCCCCCAGTCCCCTATAGGCCCACTGGGCTCCCAGTCCCCTATAGGCCCACTGGGCTGGCCCCGTAAGGTAGGGGGCCAGCAGGGTCACCCAGTGCTCCTCCGGCCAGCGTGCCGCGGTAGCGACTCGTTCAAAGGTGACTAGGAAGGCCTCCGGGTCGTCACCCGCTGTCATCTTCACTGGTCTCAGGGGTAATGCCAGGGACGCCCCCTGCCGCACCTGGGGCAGCTGCGTCCCTGGCCCCCTGCTTGGCCCATTGCTCCTGCTGCTTCCGCTGGTGTTCTACCAGCTCCCTCACCAACTGTTGCTGCTCAGTCAGTTGCTGCAGCAGCTGTATTTGCTGTTGCTGGTTCTCAGCCAACCACTCCAACAGCTTCCCTATCTCCATCCCCCCTAATTATTGTGCCACTCCCTATCTCCCGGGTCTTTTCCCGTGGTTGTTTTTTTTTTTAATGCCTACCCCGACCATGCCCACATTCTCCACCAGTGTAGCGGGGACCCCCCCCCCCCCATGTCACTCCGAGGCCCCGCTCCTAGTCCCGCTCGGGTGTCCCTGGGGCCTTCTGCCGAAGCCCCTTGCTTACACGCTCTGCTGACCCGTCACACGGACGCTCCCTGTCGTGTCATCCGTGCCGTCACTGTTCAGGGTCTGGCCCGTCCCGGCCCTCCCACCGCCGCGGGGTGTTCTCCGGGCTCCCTCCGAGGTGTTCCACCGCCGTCCGGGCCGTCGTGCCGGTCTCCCACGGCGTCCGGTGCCCCCCGCTTGCTCCTGGCTGGGTCACCACCTGTGGGGGTAGAGAGCACAGCCAGCTCATGCTCTTCCCCCCGTCTCCTCCCCGCCTCTCGCCTTATGGGCATCCCTGTTGGCATCCTGCCCCCGCATGCCCCGCGTGCTGTCTGCCTTCCCCAGGGCCCTAGCTTCCGGCACTCGCACCGCAAAAGGGGCAGATGTCTGAGATGGGGCGAACCATACCAGGTACATGGGGTCCTTCATGGTGCCCTACCAGGGGGCCCTCTACCGGGTCCACTATTCGACGGGAGAGACCCGGTGTTTCCTCTGCCAAGCGATAGGGCACGTCCGGAGGGACTGTCCCTTGGTCCGGTCGGAGGAGGTGTCGGGGCCCGGGAGGGCACCGGCCGTAACACCGCCGGCCCCTCCTGGTAGTCCAGCCTCCGCGGCTACCCCTCTTCCAACCAACGGCTCTGCTCGGGAGCCGGAGGCACCCCCTCCGGGGTGCCCGGGCGAGCGGGCGGGCCCCACCTCCGTTCCACCTGTCTCTGCGGGGCCCGAGGAGGAGAGGGTGGAGTGGTCACTGCCAGGCGAGGGAGGATTCCCTACCTCCCTCTCTCCCTCCCCTGCCTCAAGGTCCCCTCCTGAAAAACACCTGTGCCCCCTGACCTCACCCCTGCTGACCAGCCCTCCACCTCCACCTCTGAGGGCTGGACGCTCGTCCGGGGGAAACGCAGAGCCCGCAATCCGCAGGCTCGATTGCCACCCTCCGATGAGGAGAGTGAGAAGGCCCCCCTCTGAAAAATCCCGAGGGGGGCCAGCACTGCTGAGAACACCCCTGGTGAGCATCAGGTGGCGGAGTCTCCCTCGGTACACTGGAGGTTGATCCTGGCAGAAACCATCAAGGTCGGAGACCTCCTGGAGTAAGATGGGGGGACAGGGTGGATCCCCGAGCACTTGCTCAGCACATGGGGCTCTCCACCCCCAGAACCCCCCTGCGCCTCCTCCAGGAGGTGAAGGCGGCTTTGCTGCGGCCCGCTCTCGATTTCCTGCAGCAAGCCCTGCAAGAGGGTACGCCCCGCCCCCACCTTCACTACAAGCCCTCCATCCCTTGTTATTGGGCCCCTGTTCTGCGGGCCCTCCCCATCCCTGGAACCCCAGTCGGCTGAAGAATCTGCAGCTGGTCTGCTTTCAAACGCATGCTCCATACGATTCACTTCCTCACCTTCGTGTCCCACCCCGACACCAAGTGGCGGGACTATCTAAGACCTGATGAGGGTGGGGAACCCCGATGGGCCCATGTGTGTTCTACCCTAATTCCGCAGCCCATCGGGGACATTTGTTGGTGGCTCCTTCATGGAGCCATGAGGACAGGCATGTACCTGGTGTGGTTCGCCCCATCTCAGATGTCTGCCCCTTTTGCGGTGTGAGGGAAAACCTGTGCCAGGTTGCAGCCCCAATTCCGGCTCCTCCAGAACCTCCTACTGAGGTTCTGGCTGCACTTCACACACCTCTTTATTTATGCACACCCTATCCGTGGCCCCACAAAGTCGCGGGACCTCCTCGTCAACCTCCTCCTGGCCCTAGCAAAAGCTGCTATATACAATACCAGGAGGAGGATGCTGGACGAGGGGGTTCTCTGCGACTGTGGGGCCTATTTCCGTTCCTCCCTCGTGCCACGTATCCGGGCAGAGTTCCTCTGGGCGGCATCCACTGGCTCCATCAACAGCTTTGAGGAGCAGTGGGCGCTGTCTGGGGTTCTCTGCTCAGTGTCCCCGTCCGGGTCCCTCGTTTTGAACATGTGACCAGCATCCCCTACCACTTTAGTCATTATTTGTCCCCCGTGACCTGGGTCTAGCCGTCCCTCCCACAAGGCTGGGGGAGGGGCTTTGAGAAGTGGGCGGGATGTGCCCGCCCACCCCTCCCATGGCCTCAAATAGTGACCCACTACACTGACCTCTCAGGCTAGGCAGGCACACACACACAGACCTGTTACCATAGTTCTCTTTGTACAGCTTAGACAGTGAATGGGGGGTAGAGCACATGGATTTTACACAGAGAAGCTTAAACAACCAAAACAAGGAAAAATACCATGATCGTAACTAAACATACATTCGTCTCTCTACTCACGCTCCGTGCTGATCTGCACTTCAAGGCCCAGTTCACTCCCATGCCCAATATTCCTTGTAGGCATGGTAATTCTGATTACTGCATCTGCTCCCTCCAGCCCTTCACTTAGAACTCCACACACTGAGGGTATGTCTACACTACCCCGCTAGTTCGAACTAGGGTGGTTAATGTAGTCATACGAACTTGCAAATGAAGCCCGGGATTTGAATTTCCCAGGCTTCATTTGCATGTTGCCGGGCGCCACCATTTTTAAATCCCCGTTAGTGCAGACTCCGTGCCCGCGGCTACACGCGGCACGAACTAGATAGTTCGAACTAGGCTTCCTATCTAGTTCGTGCCGCGTGTAGCCGCCGGCACGGAGTCCGCACTAGCGGACATTTAAAAATGGCGGCGCCCGGCAACATGCAAATGAAGCCTGGGAAATTCAAATCCCGGGCTTCATTTGCAAGTTCGTATGACTACATTAACCACCCTAGTTCAAACTAGGGTGGTAGTGTAGACATACCCAAAGAGAGCAGACAAGGTATCTATATACAATTCAAATTTCAGCAGTCTTTCCCATTGGCTTTCTGCTAGCACCCTTAGCTACCTGAGTTTAATCCTTTAGTCACCGAGTGCTGGCCAGCAGTCCTCCTATCCATCACAGACTTTATAACCTTACTAATGTTCTTTTAATGTAGTTTTTTGTGTGCAGTAAATGTTAAAAGTCCATATGAGTTCAAATGGCCCCCTTGCTCAGCTTAAATATTCACAGCATTAAACTGATGAACTTCTATTCCTCAACTTTGGCTTGACTGGGAAACTACTGAACCTGCTTTCTTCAAGCTTGGCTAGATCTGTAGATTTTATTGAGACCTGAAAGTTATGAGCTTGTTAAGTTGACAAGTTTTAAAACGTGCAAACTTGTAACTAACTACATCTGCATGCAGAGTGCATGTCTCTAAGAATACAGCTCTAAACTGAACCACACCATCTGCTGCACATGCTCAGTGCACAGTTGTGAAAGAGCTACGTCTTTGGTAAATCAAACCTCAGTTTTCAAACTAAGCAAAGGCCAAGACTGCATGTCCCATTTCTTGCTGCAGCCACCTTTAATGCAGTCCTCTCCCAAACAACACGGTTAAAAGTCAGTTAGCTGGGGAGTGCCGTTTTCTGAAATCACAAATAGCAGAACAGATTTTTCTCAACCTTTAATTCTCTCCCCCCACCCCACCTCACCAACCATGTTACAATTAGGTGGAGTCAAAGCACAGGCCATTTCAATCCCAAAGGGGACCAATCCCTTAAGGATCCCTTGCAAAGAGGGTAGGTCTGACCCAGGGAGAACGGGGATTTTAAAAGCCAGTTTCTGAATGACCAGGGGAACTAGTGAACAGGACCAACAACCAGGAATTTTGCGAGGGAGTTTAGAGAGAGAGCATCAGTGCCAGATATGCCTAACTAGCATTCTCTACACTTGGGCCAATAAGCACTCTCCCCTGCAAAAGATCAGTAACAGTAACACTCTGAACCATCCCACCAAACAAAAACCCCTGCAAGAGGAAAGAGGATGCAGGCAAAAGTCCAGCTGCCCAGGGGGGCCCTATCCAGTTTATTGCACTGAATGAAGACAGCCTGGATGATCACCTGCCTTGAGGCCAGGTGGTTTGTGTGCACATTTGATGGAAGCAACTCATGGACCGTGGAGACTGAGACTCATGGCTCTTGAGACCAGAGAGGCTGAACTGTGGGAGCTAAGGGTGACAGAGAGGTACACAGAGGAGTCCTTCCAGGATGCAGCAGAGACATTCTCCCCTGCCCCATCTCACAGCCTCTGTGCTGCTGAAGAGGATGAAAATCTTGGCAAAGGAGAGCAACATCCCTGAGAGAAGATAAATGACCCCTTGGTGGGATCCTCCTTCTACACGATGCCATGGTATTCTCCCGCCCTGAGCATCACCCTGTGGGGGGAAGAGAACTCCAGTCATCATGAAGAGACAGGTAATAGTTATGAAGGATTTGAATATTGGAAGTACAGAGAGCTGGGCCTGTGATGACCAGGAGAACCTGCATGATGAACTGCCTGTCTGGCGTGAAACATTATACATTTCTCCAGACATCTCAGTAGACTTACCTACCTCCTCAGCACTATATACATCAGTGACACAGGGAAAAGTAGGGGAGAAGTCCTGAAGGACAAATATAGGCTGCTAGGTAAGAGATTATGAACCTTCATGGCAGCATTTTCTGAAATGCTTCCATTTCCACACGCAGAGCTAGGTAGGCAGGCAGAACTGCAGGGTCTCAATGTATGGATGAGACGATGGTGTAGGGGGTTACATTCATTAGGAAGTGGGAAATATTTGGGGAAAGGAGGAGCCTTGTCACAGGGTGAGTGTTCCTGGCCCCTTCTTAGGCAAGGCTTTACAGCTTTCAGTCCTCTCACAGCATGCTCCACTCCGTGAGTGTCTCAGTCTCTGCGGACCAGGTCCTCTCACTTTGCCCCTGCTCCCCTACAACAGTCCAGTATTGCAGCCACAGTCTGTACAATATCCCTCCTCTCAGTGTAGTGAGGCCCAGTGGCTAGGGTCCTTTCCACCCCCTTCCCTCAGGGTAGTGGTGCCTAGTGGAAGGTCAGTGTGACGGGCCGTCACTGGCCCAGGGGCGGGGCGATCGGAGCCCCCGCCGGCGGGGGGCTGACGGCCAGCCCCAGACCCCCCAGCACCCCCGCAACACCGGCCGCCGGGGACGGCGGGCTGGGGCGCTTCCCCCGCGCCTGCGCCTGCGCCGACAGCCGGCAGGCGGCTCAACCCCCGCGGGCTCGCTCGGGGGGGGGCGGGGACGGGGAGCGCGGCAGCTTGACAGGGCCGCCTGCCGGGATGTGTCCGGAAGGGGCGGGGACCCGGGCGGCGGCCGGCGCGGCAGGCCAGTTCAAAGGGGCCTGTGACAGACCGGGCTGTATCTGGGCACAGCTTAGGGCGTCCGCTCAGGGCGAATTGCTCAAATCCGGGGCTCCTTACAGTCCCCCTGACTGGCGACCTCTCCAAACAGGCCACAAACCAGTCCCACAGAGCGCTTCAGCTGCCTACCTGAAGCCTCCCGAGCAAAACCCCTCCGACACCCCAGCAATATCCGTGCCCCAGATGGCCCCGGGCCTCATACACAGGTGGGGGGTCCTAGCACCCAATCCCACCTACCCCGAACAAGTTCTGTCCGGTTCCAAGAAACCAGCCACAGATCCCTGGTCAATTTACCCTCTGGACCTTACCCACAAATCACGCTGGGCCAATCCTTTAGAATCTATATCTAAAGGTTTATTATTACAAGAAAGAAAAGCCTGAGAGTAAGGTTATTAAAGTACAGTACGTTACATGCACCGAATCTCCCAGTCCTCGATGCAGGCTCTAGCAGAGATGTTGCAGCTGCTGGTTTAAAAGTTCTTATTGCACATCCTACGATCAGGATGGGTTCACAGGTCTTCCGGGCTCTTCAATCCCTGCAGTGCTGCCTCTGGGATGAAGTGCTGAGCTGAGAACAAAATGGCATCGACCACATGGCCTCTTTATACTCCTTCCTGGCCTCTTCTTGTATGCAGCAGGTCACCTGGTCAGAGGCCAATCTCTATGTTCCCTGCTGGCTGCCCTCAGGTGACAAATCCCATTCTTTGGGTGTGTCCATAGCCTATTGAGAGCCATTGTTCCACAGGGCTTTGCTACTCAGCCTGTCCATAGCCATGCTTAACCACATTCACAGAAATGTTCAGCTTCCACACTGATTATAGATTCCTACCCACACACATAGACATTATACACTCACATAAATAGCGTACATAAGATCAGCAAACAACAATCTCCCATTCAATACCCCACATGGCTCCCCCCACACCAATTTCTGGGGCCAACACCCCCACCTAGGGGTGCAGCAGCGATCTGGCTGCTTCCCTCCAATTCAGCAACGTGACAGGGCCCGCCGCCGGAGAAGCAGGGCGCAGGCTCCTCGCGGCACTGGAGGAGCGGCCCCGCCGCAGGACGGAGCGCGAGTGCCACTCAGCCTGGCTACCGGCCCGGCGCTGGTCCTGGGGCCTCCGGGACAGCCACTGCCCCTGGCAAGCGCTCAGCCCCTCTTCGGACGGCGGGCAGACCCCGCCGCGCCGAGCCAGGAGGGAACGGGACAGCCAGGAGCGCACCGGGACCGGAGAACCCACCCCTGAGACGCCTCCCGGACACCGGACGCCGCGGACCGCTGGGCCAAGGTAGGCGCAGGGGCGACGGGGATGGGCCGCCGGACCCGACGAGAGGGAGGAAGGAGCCCGGAGCAGGGCGCTTTTGGCGACCGTGGGTGGATGAGCTTAAGGGGGGAGAATCCTCACACCCCCCCCCGTCCACCGTGCCGGGGCGCTAGCGGCCCCGGCGCTCAGGGCCCCGGGCTGGGACCTGGAGAGAGGGTGGGACCGGGTCCCCCTCCCTCCCCACAGGGAGTGTCCAGCACCCGACAGCCACACTCAAAGGAAGAGCACAAACTAGAACCCCGGACTGGGAACGACTTAAACTGGGGGTGTCGGCCCCACCCCGCATGGCGGGTAATCACTGCCAGGGTTCGCTGACCCCCCCTTCCAGCCGGGAGGGGGTGATCGCACCCAAGGGGCCCGGGCCCCATATCAGGGAGCCGGGAACAACAAGGGACAAACAGAGGACAAAGGGGTCCGCAGACCTCCCCTTTCGGACCGAGAGGGGGTGATCGCACCCCAAACTCTCACAGTCAGGATACCTGATTCAAGCCCTTAGGGCAGTAATGCTTAATGGCCAGAGTCCATAGTCTCAGCAGTAGCGCCTCCCCCTTCTGGGTTAATGGGGTGGGGTAGGGGGACCCGGACCCACCGTCTCCACCGGGTCCCAGCCCAGGGCCGTCAGTGGTGCGTATGTCCCACCATTAGCTCAGCAGGCAATCCGCCTGCAACACACTGAGCTCTCGGGGTTTTTAACTCCTGCCCTGGGCTAATTCCTACCAGCCTCCCTGACATCACCTTCTTCTCTGGTCTCATCCGGGCTGAGGGCTTCTCCAGTCATTCTCCGCTGGCTGGCCTCCGCAGCGCCATCTATCTGCTACTCTTCTTCCAAACCTCTGGCAGCTGCTCCTTCCTCTGCAGTGGTCAGCCCTGACTGAGCTGCTCCACTGGCCTTTATGCTGGTCCTCCAGCTGGAGCATGCCCAGCAGGGCTGTGGAGGTGGGGCTCTCTCAGCCAGATAGCCCTGGTTGACTACTTCAGGCCCAGTGTGGGGTTGGTACACCCCATCACAAGCCTACACAGGAAGGATGGGCTCCACCTAAACCAAAACAAAACCAGACATGTAAGATTCAGACACTTGTAGAAGGGTTTCTAAATTAAGGACTGGGGGAAAGCCTGACAGATGCAGAAGTTCAGACAGACAGAAACACTCAGTTCAGACACGTCCCCGTAGGGATTTATTAAAGGGGATGCTCTATAGCAGGGGTGGGCAATAATTTTTTGCCAGGGGCCACTTCAGAAATTTTTGAAGTGGCCCCGGGTCGCACCGGAAGGGGTGGGGCCAGGATACTTCTGGGCTTCCCCACCCACAGACCATGATTGGTCTGGGGGTGGGGGAGAACCTTTGCCCCCCCCAGAGGTTCCCCCTAGGTGCCCATGCCCCTGGCAGTGAGATGAGACTTCACACACTTCCCCCTTCTGACTCCAGGCCAATCAGGGCTTGGGGACGGGGGAGTGCACAAAGTCTCCTCCCGTCCTGCCAGGAGTGCGTGGCACTTCTAAGCACCCTGTGCTCCTTGCAGGGCAGGAGGAGGCTTCATGCGCTCCCTCACCCCCAAGCCCTAATTGGCCTGGGGGCAGGGGGAATGGCAAGGCCTCCGCGGGCCGGATCAACCCACTTGGGGGGGCGGATCCAGCCCATGGAATCCCTTTTGCCCACCCCTGCTCTATAGCCTACAAAAGAGAAGACAGACTTTGGTCAAGTACAGCTAGGGACTGAAGAGAAACAGTCAAACAAAAAAGAGTCTAGTTCAATTACATCACATGAAGGCAGACAATTAAACATTGACAAATGTTACAAGTGCTGATATACAAATGCAAGAAGTCTAACTATTAAGGGAGAGAAACTTGAATCCATGGTATTAAATTAAGATATTGATATAATAGGTATCACAGAAATTTGGAGGAATTATGACATAGACATGGTAATATCAGGGTACCAAATACACAGGAATGACAAGAGGCATAAAGTCAGATATAGTAAATATCTTAAATGAATGAGAGAGTACCCTATAATCTCTGTGTCTAGAAATTTTATGATTGAATAATAAGACTACAGCAGTAGGAATATAGTACTGACCACCTGACCAGAATGGAGATAGTGACTATGAAATACTCAGGGAAATCAGAGAGGCTACAAAAAGAGAAACCCCAATAATAGAGGGTGTCAACTAGCCCTTTATTAACTGTGAATATTGCACCTCAGGATGGGACACATAAATGAAATTTTGAGACACCATGAATGACACCTCCTGGACTAGCTAGTTCTGCAACCCACAAGGAAAGAGACAATTCTTCATTTAATCCAGAGTGACACACAGAATCTAGTGGAAGAGGTGAATACAGCTGAACTGGTTAGCATTATCAACCATAATATGATTAAATTTGGGAGGCAATACCAGCAAAATCCACCATGCTAGTACTTAACTTCAAAAGGGGAACTGTGAAAAAATGAAGAGGCTAGTCAAGCAGAAAATAAAAGGAACAGTCACAAGAGGGAGATGCCTGCAAGCTGCATGGAAACCGTTTAAAAATATTATCATAGAGGCTCAAAGGATATCAACATATTCATAAATCATCTGGAAAAAGAGGTATGCACTGAGGTGACAAAGTTTGCGGCCCATATAAAATGACTCAGAGTTAAGTCCAAAGCTGACTACAAAGAGTTACAAAGGGATCTCACAAGGACAAGAAAATGGCAGATGAAATTCAATGTTGATAAATGAAAAATAATATATGTTGGGAAACATAATCCCAAATATACATACAAAATAACGGGGTTTAAATTAGCTGTTACCAATCAAAGAAACAAGTCATCATGGATAGTTCTCTGAAAATATCTGCTCAATGCATGGCAGCAGTCAAAAAAAGATAACAATGTTATGAACCATGAAATTAATAGGTAGCAGGTTTAAAACAAACATAAGGCAGTATTTCTTCACACAATGCACAGTCAATCTAGGAAACTTGTAGCTGTGGGATGCTGTGAAGGCCAAAACTACCACTGGGTTCAAAAAAAGAATAAGGTAAGTTCCCAGGTCCATCAATGGTTGTTAGGCAAGGTGGTCAGGGGTCTGGGCAGTGTTCCCTCTAAGCTGCACAGCAGCACAGGTGATTAATCAGCTCTGCCCAGTCAGTAAGCCCCTTGCAAGGAGCCCTGAGCCTCTGACTCAATGAGGCTGACTAATCACCTGTGAAGCTGTGCTGCCCCACAGCTTAGAGGGAACACTGGTGTTGAGTGTCCCTCAAGCTCTGGTTGAGGGACACTCAATAAATTGCCCTGTTCCTTTCCTTCCCTCTGAAGCACCTGGCACCAGCTAATGTCAGAAGTCAGGATACTGGGCTAGATGGGCCATTGTTCTGACCCAGTTTTCATAAGAACAGCCACACTATCAGCATGTGAGTACAGGAGATTAGAATGGTGAATGTTCTGAAATTTACTCATAGCAAACTCCCTCAGATAGAAGCACACTTTGGATATACAAACTGGGTCACCAGTAATGGATGATTTCATTGCTGTTCTCCAAAAGCAATGTAGTAAGCAGAAAGGAACAAGAATAAAACAAAATCACGGCCGTGTGTCTAAGTTGTTATATCACATAGTGGCATCTGTGGTCCTCAGCTCAATCCAGGAGACCTTGCAAACTGTCCTGTGCATGTGGAGATACCTGGTGGGCTGTGGGCAAAGAGGGGTGCTGTATGCAGAGCTGAGAGAGGAAGGGAGAAGCAGGATTATGAGATTCAGCAAGAGACAGAACTTGCTGTATGGTTTGGTTGCAATATGCTTCCCCAGGCCCCAGTTCGAGATGCATTGGTCGCTGATGCTTGTTCCAAACCGGTACAATTGCCTAATAGAGTTTTTCACAGTATTGGGATCTGAAGGCCGAGACCAGGGGCTGTTAGAGGCACCCTGCCACAGCCTGGACAACAGTTGCCAGCGTCTGGGAGGCTGGTGTGAAAGGCCAGCCACTCCTGAGAGACAGGGACAGCAGCTCTCATATTGTTCAGAGTGGTAGCTGCTAAGAAACAAAGTCCCTGAAATTGTGACTGTGCACTTCAAGTCTTCTCACCCAATCCAGACTGCCCAGGCTCCCCACAGCAAGGAAAGAGATAGGGGGTGGGCTCCAGGTGACAACCACCCCAGCATCCCTCTTCCCCAGCTAGCTTTGCAATTAACACACAGCACAGAAATGCCTTCCAACCAAAGATTTTGGAAGCAGACCTAGTGGCGTTGCTTAGCAACTATGTACACTGAAGCAGCCCAGCTGCAGTAGCAGCAGTTGGCTGCACTTGTGCTCTGATGAATTGCACACTGAGGGTATGTCTACACTACCCCCCTAGTTCGAACTAGGAGGGTAATGTAGGCATACCGAACTTGCTAATGAAGCCCGGGATTTGAATTTCCCGGGCTTCATTAGCATAAAGCCGGTGCCGCCATTTTTAAAAGCCGGCTAGTGCGAACCCCGTGCCGCGCGGCTACACGCGGCACGGACTAGATAGTTCGGATTAGGCTTCCTAATCCGAACTATCTGTACACCTCGTTCCACAAGGCGTACAGATAGTTCGGATTAGGAAGCCTAATCCGAACTATCTAGTCCGTGCCGCGTGTAGCCGCGCGGCACGGGGTTCGCACTAGCCGGCTTTTAAAAATGGCGGCACCGGCTTTATGCTAATGAAGCCCGGGAAATTCAAATCCCGGGCTTCATTAGCAAGTTCGGTATGCCTACATTACCCTCCTAGTTCGAACTAGGGGGGGTAGTGTAGACATACCCTTAGATACTGAGCAAGGCCGACCTGTCAATATGTCAGCACTGGGGCTCCTAATCTGCAACAGTGTTGGGGATGGCCAATGGCCTAACTAATTGCAGGGAGGCGCATGCTCATGTTCTGGCAATACAGATACTGCTACTGATCTGAGGCAGCACCGCAGGAGCTGGGAAAGCACTGTAGCATCTAACTAGTGGCTGTGGAACAGCCCCTGGTGCCCCACCACTAGCCAGGGAAGGAAAGGGCAGGAATTGCACAGAGAACAGAGATGCCCCGTTCCTTCCCTCTGCTCCATGCTGGTTTGCTCCAGGGTGTTATTACAGAAGATGCCAGTGGTGAAGGTCGGGGTCACTCAGGGAGACAGCAGGAGGTTTTTATAAAGGTAACACCAACTTTAGACAGCAAGGAAAGCCGTGAGCCACAGAGAAGGGATTGCCTATTCCTGCGGTCAAGTGAGGAATATTTATATTACATACACTGTTGTGTGTATAATAGCTGTTCTCATGTGGAAAACTTGCAATCTGCCATGTGGAGATGTTCTGTCCAGAGCAAACGTATGTTCCCAAGTCTTCCTGCAGCCTGATAAATAATGATAATTCCCAGAGGTCCTCGGGTGAAAGAGACAAAGCTCTATACAGGTAAGAATCACAGAGTCTGGGATACAGAATACAGGAATCACTTTTATCACCTGTCATAACCATGAGGGATGGCCAGCAACCTGGGGACTAAGGGGGTAGCTGTACCTAGCCAGGTAGCAGTCAGCCAATAGAAATGCAGATAGGGATTTCAAACTGAGAGAGGAATTTTGGGGTTTCCCCTCCTTTGTCTGTGGCCAGTTTGCTCTCTAGATACTGAGGGAGACAGAAGACATGTCTCTCTCTCCAAGAAAAAGACTCTTCAGAATGTGTAAGTAGGGTAAAGTCTAGATAAATCCGTCAGGTTTTATTGTTTTCTGGTTTGGGAATTTGGATCTCATGTCTGTGCTTTTAGAAATGGGCTTTCCTCTCTTTTGTAACTAAGTTTTGGCCCATGGCAGAATCCTCCATGGCTATGTCTACACTCACAGCTTCTTGCAAATGAGGCTAAGCGTGGAATATCACCAAACCTTATTTGCATACCTAATGAGCCACCATTTTTGCAGAAGAGGCTCTTGCGCCAGAAATAGCTGTCTACACTGCCCCTTATTGCGCAAGAAAAACCCTCTTGCGCAATGCCATTATTCCTGAAAATAATCAGCATAACGGCATTGTGCAAGAGGGGTTTTCTTGTGCAAGAAGGGGCAGTGTAGACAGCTATTTCTGGCTCAAGAGCCTCTTCTGCAAAAACGGCAGCTCATTAGGCATGCAAATGAGGTTTGGCAATATGCCACTTAGCCTCATTTGCATATTTCTCACGCAAGAAGCCGCGAGTGTCGTCATAGCCCATGAGTATATTAATTGGTGGCTCTTACCATCTAACCATTCCAACTATGCTTGTAACTGGGGGTATGTCTACACTACAGCGCTAATTCGAACTAACTTCATTCGAATTAGTTAATTCGAACTAAGCTAATTCGAACTAACGCATCTAGACTAAAAAATTAGTTCGAATTAGCATTTTGCTAATTCGAACTAGCATGTCCACACTGAGTGGACCCTGAACTGAGGTTAAGGATGGCCGGAAGCAGTGCTGGCAGGGCATCAGATTAGGACTTAGAGCATGGAGCTGCTGCCTCAGGCTAGCTGAGGGCTGTGCTTAAAGGGACCCGACCCCCACCCCAGACAGACAGTTCTCAGGGGTTCCCCACTTGCAAAGCAGTCCTGGCTTGGATTGCCCTGAGTGCCCACACTCGGCACATCACAGCACTCGGCCATCAGCCCGGCTGCACTTGCCGCAGGCTGCCATCCGGAGGGGAGGGGGGGGGGGGGGGGGGGGGGGGTCAATCAAGGGGCTTCAGGAGAGCTTCCACCCTGAGAAGCCTGCAGAGCCACCCCAGTCCTCCCCCTGGGGGGCTCATACCCCAGTCCTCCCTCACCTCCTTCCACTTGCCCCTCCCTAAGCCCCCTTCCTGATGTACAAAATAAAGGACACATGTATTCAAAAATAGAAACTCTCTTTATTGAACAAAACTCGGGGAGACTGGGAAAAGGAGGTGAGAGAGGGGAAGAGAGAGGGTAGGAGAGGGTAGGGCAACTAAAATGATCAGGGGTTTGGAACAGGTCCCATATGAAGAGAGGCTAAAGAGACTGGGACTTTTCAGCTTAGAAAAGAGGAGACTGAGGGGGGACAGGATAGAGGTCTATAAAAGCATGAGTGGGGTGGAGAGGGTGCATAAAGAAAAGTTCTTCATTAGTTCCCATAAAGAAGGAAGGACCAGAGGACACCAAAGGAAAGGAATAGGTAGCAGGCTTCAAACTAGTAACAGAAAGTTGTTCTTCAGAAAGCAGAGTCAACCTGTGGAACTCCTTGCTGCAGGAGGCTGTGAAGACTAGAACTAGAACAGAGTTTAAAGGGACATGAGATCAAGTCATGGAGGTTGGGTCCATGGAGTGCTATTAGCCAGGGGGTAGGAGTGGTGTCCGTGCCCAAGGTTTGTGGAAGGCTGGAGAGGGATGGCATGAGACGAATGGCTTGGTCACTGTCTTCGGTCCATCCCCTCTAAGGTCCCTAGGGGTGGCGGCTGTCGGCAGACAGGCTACTGGGCTAGATGGACCTTTGGTCTGACCCAGGACGGCCATTGTAAGCTCAGGGCTCAGGGGTCTCAGTGGACCCCTTGATTTTCATGCACACCTGCTCCTGGGTGGCCAGGCTGGCAGCTCTCCTGCCCTAGACGGCCACTTTCCTGTGCCTAGTGCGGAGATCGTGGATGAGGTCCACGATGTCCGCACTAGCCCAGGCGGGTGCCCGCCTCTTGCGGTCCCGGGCAAGCTCCCGGGAGCCGCCAGCCTGGTCCCGGGAAGAGGGGGAGGGCTGGGGGGCATCGGGTGGCTGGCTTGATCCGTGCCAGGTGCAGGGTCTGCTGGCTGGGTGCTGGCAGGCTTGCACATGGCATGGGCACCGTAGCCAGTCTGTGCCCCTTTAAGGGGTCCAGGGCCAGGAGGGGGGCAATAGAGTTTCCCTGGTGTTGGCCAGAGTGGCCACCAGGGAAAGCTGGGGAGGGCTAGCCTCCCACTAGTTCGAATTAAGGGGCTACACACCCCTTAATTCAAACTAGCTAGTTCGAACTAGGCTTAGTCCTCGTAAAATGAGGATTACCTAGTTCAAACTAAGCGCTCCGCTAGTTCGAATTAAGTTTGAACTAGTGGAGCGCTAGTGTAGCGCCTATAAAAGTTAGTTCGAACTAACATCCGTTAGTTCGAACTAACTCTGTAGTGTAGACATACCCTCAGGGAGGGGGTATGGGTGCAGGAGAGAGTTCTGGCCTGGGGGAGGTGTGTGGGAGGGGGTACAGGGTCTGGGAAGCAGTTGTGACCTGGGGCAGGGGGTGCAGAGGGTTTGGATAGTGATCTGGGGGAGGGAGTTGGGTTACCAGAGGTAGGTGTTGGCTGGGAGACACTTACCTAAGTGTCTCCTGGTCAGCAGGCTGCAGCACCCCCAAGGCAGGCTGGGAAGAGGCTTGCATTGCCCCAGTCGCTCAGGCCGATCTCTCAGCTCTGATTGGCTGGCTGTTTCCAGCCAATAGGAGCAGAGAGATTGGCTGAGATCAGTTCTTATTAGCCGGTTGTTTCTGGCCAATTGGAGCAGAGGATTGGGTTGTGGCGATTGTGCAAAGCCTGCCTCTCTCTGCAGAGCAAAGAGCTGCAGGGACTGTGTTTTAAACTGCAGCAGCTGCATGTGCATGAGGGTCCCAGCAGGGTGGTCCACGGGCCGGATCTTGTCCAGCTCTGCTCCAGCAGCTAAGGCCGTACTGAGCTCCCAGGCTAGGTTTTTATCCTACCTGCCCCACCCCTTGGAGTTAGAGGAGCAGGACCAGGCTTGACCCACCCTGGCTTGGAGTGGGGCTCCTCCCGCTCTGAATCAGTGGCAGCCACTCTGTGGCTTGCTCCAAGAAGGGTGAGGTAGCTGCTCCTGTCTCTCCCTCCTCCCCACCCTGTCCTGTTCCTGCTACTACCACCCCCTGCTATCTGGAGCTTTCCCTGCCCTGTGGCTGTCTGACTGCTGCTGCTGTTGCTGGGGGGGAGCTGCAGGCCTGTTCTCCCCCCCCCCCCCCCCCAGAAGATGAGGTACAGAGGACTTCACCACTACCATCACCAGCACCTGTCATCTAGGGGACCCCCCCCTCCCTGGTTGGCTGCTGCCTGCCCTCCTGCTGCTGTTGCTACACCACCTGCACCCTGTCAAGGAGGAGGAAGAAGAGACCACCCACCATTTGGACTCATGGAAGGGGTTTGTTTTCTGCAACTGAGCTTTTTAACACCTGTGCTCCTGGGATGGAGGTGGTAAGCTGAGTTATTGTGAGGGGGGCTGGGAGAGAGGCATGGAGCCCTCCCCCTGTCCAGCTGCACCCCCTTTATATTGCCACCACCCCTTCCACCAACCCCCTTGTACCACCTGGACCTGCTCTTGGCCCCTTGGTAGGGCTAGCCACTGTGCCCCCCTTTTTGAGCAAGAGACTGAGCCCCATGGGTATGTCTACACTACCCTCCTAGTTCGAACTAGGAGGGTAATGTATGCATACCGCACTTGCTAATGAAGCCCGGGATTTGAATTTCCCGGGCCTCATTTGCATAAGCTGGGAGCCGCCATTTTTAAAACCCCGCTGGTTCGAACCCCGTGCAGTGTGGCTACACAGGGCACGAACTAGGTAGTTCGAACTAGGCTTCCTAATTCAAACTACCGTTACTCCTCGTGGAACAAGGTGTACCGGTAGTTCGGAATAGGCACCCTAGTCCGAACTACCTAGTTCGAGCCCCGTGTAGCCGCGCTGCACGGGGTTCGAAGCAGCGGGGATTAAAAAATGGCGGCTCCCCGCTTATGCAAATGAAGTCCGGGAAATTCAAATCCCAGGCTTCATTTGCAAGTGCGGTATGCCTACATTACCCCGCTAGTTCGAACTAGGAGGGTAGTGTAGACATACCCCATGAGTGCTTCTGGGTGCATTCCCCTCCCCTGGGACTTGCCCCCCCCCAGCTGCATTTGTCTGGGGGGCCTCCCCCGCCCCTTGCTTTGCCCCCCTTGCTCCCCCACCACAGCAGCTTGCCCCCTGCCCTGCCTTAGTAGCCCAGTTTGTTTCTCCTTCCCTCCCTGCTACAGCATCCCTGAGACTTAGTTTGTTTGCCTGCCCTGCCCGATCTCCACACAGTTCTCTGGTCTGCCCCTCCCCCACCACTGGTCAGTTTGCTGTGGTATCTGCCCTGCCCTCTCAGCCATTGCCCTCCTCAGTGCTCCACCAGCCCCAGCCTCCCACTGCTCCTGATTGCTCCCTCCCCCCAGTGAGCCCTGGCCCCCTCCCCGAGCGCTTGTGTCCCCTCCCTCCCTTTTTAGTACCCACCCATTCACTGCACCCCCCCTTGATGTTGCCATAGACCCCCCCCCCCTTTCCCAGTGCAGCTGGAGGAGCTGGCACCCCCGCCCTGCACCTGTAGCCTCGCCCCTGTCCTGTCAGTCAGTGCCCTCCTCCTCTGCCTCCAGCCTTGCAGGGAGGAGTCGTTGCTTTTCCCACCTTCCCCCTTGGTTGTCCCAATTGTGCCCTTCCCCTGCTGGCACCCTCCCTCCCTGCATACACTGTAGTGGGAGGGAGCGGTTGCTCTCCCTATCCCCCCTCCCCACTGTGCACCCCACCTCATGTCCCTGCCCCTCTCTCTCGAGCCCTCCTCCTCTGCCTCCAGCCTTGCAGGCAAGGTGGTGTTCTTCCTTGCCTCAGAAGTTGCCACCCAGGAGGCAGTGGAGAGGGGCCTGGTGGTGGGGGGCCTGCATGTGCCCCTTGAGCCACTGGAGGACCTGGGTGTACAGGTGGTCCTCACCTCTGTCCCACCCTTCCTCCCCAATGCCGCCCTGCTGCCTGCCCTCTCCACTCTGGGGAAACCTATATTGACCATCATCCCTCTCCTGTTGGGCTGCAAGGGCCCCACCCTCTTTCAGGGCCTGTTCTTCCACCGGCAGGTGGCGGCAGCATGTGACAGGATGGCACTCAAGGGGTGCTTCTTGGTGGTCTACCAGGGGGCCCTATACCAGGCCCACTATTCCTCTAGGGAGACCCAGTGCATCCTCTGCCAGGCAATGGGGCACACCCAGAGGGACTGCCCCCTACTCTGGTCCGAGGAGGCGTCTAGGACCCCTGGGGCTCAGGAGGGCACCAGTCCCAACACCGCCGGCCCCCCGGCACTCCAGCCTCCACGGCTGCCCCTCCTCCTCCTGCCAACGGCTCCACTCGAGCACCAGGGGCACCCTCCCGGCATATTCTTGTAAGCAGGCGGGCCCCACCTTTGTCCAATGTGAACTGGCAGGGCCCACAGAGGGAACGGTGGCGCCGTTGTAGTTGGGCGGGGAAGAGGGCTCACCCCAGGGGAAGTTTTCCCTACCCCCCGTTGTTCCTCTCTTGCCTCAGACCCCCCCCCCCCCCCCCCGAGTATCATTTGTGCCCCCTGGATCTGCCCCGATGACCAGTCCTGATGATGCTTGTCCGGGGGAAGTGCAGGGCCTGCAGTTCACAGGCCCAATCTCTCCCCTCCAAGGAGGAGGGTGGAAAAGCCACCCACAAAATACTGAGGGGGGGCACCGCTACTGCCATCTCCGTCGAGCATTAGCAGGAGGCACTGGCTGAGGACGCTGTGGCAGCGGAGGGGGAGGTTTTGAAGCCTGAGAGGAACTTGGCATCCAACCCTGAAGATCCACCCCTCCGCGAGGCATACCAGGAGAAGCGGAAGGAACTTCAGGCCCTCGAGGACCACTGGGCTCAGGGTGCCTTTGTTCATTCTTGCATTGGTCTCTTTCAGGAGATAGATCACGGCTTCTGCTTCTTCTATGCCTTGGAGAAAGAGGGCGAATAAAAGACACATAATCGGCCTTCTGCCAGAGGATGGCACCCCCCTCACTGATCTGGTGGAGATACGCAAGAGGGTTCAAGCCTTCTACATCTCCCTTTTCTCCCCAGATCCGACCAACACTGACTCCCACAGAGTTCTCTGGTCTTAGCAGGCTAAAAATCCCCCCTTTGATGGGGTGATCGTGAAAGTAAGTTACCCTGTCACACTAAAATAGAAGGTGTGGTAAAAGGCTGCTTAAGGAGCGCATTTTTTGATGTTCGGTTCCTGGGATGATAGTAACATATTCGCCTTCCCCTGTCATTATGACCGGGATGGGGTGCCGAGTAAGGTATTAAGATAAACCACCTTACAATATAGGGAACCCATTATAAAAAGCATAATTCCTATAACAACTCCTTGAATAATAATCCATATATTAAGATTATATGCCTCCCGGGGGCATCTATTTCAGGTTCGTCTCCTTCCAACAGCTGAACAACAGCTTGTTGCGCTTTATCTATATCATTGCTAATTTGAATAAGATAAGTATCTTTACAAACCAATAATGGTTTTAAATTCAACCCTAAAGAGGGAATGTGGACCAAAAATGTTGGGGTACTTTGGACTACCATATCTTAATATTGAGGGTCTGACATAATTGTAGTTGCATTTTCAAAGGCATGAATGGGGAAGATCCCTTGATTGCCAATAGAAGTAAAATGTTTTGAAGTAAAACAAAAATTTGGATCTATGACCAGACACTCCAAGGAACCATACTGGAAGGTTTTCTGGTTTGTGACTACTCAGAATTGGTCATTACCGGCATAGGTCACTGTAACAGGTTCAGTCCTGTGCGTGAGCACCCCTGGGTGGCTGAAGGGGTATCACATTACCGAATTTGAGGGAAGCAGCCAGATCACTGCTGCACCCATAGGTGGGGGTGTTGGCCCCAAAAATGGTATAAAAGGGGGCCATGTGCGGTGTTGAATAGAAGCTTACTGTCTGCTAATTCTATGTACGCTGTTCATGTGATTGTATGCTGCCTGTGTGTGAAATTATAAGCATGTACTTTGTATGGATACTGAATATTTCCCTGCATGTGGTTGAGGATTGGGCAGAGCCTGGCCTATGGACATGTCTGTAAGGGTCTTCCATCTGGTCAGTGAAACCGCACACAGTGATGAGTGGTTATGCAACTCTCCCTGCAGTCCACACAGGACAGCGTCTGCCTCGAACACATTACACCTACAAATGAACCAAGGCCCTTTTTCAGAACAAGTGGTCATTTGAGGAACTTTCCATGTTTGCGTCGGTGTATGATAGACCACCAAGGGAGGTACATACATACATATCCTCCAAAGCAGTTGTAACCCCTCCCAGCTTGGTATCATCCGCAAACTTAATAAGCGTACTCTCCATTCCGATATTTAAATCGTTGATGAAGATATTGAACAGAACCGGTCCCAAAACAGACCTGTGGAACCCCACTTGTTATACCTTTCCAGCAGGATTGTGAACCATTAATAACTACTCTCTGGGCTCGTCTACACTGGCCCCTTTTCGGAAAGCCGGAAAAAAGCGGTGGACATTTTTATTTAAATGCCGCGGGGGATATTTAAATCCCCGGTGGATTTCCCTATTACGATTTGTGAAATTAACATGCCCCTTTCGGAAAAGGGGCCAGTGTAAACGTAGCCTCTGGGAATGGTTAACCAGCCAGTTATGCACCCACCTTATAGTAGCCCCATCTAAGTTGTATTTGTCTAATTTATTGATAAGAATATCATACAAGACCATATCATAGAATCATAGAACTGGAAGAGACCTCAGAAGGTCATCAAGTCCAGCCCCCTGCTCTAGGCAGAACCAATTCCAACTAAATCAACCCGGCCAGGGCTGTGTCAAGCTGAGACTTAAACACCTCTAGGGATGGAGACTCCACTACTTCCCTAGGTAACCCATTCCAGTGCTTCACCACCCTCCTAGGGAAATAGTTTTTCCTAATATCCAACCTGGACCTCTCCCACCACAACTTGAGACCATTGCTCCTTGTTCTACCATCTGTCACTGCTGAGAACAGCCTCTCTCCATCCTCTTTGGAACCTCCCTTCAGGAAGTTGAAGGCTGCTATCAAATCCCCCCTCCCTCTTCGCTTCTGCAGACTAAACAAACCCAAGTCCCTCAGCCTCTCCTCATAAGCCATATGCTCCAGCCCCCTAATCATTTTGGTTGCCCTCCGCTGGACCCTCTCCAATGCGTCCGCATCCTTTTTGTAGTGGGGGGCCCAGAACTGGACACAGTACTCCACATGTGGCCTCACCAAAGCCGAATAAAGGGGAATAATGACATCTCTGGATCTGCTGGCAATGCTCCTCTTAATGCAACCTAAAATGCCATTAGCCTTCTTGGCTACAAGGGCACACTGTTGACTCATATCCAGCTTCTCATCCACTGTAACCCCCAGGTCCTTTTCTGCAGAACTACTACTTAACCGGTTGGTCCCCAGCTTGTAACTATGCTTAGGATTCTTCCGTCCCAAGTGCAGGACTCTACACTTGTCCTTGTTGAACTTCAGATTTCTTGTGGCCCAATCCTCCAATTTGTCTAAGTCACTCTGGACCCTATCTCTGCCCTTAAGCGTATCTATCTCACCCCCCAGCTTAGTGTCATCCGCAAACTTGCTGAGGGTGCAATCCATCCCCTCATCCAGATCATTAATAAAGATATTGAACAAAACCGGTCCTAGAACCGAACCTTGGGGCACTCCGCTAGAAACCGACCACCATCCTGACTTCGAGCCATTGATCACTACCCGCTGGGCCCAGCCTTCTAGCCATCTTTCTATCCATCTTACCGTCCATTTATCCAATCCACATTCCCTTAACTTGCTGGCAAGAATATTGTGGGAGACCGTATCAAAAGCCTTGCTAAAGTCAAGGTATAATCACATCCACTGACTTTCCCATGTCCACTGAGCCAGTTACCTCATCATAGAAGCTAATCAGATTGGTCAGGCATGACTTGCCCTTTGTGAATCCATGCTGACTATTCCTAATCACTTTCCTCTCATCCAAGTGCCTCAAAATGGTTTCCTTAAGGATCCCGTCCATGATTTTTCCAGGAACCGAGGTAAGACTGACCAGCCTATAGTTCCCTGGATCGTCCGTCTTCCCCTTTTTGAAGATGGGCACTACATTTGCCTTTTTCCAGTCATCCGGGATTTCTCCCGATCTCCACGACTTTTCAAAGATAATAGCCAAAGGCTCCTCAATGACATTTGCCAACTCCCTCAGCACCCTCGGATGCACTAAGTATGGACCCATGGATTTGTGTACGTTTAGCTTTTCTAAATAGTTCCTAACCTGTTCTTTACCCACCACGGGCTGTCCATCTTCATCCCATCTTCCGTCACTTAGCGCAGAAGTCCAGGAGCCGACCTTGTCCGTGAAGACAGAGGCAAAGAAAGCTTCCTTTTTGTGCTTAAGTTCCCCAAGGATTTCCCCTGTAAGCCAGTCCGGTCTCCTACCATGTTTACCTCTCTTGCTACGCGTTGGGATGGTTTCTTTCTGTGCGTTCAATAAGGCTTCTTTAAAATACTGCCAGCTGTCCTGGACTCCTTTCCCCTTCATGTTAACATCCCAGGGGATTCTGCCCATCAGATCCCTGAGGGAGTCAAAATCTGCTTTTTTGAAGTCCAAGGTGCGTATTTTACTACTCTCTTTTCTTCCTTTGGTCAGGATCCTGAAATCTACCATCTCATGATCACTGCTTCCGAGGTTGTCACCCACCTCTACTTCCCCTATTAGTTCCTCCCTGTTTGTGAGCAGAAGGTCAAGCTGCACATGGCCCCTGGTCGGATCCTTCAGCACCTGTGTCAAGAAGTTATCCCCAACATTCTCCAAAAACTTCCTGGATATCAAATGCCTTACTAAAGTCTAAGTATACCACATCCACCGCTTCTCCCTTATCCACAAGACTCGTTATCCTATCAGAGAAAGCTATCAGACTGGTCTGACATGATTTGTTCTTTACAAATCCATGCTGGTTGTTCCCTATCACCTTGCCACCTTCCAAGTGTTTACAGATGATTTCCTTAATTACTTGCTCCATTATCTTTCCTGGCACAGAAGTTAAACTGACTGGCCTGTAGTTTCCTGGGTTGTTTTTATTTCCCTTTTTATAGATGGGCACTATATTCCCCCATTTCCAATCTTCTGGAATCTCTCCTGTCTTCCATGATTGTCCAAAGATGATAGCTAAAGTCTCAGATACCTCCTCTATCAGCTCCTTAAGTATTCTAGGATGTATTTCATCAGGCCCTGGTGACTTGCAGACATCTAAATTTTCTAAGTGATTTTAACTTGCTCTTTTTTATTTTGTCTTCTAAACCTACCCCCTTCCGACTAGCATTCACTATGCCAGGCATTCCTTCATCAGACTTCTCGGTTTAAAAAAAGCCTCTTCCGCCTGGGTATGTGGCCTGTAGTAGACCCCTAGCATGACATCACCCTTGTTTTTTACTCCTTTTAGCCTAACCCAGAGACCCTCAACATGCCCATCTCCTATGTCCATCTCCATCTCAGTCCAGGTGTGTACATTTTTAATATATAAGGCAACACCTCCTCCCTTTTTTCCCCACCTGTCCTTCCTGAGCAAGCTGTACCCTTCTATACCAATATTCCAATTGTGTGTATTATCCCACCAAGGGTACGTCTACACTACAGCGCTAATTCGAACTAACTTCGGCGTGCACGGGGTGTTCACGTGCTGCGAGCCAGCTCCGCCACCCCAAGACCACAGGAAGTGATGGAGGGAAAAGGGGCGGGGCCTGGAGGACAGCAAAGGGATGTCAGGGGGGACACAGGAGTGTCGGGATAGAGGGTGGATGGTTTAAAAAGGAGAAACGGTTGGGGAATAGGGGAAGGAAGGACACGAGGTGCGAACGAGGCACGGAAGGTATTGGGAAGCTGGAGTCTTACGACCGGTGGAAGCACCGCCGAAGGAAGGGGTGAACAGGCGGACTGTTGCCGGGAGAAAATGGGGAGAGGAAGCAGTCCAGGGCAGGGTGCGTGATTATAGCACGCAGGGCCTTAGGGCCCTGGGCTGGGGCCCATGAGTGAGGGTGGGTCCGGGCCCCCTCTCCCCGCCACCAAAGGTGGGAGCGCTGTATCAATTGACATCTCGGCAGGAGTTGTACGGACTGCTACGAGAGTCGGTAGGGCATTGCAAACAAGATGTGAGCCGGATTCAGGGACTCACGAATCAAGACTAAGGGGGGGGGGGGGGGAATAAACGCACTTGTTAATGTGGGTATTGAGCCCAATCCCTTGAGGCGAGGGGGATTTAGCTCAAAGGGACGCAAGCAAGAGGTCTTGCGAGGACAAGACCCCTTTGGTTAAGGGAAGGAGGGTCAGCAGCGCCTTTTCTTGTATCTTTTCGTTTCCTGTCTTTTTTTTGGTTACCCTGAGGGGCGGAAGGTGAACATGGAGCCTGCAAAGATGCTCGAATGGATGGCGGAAAGCCAAAGGCAGCATCAGCAACAGCAGACCCTCCTAAGACAACAACTATCCTCGCAACACCAGGAGCAGCAGAGGCAATTGGTGAGAGAACTATCTGAGCAATACCAAGCTCAGCAAGAAAGATGGATGCAACAGTATGAATCGCCTAACTGGGGAGGCGCCGGGCCACTCGTGAGAAGTGAAAACGAAACGGGCGGGATGCCACAATTGCCGGTCCGTCTGACCAAGATGGGCCCGGCTGATGACCCGGAGGCCTTTTTGACTACATTCGAAAGGGTGGTCACCACATTGCAATGGCCAGAAGACCACTGGGCCACCTTATTAGCCCCCTATTTAACGGGCCAGGCCCAGTTGGCGTACCGTAGCGTAAACCCCCAAGATGCTTTACATTACTATAAAGTCAAAGAAGCAATCTTAGATCAGCTGGGGATAATGCCAGAGACTTATAGGCAAAGATTTAGGCAGGAACAGCACCCGCAAGGGGTAAGGCCACAGGCTGTGATGCAGAGGTTGAGGGAGGCAGGGTGGCATTGGCTAGAACCAGACCAGCATATGGGAGCGCAGGTAGCCAAGACGGTGATATTAGAACAGTTTCTAAATATCTTGCCCAGTGGTGGGCAACGATGGGTACGGAGACACCATCCCTCCACCCTGAACGAGGCAGTCGCATTGATGGACGATTATGAAATGGCCGACTCCACTGAGGGGCTGGGGAAGACAGTTAGGGGAAGCTTTCCCCTGCAGATAGGTGCCCCTGAGACAAACTGGCAGGAGGAGGCCCCCAAAGGGGGCTGGCTGCAGGCAGGCGGAAGAGGAGAGGGAAGGAGCATGGACGACCCCCCTAAATGGCGTAATGCAGGAAAAGGCCTCCCTCCCGACGGGGGACGAAGCCAAGGGAGAGGAGGACTCCCAAAAGGCACGTGTTTTAGATGTGGCCAGGAGGGGCATTTTCAAAAGGACTGCCCTTATATGGATTGCACGTATGCGCAGGCCCTAGCAGGTGAAGTGATCTGGGAAGATCAAGAAAGGGGGAAAATTCTGAGAAGGGTTAAGGTGGGGGGACTTCCTGTGAAGGCCCTAGTTGATTCCGGATGTGGCCAGACTATGCTGCGAGCGGATGTACTGAAGGAGGGAGGACCAAGGGGGTCTCAGTGTGTGTGTGTGTGTGTGCGCGCGCGCGCGCACGGGGACGTCCGCCCATACCCCACAACATGGGTGCAGATCACGGATGGACAACACAAGAGCTGGTGCTATGTGGTAGTGGCCCCAAAGCTGGTGTACCCCATCCTGCTAGGGCACAACTGGGAAGGATTCAGGCATGTGATGGATGAGTGGGGGTGGCAGAAGGACCAGGAGAAACGAGATGGCATGCTGGGGGAGGCGAGAGACCCTCACAAAAACCTGACGCCCCGAGTGTGTACCGGAACACCCCCGGCCAACCCCGAGCTCCCAAGGGGACGGAAACCCTGGATAACCCTACCAGAGCTATGGAGTGGGGACTTCCTGCAGGAGCAGAGGGAAGACCCAGCACTGCAACAAACCTGGGCAGAAGCTGTGGAGGCTGAGGAACCAGGAAAGGAGAATGAGAGGCGAGCAATGGGGCCCCGTTTTGAGGTATGCCATGATCATTTATATCGGGTTATGGAGGGGGTGGAGGATTATGGTACCCTCCGACAACTGTTAGTTCCACAGAGGTATCGCCGTCAACTCCTAGAGCTAGCACATGCTAACCCCTGGGCAGGCCATTTAGGGTACGAAAAGACTGTGCGGAGAATTCTGCAGCACTTTTTGGCCCTGAGTATATCAGGAAGTGAAGGACTTTTGTGTTTCCTGCCCGGAGTGTCAGAAGGCTAGCCCCAAAGGAGTACCGAGGGCACCATTAGTTTCGTTACCTGTGATTGGGGTCCCCTTTGAGAGAGTCACCCTGGCCTTAGTGGGGCCCTGGAAAAGACACGGACGGGGTACCAGTACATTTTGGTATTGATAGATTATGCAACAAGGTACCCCGAGACTGTACTGTTGCGGAATACTACTACCCCGAGCCTTGCGGCCGAATTGGTAAAGATTTTCTCCAGGGTCGGGATACCTAAGGAGATCTTAATGGACCAAGGTACGAAAGTTACCTCACGATTGATGGGATAATTGTGCTGACTGCTACAAATCAAAACTTTGAAAACATCTGTTTACCATCCTCAGACGGCCTGGTAGAGAGGTTTAACCGAATGCTGAAAAGCATGTTGAGGAATTTTGTGGAGGAAGACCCCAAGGAATGTGATAGACTTTTGCCCGCCCTGTTTGCGGTGTGGGAAGTACCCCAGGCCTCCACGGGGTTCTCACCCTTTGAGCTTTTGTATGGGCGGCAACCCCGGGGGATATTAGACATGGTCAAGGAAAACTGGGAAGAGCAAGGAACATGAGTCCAGGGTTCAGTGCAATATATATTGAACTTGCGGAAAAAATTGCATGCCTTAGGGGAGTTCGCTCAGTCCAACTTGTGGTCAGCCCAGGCAAAGCAGGCCGGGTATTACGACAGGGTGACACGACTAAGGACCTTTGAGCCGGGGGACAGGGTATTGCTTCTACTTCCGATGCAAGATTCCAAGTTACTCGCCAAATGGCAGGGCCCCTTTGAGATAGTTAGGCGGGTGGGAGAGGTGAACTATGAGGTACGGGTATCAGGGAGCCAGAAGGACACTAAGATTTAGCACGTCAACCTCTTAAAGGAGCAGGAAGGGCTAATGATTGATCCGGTGAAGCCCGACCTAGATCTGGGGCTGTGGGGGAGGAGGTGAAGGAGCTATCCCCTCATCTCTGGAGGTGGGACATGAGCTGACTCCAGTCAAGCAGGTTGACCTGCGCGACCTGTTACGGAAGTTCCCACGCATCTTGAACGACCAACCAGGACATACTACCCTGGCATACCATCATATCGCAACAGAGCCCGGTAAGAAAGTGTGGGACCCCGTCCGGCCCCTTCCACGGAAGATGTGGGAGATGGTCAGGGAAGAATTACAACAAATGCTACACTGGGGCGTAGTCGAGGAGTCCCACAGTGAGTGGAGGGGCTCGATAGTCCTGGTCCCAAAACCTGACGGGTCAACTCGGTTCTGCATCGATTTCCACAAAGTTAACAGAATATCCAGGTTTGATGCCTACCCAATGCCACGGGTGGATGAATTACTGGACTGTCTCAGGAGGGCACAATATATCTCAACCTGGGTATGTCTACACTACCCCGCTAGTTCGAACTAGCGGGGTAATGTATGCATACCGCACTTGCTAATGAAGCCCGGGATTTGAATTTCCCGGGCTTCATTAGCATAAGCGGGGAGCCGCCATTTTTAAATCACCGCTGCTTCGAACCCCGTGCAGCGCGGCTACACGGGGCTTGAACTAGGTAGTTCGGACTAGGTGCCTATTCCGAACTACTGTTACTCCTCGTGAAACGAGGTGTACCAGTAGTTCAGAATAGGCACCCTAGTCCGAACTACCTAGTTCGAGCCCCGTGTAGCCGCGCTGCACGGGGTTTGAAGCAGCGGTGATTTAAAAATGGCGGCTCCCCGCTTATGCAAATGAAGCCCAGGAAATTCAAATCCCAGGCTTCATTAGCAAGTGCGGTATGCATACATTACCCCGCTAGTTCGAATTAGGAGGGTAGTGTAGACATACCCCCATTGACTTAACTAAGGGATATTGGAAGATTCCCCTCACCCCAACATCTAAAGAGAAAACAGCACTCTCAATGCCATTTGGGTTGTACCAATTCGTAAGGATGCCCTTTCGGACTGCATGGGGTGGCCACCACCTTCCAGCGATTAATGGATAAGGTGCTGCGGGACCATGGGTGATACGCTGCAGCTTACATAGATGATATAGTGATTTATAGTGCCTCCTGGCCCGAGCACCTACAGAGGCTGGAAGCTGTCCTGAAGTCACTGCAAGAGGCTGGCCTCACCGCAAACCCTAGTAAGTGCCATTTCGGAGAACGTGAGGTCACCTATTTAGGGTATACCATGGGGAGGGGTCAGATAAAGCCCTTGATCGACAAGGTTGGAGCCCTAAGGGACTACCCCCCACCGACAACCAAAAAGCAGGTATGCCAATTCCTAGGGCTCACTGGCTACTATCGACGCTTTGTGCCCAATTTTGCGATGCTGGCTGCCCCCTTGACGGACCTGACTAGGAACTCATTGCCCAAGAAGGTGCGCTGGAGTACAGAGTCCAATCAGGCATTTCGTACATTAAAAGACTGGCTGACCTATGCCCCTGTGCTGGCACAACTGGACTTCGAGAAGTCCTTCATCCTACAGACCGACACCTCGGAGAGTGGGTTAGGGTCTGTGTTGTCGCAAGAAAGGGGGGGGGAGGAACACCCTATTGTATACATAAGTCGTAAATTGTTCCCCTGGGAGCTCAAGTATTCTATCATCAAGAAAGAAGCCTTAGCCGTGAAATGGGCCATTTATATGCTTTGATGATAACTTCTAGGAAACCAATTCTGGGTAGGCACCGACCATGCCCTGTTGCGATGGCTACAAATGATGAAAGATGCAAACACCCATATTATGAGATGGTACCTAGCCTTACAGCCATACTTTTTGAAGTGGCCCACCGGTCCGGTAGGACCCACAGAAATGTGGATTTCTTTTCAAGGCTGGCCTCACGGGAGGAGGACAAAGAACAGGGGGTAAAGGGGAACTTAGAGGGGGAGGTGTGTGACGCAACACCGACACCCCGCACTCCGAGCCACCTGGCATCGGCCATGTACGTGGCGTGGGGAGCCAGGTACGCGGCATGTGCAGGGTGTTGGCGCACCGCGAGCCAGCTCCGCCACCCTGAGGCTGTGGGAACCGTGAGCTGCGGCCGTAGCGCGGCCACACCGGAAGTGACGGAGGGAAAAGGGGCGGGGCCTGGGGGACAGCAAAGGGATGACATCGGGGGGGACATGGGAGCGTCAGGATGGAGGGCGGGCAGTTTAAAAAGAGAGAAACAGTCAGGGAACAGGTGAAGGAAGGACACGGGGCGCGAAGGAGGCACAGAAGATATTGGGAAGCTGGGGAGGGAGTCTTACGACCAGCGGAAGCACCGCCGAAGGAAGGGGTGAACGGGAGGACTGTTGCTGGGAGAGGAAGCAGTCCAGAGCGGGGCGTGTGATTATAGCCTGCGGGCTGGCGAGTTTCGGCAGGAAGCCCCACCAGCCGGACAGGACCACAGATAGTCCCTGTCCTTAGGGCCCTGGGCTGGGGCCCATGAGCGAGGGTGGGTCCAGGCTCCCCTCTCCCCGCCACCAAAGGCGGGAGCGCTGTATCAATTGACATCTCGGCAGGAGTTGTACGGACTGCTACGAGAGTCGGTAGGGCATTGCAAACAAGATGTGAGCCGGACTTGGGGACTCACGAATCGAGACTAAAGGAAGGAGGGGGGGGGGGAATAAACACACTTGTTAACAGTGACCTATGGACTCGACTGCAGACAACTGCTCATATACATCCTTGTTTGGATCAAACAGGGGCAAAGACGCCGTGAGTGACACGTACAAGGACCGTGTCACAGCACAAGTCTTAGAGACGGAGCAGCTGTCTGTTGGGGTGTGGTGTCACAGATCCCAACTGTCTTATGATCCCAAAGGATGTTCGTGGACGGGCATCTAAGCAAGTGGATCTCTCCCTCACAGACCCCTGAAAGCATTTTGGGCAGTACCAATTAAGTAACTGCTCATTTTTAGTTAGATTTGGGACTCTTCCCATTGTAAGGGAATGCAAGGTTTCCGTAATTGTATCTATAACATATTCCACATAAGCAGAACAAGTTTTCCCCCATGGCTAAATCCTTCTTTTGGTTATTATTTTGGGCAATTAGCTGGTTAATTTTCTGTTGGGTTTCATTATAATCTTCATGACATAGCAGAACTTTTTAAACAGTGAAAACTTCTTCTTGGGCTAATCCCTTCATTCCTTGCAACACTGGATTTAAAATCTGATTAGCTTCCTCCTGCAAAACATAATTTAGGTGTTTGTGAATCTTACGTAGGTCCATTCGGTTCCAGACAGACATAGCCCAACCAAATAACCCTGAGGCAGACCCCAGAACTACAAGAGGGTCTAAACCACGCCTCTGCCGAATAGGAGATGGTTTGCAGGGCGTATTATCTAGCGTTGCAAGATCTTGGACTTGTTGCCGATAAGTGGTGATTTTATCCACAAGAAGTACCAAGAAAAAGGAAGCTACTTTAGTGGATTTACAATAATTAAATTCCTCCAATTGCCAGTTGGTCAAATTTAATACCACGGGAACATACATAAAAGAAACCTGATTAATCAGTACACTTTTCACTTTCGCAGGGATCCCCCAGCGAGAGAATCATAGAATCATAGGACTGGAAGGGACCTCGAGAGGTCATCGAGTCCAGCCCCCCACCCTCAAGGCAGGACCAAGCTCCGTCTACACCATCCCTGACAGATGTCTATCTAACCTGTTCTTAAATATCTCCAGAGAGGGAGATTCCACCACCTCCCTTGGCAATTTATTCCAATATTTGACCACCCTGACAGTTAGGAATTTTTTCCTAATGTCCAATCTAAACCTCCCCTGCTGCACTTTCAGCCCATTACTCCTTGTCCTGTCCTCAGAAACCAAGAGGAACAAATTTTCTCCTTCCTCCTTGTGACACCCTTTTAGATATTTGAAAACCGCTATCATGTCCCCCCTTAATCTTCTTTTTTCCAAACTAAACAAGCCCAGTTCATGAAGCCTAGCTTCATAGGTCATGTTCTCTAGACCTTTAATCATTCTTGTCGCTCTTCTCTGTACCCTTTCCAATTTCTCCACATCTTTCTTGAAATGTGGCACCCAGAACTGGACACAGTACTCCAGCTGAGGCCTAACTAGTGCAGAGTAGAGTGGCAGAATGACTTCACGAGTTTTGCTTACAACACACCTGTTGATACAACCTAGAATCATATTTGCTTTTTTTGCAACAGCATCACACTGTTGGCTCATATTCAACTTGTGGTCCACTATGACCCCTAGATCCCTTTCCGCCATGCTCCTTCCTAGACAGTCGCTTCCCATCTTGTATGTATGGAACTGATTGTTCCTTCCTAAGTGGAGCACTTTGCATTTCTCTTTATTAAACCTCATCCTGTTTACCTCTGACCATTTCTCTAACTTGCTAAGGTCATTTTGAATTATGTCCCTGTCCTCCAAAGAAGTTGCAACCCCACCCAGTTTGGTATCATCTGCAGACTTAATAAGCGTACTCTCTATCCCAATATCTACATCATTGATGAAGATATTGAACAGTACGGGTCCCAAAACAGACCCTTGAGGAACTCCACTTGTTATCCCTTTCCAGCAGGATTTAGAACCATTAACAACAACTCTCTGACTACGGTTATCCAGCCAATTATGCACCCACCTTATCGTGGCCCTATCTAAGTTATATTTGCCTAGTTTATCAATAAGAATATCATGCGAGACCGTATCAAATGCCTTACTAAAGTCTAGGTATATGACATCCACCGCTTCTCCCTTATCCACAAGGCTCGTTATCCTATCAAAGAAAGCTATCAAATTAGTTTGGCATGACTTGTTGTAGCGGGGTTCCCGCTCCACCACCGCGCCCTGCCGTCTGGTCGGGGAATTATATCTGCCGGCAGGTGGCGCGGTCTCTTCGGGACACTGCCCTCCGGCAATGTCCACAATAGCATGAGCTTTTCCCCCCTTCCGGGGGGACTGGTTAGTTGTAGGTCGGCAGGCCTTTAGGAGGCGGATCCTCCGCCCTGGTACAATGGATGGCTAGTCCGTCCTATGGCCCTACCGTTCCTTAAAATAGTCCGAGTCCTGGCCCTTTAAAAGGTCCAATCCGGATCCTGGCCGGGTACCAAAACCCCCCATACGGAAGCCCAGGCCCTCAAGCAGGGCAGGGCAGCAACTGGTGGCCAGGCCCTGACACAAGGCGGGGCCACAAACACACAGGTCTGTAGAAGCACGTAGTTCAACAGCGGGGCAGGTAGTGCACCTGCAGCAGTGGCAAGGGGGGGGGGGGGGGGGAGAAGACTGCCACCCGGTTAGTGGGTGGCAGGGGGGGCGCAGGACCACCCACTCCACTGCGCCCCGGCCCAGGGGCCCTGGATGCAGCCGTTCAGCTGCTACAGGCTCAGCAAGGGCTCCAGCCCGCAACTTGCTGGCCTAGGGCTGTCCTCAGCCCATGCTACCCCCTGGACCACTCCTCGTCTCCCCCCTTCCCCGGTACCTGTAGCCCCAGCGGCCACTCAGGGAGTTGAAGCCCACGTCATCTCTGCAGGGGCCAGGCAGACCAATCCGGGGTCAAGAGATCGGAGCTCTGTAGCATCCTGCGGGGCTTGTTCGGCCCCGGCGTTCCAGTACCCACCGGGGGTCCAGCTGGTCCAGCGGCCCGGTCCCATCCTCGGGGTCTGTGAGTGGTTCAGCTAGCGGGCCAGGCTAGGCCCTAGTAGCTCCAGGAAGGTGGTTGAGGACGGCCTAACCTGGGTCTTAGCCTCCCTAGACAGGAGCTCCAGACAGGCCACCCTCTCCTTCAGAGACTGGGCCCTGACTGAGCTCCGTGGCAGCCTTCTTATAGTCCTAGCCCCGCCCTTTGACTTCCGGTCAGGTGAGGGGGCGGAGCTAGGCTGGCCCCAAAATGGCTCCCGGAGGGTTTCTTCTGCTTCCGGCTCAGTGGGGGCCATTCCACCCCTCTACACTTGTGAGAAGGAGGAGAGGCAGCAGGGTGCAGGGGCTGCCCTCTTCCTTCTCCCCCCACCCCGCTGGTTCCTGGTTCCTGCTTCTGCACCAGCCGGAGCCCTCCCTACCCAGCTGCCTACCCGCCCGCCCGTCTGCTGAGGCCTGCTCCCCGGACGTCACTGCACCCCACCTCCACCACCACCACCTGCTGCTGTTGCTGCCTGGGGGGAGAGGGGGGGCCTGCCAGCTGCCCTCCCTCTCCCCTCCACCACTGCTCCAGAGGAGGAGGAGGACCACCCCACCAGCACCTACCACCCGGAGGCCTTCCACTGCCGCCTGCCTGCTGCTGCACCCCGCTGAGGGGGAGAAGAGGAGATCATCACCACTGAGAACTGTGGAGGGGGTTTGTTCACAAACTGAGCTTTTTCAATCTGCTCCGGGGTGGTGGTGAATTGAACTGTTAAAAGGGGGGCTGGGGGAGAGGCTCGGAGCCCTCCCCCCAGTCCAGCTGCCCCCCCCCACCCGCTGCCACCACCCCCAAGGCCCCCTCCACCACCCTTTGCCACCTGGACTGCCTCTTCTCCCCCTGGTGGGGTTTGCTGCCCTGCCTGCCACCTGGGACTCTGCTGCAGCGGTGGGCGAGGTTGAGCCCCACACAGCGCTCGTGGGTGTGCTCCCTCCCCCCTCTTCTGGACTTGGCCCCCCTCCCTCAGCTACATCTGGCTGGGGGGCCACCCTTACCCCCGGTCACCCACCCTACCCCAGCAGCTTGGTTTTTTCCCCCACTGCCTGCCTCTCCCTGTTAGCTTAGTTTGGTTCCTTCCCTCCCTTCCCAAATCCACTTACCCACCACACCTGCTCCCAAAGTCATCTGCCACGCCCCTGCCCCAGCCAGCCCAAGAGTGTGTGCCCCGCCCCACCCAGCTGTTGTTTGCCTCCATTTTATCCCTCCCCACCCCCCCAGCCACCCCCCAGCCCTCGAGCACCACCTGATTTGCCTCGCCCCCTCCCTGCCCTGAGCGCTTGTGCCCCCCCTTTTAGTTAGCCCCCTTGTTCACTGCACCTCCCCAACGGCCCCAAAACCCCCCCTCCCCCCCGTATCCCAGTGCAGCCGGAGGAGCCGGCCCCCGCCCTGTACCCGTTACCTTGCCCCCTGTCTGCTCTGCCGGCACCCTCCTCCTCCGCTCCAGCCTTGCGGGGAGGAGTGGTTGCTGGCCCCTCGGTTCCCCTGCTCTATCCGCCCCTTTTGGTTCTCTCCCTCCCAGCAACCAGTCGGCGGGAGCGAGTAGTTGCCCCCCCCGCTTTTTCCCCTTCTCCCCTTCCCTCCCAATTATACGCCCCCCACCCTCCCCTTCCCTTGCGTGCCCCTGCCCCTGTATTAGCGACCTCCTCCTCTGCTACAGTCTCAGCAGGGAGGTGAGGCTGCTAACTCCTCTCCCCCCCCCCCATATCTTCAGTTGCCCTCCCCAAAACCAGCACCCTCCCTCTCTCCCACCCCCTCCATTTCAGACACCCTCCTCCCTCGCCTGCTGTCTGGTGGGGAGGAGCGGTGAACCCTTGCTCCCCTTCCTGTTATCCGTGCCTCCTTCCTACCCCCCCCTTCCATGATGGAGGCAGTCCCTACCACGGCCCCCTCGCTACCACCAGGCCCGACAACCGCTGCGGCTGACCTCCCGACCCTAGGCCCGAGCTCCGCCGCCGCCACGGCCGCCGCTCCCTCAGACACGGGAGCAACCATCACCTCGGCCGGAAAAAAGGGCGGGGGGAAGAAAAAGGGCAAAAGCCCGGCCCCGAAGGCCAAATCCATCACGGCCAAAGCCGCCCCGCCCTCCGCAGCCCCTCCTTCCCCTGCTGTCCCCTCCACCAGCTCTGGGGGTGACACAACTAAGGCCCCCAGAGCGTACGCCCAGGTGGCCGCTGCTACCCCCTCACCTGCCCCGTCATCGGCCCCGACTGCCGCCTCCAGCTCCATCCCTGGCGGCCGCGGCCCCTTTCCCACCATGACCAGGAGGCACGGCGTCCGCTGCCTCCTGGTTGCCGCCTCGCCCCACATGGAAACCTACGTGCGGGCGATGGCGAGGGTGGTGGGGGCCTCGGCCGTGGTGGCGGCCTCCAAGATGTACGGCAAGGCGGTCTTCTTCCTTGCTTCGGAGGCCGCCGCCCAGGAGGCGGTGGAGAGGGGCCTGGCGGTGGGAGGCGTGCACGTGCCCCTCGAACCTTTGGAGGACCTGGGTGTACGGGTGGTGCTCACCTCCGTCCCGCCCTTCCTCCCTAATGCCGCCCTGTTACCTTCCCTCTCCACCCTGGGGAAGCCCATCTCGACCATCAGCCCTCTCCCGCTGGGCTGTAAGGACCCCGCCCTCCGCCACGTTCTATCTTTCCGCCGGCAGGTACAACTGCAGCTGCCGCCGGCGGCGCGTGGCGGGGAGGCGCTCGAGGGGTCCTTCTTGGTGCCCTACCAGGGGGCCCATTATCGGATTCATTACTCCTCGGGGGAGACCCGGTGCTTCCTCTGCCGGGCGATGGGGCACGTCCGGAGGGACTGTCCCTTGGCCCGGTCGGAGGAGGCGTCCGGGCCCCCCGGGGCCCGTAAGGGCGCCGGCCCCACCACCGCCGGCCCCCCTGGTAGTCCGGGATCCGCGGCCGCCCCTCCTCCAACCGACGGCCCTGCTCGGGAGCCAGAGGCGTCCCCCCTGGCGCGCCCGAGCGGGCAGGCGGGCCCCACCTCTAATCGGTCAGTCACCGCGGGGCCCGAGGAGGAGAGGGTGGCGCGGTTGCCGCAGGGCGAGGGAGAGGGCCCTCCCCGGGTGGAGGTATCCCCTTCCTTCCCACCCTTGCCACAACGCCGTCCCCGAACCCCAAAAGTGCCCCCCGGCCTTGCCCTCGCTGACCGGCCCTCCACTTCCACCTCGGAGGGCTGGACGCTCGTCGGGGGCAAGCGCAAAGCCCGCCGGTTGCGGGCTCAATCTCCCCCCTCCGATGAGGAGGGCGGGAAGGCCCCCCTCCGAAAGATCCCGAGGGGGGCCGGCGCTGCCCAGAGCGCCCCCGACGAGCATCAGCGGGAGGCGCCGGCCGAGGAAGCCGCGGCGGCGAGGGGGGACGACGCCGCCCCCCCTGCGGAGCTTCTCCACGAGGAGGCCTCGGGTGGAGCCCCCCCGACCCCGGTTCCAACTGAGCCCCCCTCCGTCCCCGCTGAGGTAATTGTTGCCTCGGCGGCCGGAGGGGAAGGCTCCGGGGCCGAGGGGATGGAGCTTAGCTCCATCTTCGAGGAGATCGAGGCCCTGGGTCTGACCCCGCTCACCCAGGGGGAGGACGACCCTCCGCCAGCGGGCCTCGGTCTGGGCGGCGACTCTATGGCGCCGCCCCCTCCTCTCCCCGATCCCGTGTCCCAGGTGGCTGACCCCGTCCTCACGCTCGGGGCGCCCCTGATACTGCCCACTGGCCCGGCCGACTCGAGCGCCGGAACGGATGCCGCCGAGCCCTCTGGGGCGACGGCTGGCGCCGAGCGGCCGGGTCCCGGGGTTGGGGGTGCCCCCTCTCCAGCTACCGAGGCGGGGCAGTCATCCCCCTTTCCCGTTGGGGGCCCAGCAGAAAATGCCATCCAGGCCGACGCCGAGGCATTAACACTTGCCTCTCCACCTGAGCCCGGCGTCGGCGCGGGCCCCCTTCCTGTTCCCGACCCCCAACTTCCCATTCGGGAGGCGCCGCAGCCCGGTGGGATTGCCACAGGGGACCCTTTCCCAGACCCCGTCCAGGATCCCGATTCCCTCCCATGTCCCGATCCTCCCCCTACTCCCGCTCCCGCCCTTTATGAACCCATCTCCAGCCCCGAGTCCTCCCCTGTTCCCGATCCCTTCCCTACCCCCACCTCTGCCCCATTCTCTGTCCCCGACCCACTGTCCGGCCCTGAACCTACCCCTCCCCCCGGCTCTGCCGTGGAGGTAACCCCTCCCTTGCCGTCCCCCCCTTCTTTTCCCATCCTGGTCCCCGTCATGTTGCCCGATCCGTCCCTACCGCCCCCCCAAACATCCGCCAGTGCCACCCCCGCGAGGGCCGTCTCGTTCCCGCTAGCTGCGGGCGGCCCTTCGGGGGTCGTTTTTGTATCCCCGGTCCCCAACCCGTTGGGGGCTGCCTTGTTCCCTCCGCCGCCTCCTTCCCTGCCGGGGTCGGGGGCGGGCAGCGCGGCGCCAGCAGCAACGGCGCCGCGTCGGGGATCGGATCCCTGTTTGTCCGTCTCCGTGGCCCGTGAGCTTCATCCGGGGGCCCGGACGGAGGAGAATCCTGGTTCCCCCTCGGTGCTGAAGGGCGAGCTGCGCCAATTCCTCGCGGATAACCGCGGGGCGAAGGGAAAGGTGCAGCTCGCCCTCCAGCGCTGGGGGGACTTCCACTCCATCCTCCAGGCCACTAGAGCCTTGTTGCAGGAGGGGAGAGGGACCAGTAGGCAGGACGACGCGGCCCACCGTCAGACCCGCAGGTTTCGGGACGCTCTCCTGACCTTCGGGTCGGGGAGCGGTCTGCTGCGGGGCCTGCGTGAGGCCGCCGACTCGCCTGTCCGCGAGGATCTACCCCAGCCCTCATTATGAATTCTACCATCTTCGCAACATTGAATGCCCGGGGCTGTAGGGAGGGTCTCCGCAGGAGCCGGGTGCTCTCCTTCCTTCGGGAGGGGGGGTACTCGGTGGTTTTCCTGCAGGAGACCCACACGACTCCAGCCGTCGAGGCTGGCTGGCGGCTGGAGTGGGGGGACGGGGTGTATTTTAGCCACCTCGGCGCCCGCTCGGCCGGGGTGGCCACCCTGTTCTCCCCTGCCCTACGGCCCGAGGTGCTGGGGACCGCCGAGGTTGTCCCGGGCCGCCTGCTGCACGTCCGGGCCCGCGTGGAGGGGCGGACGTTGAACCTGGTCAACGTCTATGCCCCGAACGCGGGCCCGGACCAGGTCACCTTCTATCGGCAGGCGGCCACCTTCCTCGGCACTCTGGATCCTCGCGAGGGCCTGGTCCTGGGCGGGGACTTCAACACCACCCTCGATGACCGGGACCGTGTAGGACTCGCGAACTGCCAGGCCGCGGCGGACGTCCTCAGGGAGATCGTGGAACATCACTCCCTGGTGGACGTCTGGCGAGACCACCACCCGGACGACAGTACCACCTTCACTTACGTCCGGGTGGGGAAAACACGGTCGAGCCACTCCCGGTTGGATCGCATTTACCTCTCACGATTCCATCTGGCACGAGCCCACTCCTCCAGCATCCGGCCGGCCCCGTTCACGGACCACCATTTGGTGTCCGTGAAGGCCTCTCTGACTTCGGAGAGGCTGGGGCCGGCCTATTGGCATTTTAACAATAGTTTGCTGGAGGACGTGGGCTTCGTGGCGTCCTTCCGGGAGTTCTGGCAGGCCTGGCGGGGGCAGCGGCCCGCCTTTCCCTCGGCGCGGCGATGGTGGGATGTGGGGAAGGTGCGCGCCCGGCTCTTCTGCCGTGACTACTCCCGGGGCGCCAGCCGGCGGAGGGATGCGGCGATAGAGCAGCTGGAGCGGGAGGTCTTGAAGCTTGAGAGGCGCCTGGCGTCCGCCCCCGAGGATCCACTCCTCCGCGAGGCGTGCCGGGAGAAGCGGGAGGAGCTCCGAGCCCTGGAAGATCACAGGGCCCGGGGCGCTTTTGTTCGATCCCGCATCCACCTCCTTCGGGAGATGGATCGCGGCTCCCGCTTCTTCTATGCCCTGGAGAAAAGGAGGGGGGCAAAAAAGCACGTCACCTGCCTCT